>NC_064766.1:5507501-5826591 GCF_011397635.1 Epinephelus fuscoguttatus | reverse complement strand
CTACACCTTTCTTGCCATCTGTCCATCTCTTCCTCGTCTCTGCAGTCCACTTTAGTCTCTCATCATCTCCCATCCCCCCTCTCATCACCCTTTCACCCAGATGTGATTGCATTTATAATGTGGAGCACGTGCACTTCATGTTGATCTCTCTCGCTCCCTCCCCCCTCCCTCTCAATGGCTACTGTGACAGACCTTGTGTGTGTGTGTGTGTGTGTGTGTGTGTGTGTGTGTGTGTGTGTGTGTGTGTGTGTGTCAGCGCATGCCAGACGTGAGCATACGGGGTGCCATCGTGCCAACATATGCCAGGGGGATTTAGCATGCCAGTCTTGGCGCGCACGCGTATGTGTGTGTGTTGCCAAGGCCGGGCATGCTGCTGTTTGCAGAGATAAGGGACTGTTTCCCCGGTTTCTTCTCTCCTCCTGTCACCCTCTGTCTTTCTGCTTCCATTGTGTATTGTACCCTTTCTCTCCATAACTAGCTGGAAACACCATTTTCTACCTTCTTCTTTCCATAATGGAGGAGTCTTTTTTATTGTTTTTTTATTTTATTTTGGTGCTGCAACATACAACCCACCCTGCAGAAACCTTGCTCATTATAGCTGTTCTCAGTTTGTCATTTACATGCATGAAGAATTCTGTTGTTGACCAGATAACTGGTTTTGGTTGTAATTTAAAAGAAATTGTTGAGAGCAACACCTCAGAGTCTAAGTTTAGGTAGAATGTTGGTGGCACCAGTATATTGCTCTCAAGTAACTGTCAGTTAAAATGAAACAACTTGATAAAATTAAAGTAAACAAATGAGACCATGGGGGAGATGATTGTGAACATGTTAGTGTTACTCTTGTGTTCCTAAATTTCAGGCTGAGATGGAAACAGAATGTCAGAATGTATAAATAGGTACACTTAAAGGAGCACTCCACTGATTTAACATTCCAAACATAACATTGTTGACGCAGGATGGACAGTTTATAGAGAGGTGTTGTGTTTTTCCATATTTTGAAGGATATTCATATTAAAGTGCCCAGAGATTCAAATAATGAGGTAAAAGTAATCCCTGTGATCAAACACCTCAGGCTTCCTACCGCTGTGAACCATCCGTTTCCAACATTTTACCTACTTCTGGCTACAGTATGACATCATAGTGTGCAGGATTTCTTTATATCTGCTCTAGGCATGATACTGCAAGTGTTTAAAGTATGTAGTTTAGACTGCTACATGTGGCGACATGCCACAGGGAAACAAGTAAATTTGGTTGCTGATGTAAATTTTGTCTTCCTTATTTTGGATCATATTCCTGATGGAGCATGTCAGGTTGTGTTTAAAAGCTGTTTTCTGTGATTTTCCACGGTAAAAAGTGCTGCTATCCTCTGTCCCAGTTATTCCCCGGCTGCAATGACGGTGCAGAGATGCCGAGATATGGAAGACCTGGAAGCACTGACAAATCAAAGTAGACTGGGCTTTTTCGTGGGGGGGACATAAAGAGACGGGTGCTAAATAGAGCCTTCTCAAACAGAGGGTGAATTCACTATATGAGGGAAACCATTAAAGCACATAAACATGTTCGAGTTGAAACCTTACATACAAGTATGTAACTCAAAATGAGCATAATAGGTCCCCTTAGAAAAGGATCGTAATCAATGCTGCAGAACCAGAAATACTGTCTGTCTTCTGTTATCTACTTATAATTATGCCTCATATTTTGGTGCAGTGATCACATTTTATTTGTAAGATGGAGACACTGTGCATATTGAAGGTGCAGCTCATAAGACCAGAACACAACTTACAGCTGAATAACTTTTTACATTAACAGTCAGAGGTTCTGAATGCAACAATCAGGACATCAATGTAGCAGCAAACCACTATTTCCTGTGTAAAGACATAGTGGCATCCTGAGCAGAGAATGAAGTCACGTGTGTGTTGTCATATGAGTTTCTCTCTGGTTTGTTGTGGTAAGCTGGTCCAGTTGTGCTAGCATGTTGGTGCATATATCACCCACTCTCTAGTTCCCCCCTGGTTACCACTGTTAGCTCTGTCAACACTGTTATTGTTTAGCACTGTTCATAGAGTTAGCTCTGTTAGCTGCTAGCCACTGGCTTAGCCACCTCCATGTTTAAAAGTCATATGCTCTAAATTTTTCATAGAGCCCCTTTAAATATTTTGGATATTAGTTTTTATCTCTGCTTGGCAGCTGACAGCTTTTACAGTCTGATTACAACACAAATGGCTCATAATCTAATTTCTGCCCTTCCTTTTGTTCTTATCCCCGCTCAGCATTGAAATACAAGTCTGATGCCCAAATTGAACACACACAGTTTAGTTTAATTACCAGTGATGTGATATGTTTATTTCTTCCACAGTGAGCTCGATATTTGGATCCCCCAGCCGTTCCATGCCGAGGTCCCAGCTGACTGGTGGGACAGTGAGGCCGACAAATCCCTGCTCATTGGCGTCTTCAAACACGGTAAGAAACCCACACTGGCATCCTCACCCGCCTCCCGTACATACAGATCCACATCTTCCAACACGGCAGCCATAACGCACATACACGGTGAATACAAAATGAACATCACACACCCACAGATAACATGTCAGCACCTTCAGACACACTCCAGCGGCTTCCAACCCAGTAAGCATCACGCAAGCACTCACACACACACACATCATATTCAAACCGGGTAAGAGCACACACACAAACACATCCCACCCACTTCTGCTGCCACTGGTTGATTGGTGTTGCTATGGTGATAGCGGTACGCAGCTGGCAGGCTCAGTGTGCTATCGGGAGTGTGATTGATGGCTGGTTTTACCGCGAGCTGCAGTTGTGTGTTTGTTTGTGTGTGTGTGTGTGTGTGTGTGTGTGTGTGTGTGTGTGTGTGTGTGTGTGTGTGTGTGTGTGTGTGTGTGTGTTTCCACTGTGCAGTTTGTTACAGGTGTTAATGTTACAAATAAGAAAATTAACAAAAGCAACTTTCAAGGTTAAAATAACAAAATCTGTTCTCTCCGTTAACTGGTAACCGGGTTATTTGCATCATCATTTGGAGAAGTTGCGTAAATCTCCAAGTAAGCCACCTTTGGGTGGTGACTGAATGTGACTCCCAGTGACAGACCGATGAGGCCGAGTGTCGTGTCTGTGCACTGCGGATGGAGACCCTCATTCATATTAATTTGGCATAATTGTCATAATTTTTCCATCATTGCCACCCTCTATGATTCAATTAGGACACACACACATACTCACATACACACACACAAGAATACAGGAATACAAAAGGGCTCACCCATAGTTAATCATAATCCTCATTCACTAGGGAGGCCCTTGGGTGGGAGGGAGGACTAACACACACATCCACACACAGTGAGCTTTGTATGCAGACACACACAGGCACACAAAACAATGCATCACACACACACACACACACACACACAGAAAAGTGATGGCCTGTAAAGGCCCTGATGATTAACGTTTGGCTGCAGGCACAGAAGTGTGTGTGTGTGTGTGTGTGTGTGAGAGTGAGTGAGAGAGAGAGAGACGGTTAGAAACAATGCGTCACATCTCTCCTAATTGAAATGTGATGGAGAGAGAGAAGGAAGGAGGGATGATGGAAAGGTTGAAGGAGAGCGTGGCAGTGTGGTTCTGTCATGGTGGTTGTCCTCGCTCCTCTTCTCCTTCCTCCTGTCCTCTCCACTCTCATTTCTTCCTTCTGTCCTTTTTTCCCCTCATCTCACCTTCTCCTCTGCATTTTCTTCTCATTCCTCCCATTCCCCCACCCACCCTCTCTCTCTCTCTCCCTCTCCCTCCCTCTCCCTCTCTTTCTCTCCCCTCTCTCCTTCACTGTGTGTCTCAGTAGGATCTGCACATTCTAATCTGTTCTGCTTGAATGCCCCTAACGGACAAACACATACACAGGCACAGTTTCTCACACCCACTAGCTCACTTTCACAGACGCCATGACACGCACTTTTCCCCTTTTCATTCTCTGCCCCTCTCTATCTCTCTCTCTTTCTCTCTCTGACACAAATGAGCACCTGCAGGCTCACTTGGATAAGCACACACACAAACAGAACGGAGGCAAGTGTACATGCACAGATACACACGCACGAGCTGTCTGTCTTGTCAGCAGCTGGCTCCTGGGGTCTGCCCTTCTGCTGCTGTTTTTGTCTACTCCTTCATTTAATATTGGATGCTGTGTGTGCGCGTGTGCATGTGTTAAAAAGGAGTGTGTGTTGGACTGTGTAGCATCATGTCTGTCTAGGAGTGAGCTAGAAAGCACAACTTTTTTTCCCACCTTTGTTTCTAAGAGTTTGTCTAGCTGTGCGTTTGTTGACCAATAACTTTTAAGTCTTTCTGAAACTACATCGACTCCTTCCTGATTAAAGTCCACTTTGTAGCCTCTGCATTTCCAGAGATGGATTTCAAGCCTCTGTATTTTTTCTCTAACTCTCTTCAGGCTATGAGAAGTACAACTCGATGCGAGCTGACCCCGCCCTGTGTTTCTTGGAGAGGGTGGGCATGCCGGACGCCAAGGCTATCGCCGCTGAGCAGAGGGGCACCGACATGATGGCAGATGGCGCCGAGGGGTAAGAGAGCAGGCTTCACTCCCCCTTCCCTTTAGTATTATTTACTCTGTTTTTGAGTCTTCTATCTCTGTCTGTGATATCACATTTTAATCCCTTTTTCCAGTCTCTTTCCCTTTCATTTTTCACTTCCTACTTCTTTGGTGAGCTTTAACACAGCTCAGAATACGTAAAAGGGACAGTTCACCAAAAATCACCAAAATCAAAATATATCAAAATATTTATATTTACTACTTACCTGTAGTGCTATTTATCAGTCTAAATAGTTTTGGTTGCGGAGTGTTGGAGATATTGGCTGTAGAGATGTCTGCCTTCTCTCCAGTATATAGGAACAAGAATGGGACTCTGCTTGTGATGCTCAAAGCGCCATAAAAATACATTTGAACAACTCATCAGCAATGTCTCTTTCTAGAAATCATGACCAGTTACTTAAGATCATCCACCGACTTTGTTGTGAGCAGTTTCATGTAGAAACAATTTTTCTTCCAAACGACACATTTCAACCATATTATTGCACAGAAGGAAGTGTGCATCTACTCATAGACGAAAGGCACGTGCTCATGACAGATGTAAACATTAATGGGGTCCTCCTCGGGTGAGCTGTAACGTTAGCAAGCTCAGTGGTGCTAGGTGAGCGAGAAGTAGACGAGAAAATGTGCATGCAGGCTGATATTCAGCTGAGCTGTTCTGTCAGGAGATGCAGTGACTTAAAACAAGGGTGAGTAAGGAAAAATAATAATGTTACATATAATTTGTTAAGCTTCGAGGAGAGGGCGTCTTCTAGCTGATAGGCTAATTTAATACGAATTAATATTATCATGAAAGAATTAATATAATATTGTATGGTGATGAAACAAGTGGTTTACACCCTTATCCATTATATTGAAGAGAAGACAGACATCTCTACGGCCAGTAGCTCTAACTCTCAGCAACTTACACCAAAACAATGTGGACTAATGAATAGCACTACAGGTAAGAGATAAACTACATTGTTTTGATTTTGGGGTGAAATGATTTTGATCTTAAACAAAAACGCAAATTGCCAAATAATCCAGTATCTCCAAACATGTAACTGAGAGCAGATGTAGGCCTACATGTTTCTGCATCTGATGTACCTTTTCTGTTTGTTTTAACTTAAAACTGGTTGTCTTCACTTCCTCTGAAACATGCTTATTAAATTATTATGTATTTCCCCAAAAACCTTGATGTTGATTGAAAATTCCTTGAGTTAAACGGGAGCCATACTTTGTGTTGTTTTTTCCACCTTCTTTTTAATATTTTCCTTTCCCCTTTGCTGTGTTGTTAGTTCTCCAGATATTAAAACTGAAAATGATCACTCAGTGAAATTTAACTCAGTTTTTCCATGAAATTAAAATCTTGAATTCCTTGCCTTTTCCCCAACCTCTACAGTGAGGATGAGGATCCAGAGTACAAGCCACTGCGAATGCCTTTTAAAGATGACATGGATGACTTCACCAACTCACCACTGGACGACAAAGATGACACTGTGGAAGGTGAAGCTGAAGGTAAACTTAAAATTCACCCATAGAGGGAGAGGGAAAATGGTATTCTCAAAGCAGAATAATTTAATAATGTAAGCTTTTTATGGGCAAAAGATGAGAAGGTGACCATGCAGTCTTCTTTACACAACATCCACAACAATAGTCCTGTACAACCCTAAGCAGAATCTTACCAGCCCATTTTAAATCAGTTTGTTTTGACAAAAACTGTTGACCATAATAAAATGGAAAACTCTGAAGTAAAATAAGATGACATAACTGTTGGTTTTGAATGCCTTAGTGAAGTATTTCATGTAGAAATCACTGTGTTGGTGACTGCTATTGGCTTTTCAGTGAGAAATCTACAGGATTTTTGCCATATGAGCACATGAACATGTTAAACATTCAAACTTCAACTCCCAAAATGTAGAACAAGTGATGTAATTGCCACTCTGCTACTCTTTCTGTCTTCTCTCCTCTCATATAGCGAAATCAGGTGAAAACGGTCAAAGTGCTGCTGTGGGCGGAGCTTCAGGCTCCAATGAACGACTGTATTGGCCAGCAGCCTCGGCTTTGACTGCCCGTCTGCGTCGCCTCATCACGGCCTACCAGCGCTCCAACCGCAGGGAGCAGCTCCGCCAGGAGGCCCTCAACCGGCCCGACGGACGCAGACGGCGACGCAGGGAGTTCCTGCCTGCCATCGGCATGGTTACCGATACAGGAGGAGGGGCGACTTACATCCAAGATGGAGCAGGGGTGTTCATGACAGAAGGAAGCCCGTATCTGGCTAAAGGAGGTGCTTACTTTGCCAAAGGTGGGCAGTTCATGCCAGAGGCGTCACCAGTGATGACTGCCAGCTCCCTGATGACTGATGGAGCCATGTACTACAAGGAGAGAAGACAAAGGTAGTGTTACATTCAATGTCACAGAGTTACAAGTTTTCTTTAACTCTTGTGTATGGATACATATTGATGTAAAACAGCTTTTAAATATACCAGAATCATATGTTAGTTTTTGTAATTGAGAATATATTTTCAATAACTCATTAATTTTTGTCCCGTTAGATGGACTCGTCGTGAGGAGGCTGATTTCTACCGTGTAGTGTCCACCTTTGGAGTTGTCTTTGACACCCAACGTCAGAAATTTGACTGGGCACAGTTCAGGGCCTTTGCCCGACTGGACAAGAAAACAGATGAGAGCTTGGAGAAATATTACTATTCATTCATTGCCATGTGTAAACGGGTCTGCAGGATGCAAGTCAAGACTGAAACAGGTAGGAAGAAACATAAATTGTGTGGGGTTAAGGTGCCTTTCCATTGTTATGTATTGTGTAACTTAAGTGTCAAAGTTTGTTTGCGAGTACTGGGGAAAAAACAGTCTAATGTGGTATTTCTTGATTTTCTTATTAAAAAGGTCTGTCCTTTATCTCATCAGAACTCCCAGACCCAACCCTGATCATTGACCCCATCACAGAGGAGCGTGCCTCTCGCACCCTGTACCGCATTGAGCTGCTCCGCCGCATCCGAGAGCAGGTCCTCCCCCACCCACTGCTCTCTGAGCGCCTCAAGCTTTGCCAGCCCTCCCCAGACCTCCCGGAGTGGTGGGAGTGTGGCCGCCACGACCGGGATCTCCTCCTAGGGGCCTCAAAGCACGGCGTAAGCCGCACAGATTATCACATTTTAAACGACCCTACCTTGGCCTTTCTTGATGCCCACCAGCGCTTTACAAGCCAGCGAGGGGCCGGTGTCAGCATTGGACTTCAAGGAGAGATCACCAAAGCGGGGATGGGAGCAGTGGAAAGCACCCCTGCACCCCTCCTCACTTCTGCAGAGCTGGTGAGCGCTGCAGCTGCTGCCAAAAATGCAGTTAAAGAGGAGGAGGGAGAAGGGAAGGAGGTGAAGATGGAGGTGGAAATGGAAACGGAGAAAGGAGATGCCAGCAACATTCCATGTACCAAGACTGAAACTCCTGATGAACAGAAGGAAAATGAGGGAGAGGTTGGAGAAGGGAAAGAGGAAATCAACGCTTCACCGAGAAAGGAGGTGAAGAAAGAGGAAGAAGAGGCCCAGCCAAAAGTAGAAAAAGAGGAGCAGAAAGTGGAGCAGAGTGGAGAAGGAGAGAAGACTTCCAAGCCAGCAGATGACCAAGACAAAGACTTAACAGAAGAGAAGAAGAATGTTGACTCTCTCAGGGAGCAGACGGAGAAGACCACTGAGCTCATGGAACATCCTGACTCCTCTCCTAAAGCACAACTGGACCACAAGGCTTTAGAGCAGGAAGACGGAGAGGAGAGGGAGAACCCAGAGGCTCTTAAATCTCCAAAGTCTGCTGACACAGAGAAAAGCCCAGAGGAGGAAGAGGAAGAGAGGATGGATGAAGATGACAAATCAGAGAAATCCTCCCAGGCTGAAGGTAAGTGAAAAGTTTATTGCACTGGAGGTGGTCAGAGTCATTGATCTCAGTGAGCACAATGTTTAGACTTTTGGGTTTGGGTAATCAGAGAGACGATGACGTGAAGTTCTAAATGCAGCTCTTATACAACATTGATGTCTCACATGTCTAACTTTAACTGTACTCTGGTTTATTATAATCCCTCCTGTTTATTTGCCCTGGTTGTCGGCTCCCGTCATTGCTGACACCACACTCGGTCACAGGCCTATTTCTGGTCTTTCCCCTCGTGACTTGGCAGTGTTTTAATAAGTTCCAGGGGCAAGAGAATAAAATGAATTCGGATCCCTTGATAACGATTTGGAAACCCTTTTTAATTAAGAGCGGCAACGTGACTTTCCCTCCCTCCACAGCGAGTGCTGCGTCAGAGCAGAAGAACTTTGATGAGGAGAGTATCGCGTCTCTGAGCACGTCGGCTCAAAACGAAACCAGAGACGGGTTCTGCCCCGACGACCTGCCGGAAACGTCTGCACTGCAGGCCTTACAGGACCGCACCTACTCCTTCTCATTCTGGCCTAAGGTGAGTGTCAGTTAGCAGTCAGACCAGTAAAAGCCATGCTCTAATAAAAGCTGAGTACTAATCATGCAGTTATCATTCAGTAATTTCAGTTACTTCCCTTTAGTTAGCTCTTAATCGCCTGTCAATAAAACTCAGCAATTCTGTGTATTTCAAATTAAATCACAGTGTTAACGATTTGTGAATTAATTAGTGTAACAGTTTTTCTAACAGTCATTAAAGGGAAAGGCCTGATTTTTTTTAAAGTGGGGTTGTATGAGGTATTTATCCATAGTCAGTGTAGTGCATACAGTAGATGTCTGTCAGCATGCCTCCAGTTTGGAGAGGCAGGCAGGAGAACCGCCACAGAAGCTAAGCAATGTACTGCTGTGGAGGGGGCAGGCAGCAAAGCATTAATTTGCCCCACAAGAAATATCATTTTAAGTGTACGCTATACTGAGGATATTTTCACAGCTCTACCTTGCTGCAGACAGCCCTTTCCAACTGGGGAGCCATTGACAGCTTCAGTTCCTCATCTATGCTCTGGTAAAAGCCACCACTGACAAAAACAGTAATTTTAGCGTGCTAGACAGCTGCTGGTCTGCAGCCTCCTCAAACAGTTAATTTGTCTTGTCGTGTGATTATGGTAAATCCAAACTAACCCTTTTAAACTCCAAAGTCAGACAATAACTAAAAATAACTGATTAAGGAAGGCAGCAGTAGACCAGCAGCTCCTGTGTTAGGCGATGTTAAATTGCTGTTTTTCTCAGTGGAATCTGGTTTTCAAGAGAACAAAAAGACACATAGACTGAAAAATTAAAACTCAGATTTATCCATTATGAAAACAAACGTACTGCCCTATATTCAGTGTCCCCAGGAAGAGAAATGATTGAACCATTTGGAGGCTGTTTATTTGGAACATCTGTGCAGGAAGTTAAGTTTCATCAACAGCTGCATAACAGCATTTGAAAAAGGTCAAAGTAGACTCCACTGGAATTAGTTGTTGAATAAAAACAATGTTTTAAAAGAGAAAGTCAGGGCAGCAGAATGAGTATTATATGACTCTGGTGTTGTACTAATGGTATTATTGCTGTGGAAATGTATCCATCAACATGGCTGCTTCTTGATCAAATATGCTTCTAAAAACAGGGAAAATTTGGAATGATGGTATGTTTCTAATACAGGCCTATAAGTCTGTAACTGTTTGAGAATGAACTACACTTTCTAGAATAGTCCGTCATCACCTCTCTCCATTCTCTACCCCCTTCAGGATCGAGTGATGATCAACCGGATGGATAACATCTGCGAGGCCATCCTAAAGGGCAAGTGGCCTGTGAACAGACGCCACATCTTTGACTTCCCCAGCAACCTGTTGCCAGGGCATGGCTCCACAGTAACCGCTGCGTCTGTAGCCACTGTGACCGAGAGCCCGCTGCAGAGGCGGAGCCTAGCTGAGCTGACGATGGCCGGCATTCATACACCTTACAGTGGGAGTGAGGATAAAACACTATCACCCCAGGTTCATGTGAGTGTTTGTCCGCGCGCACACACACACACACACACACACACACACACACACACACCCTCAGATATTTGATGCTTGATGTCAATTTTTCAACTTTAAAATTAAGTTTTTCATCCATCTCAAAATGCAGCCAGTTTTAAGCGTGAGATAGTTTTAGCATTTCAGGCTAATGGCAATTATATTTGTTTATGTTAAACCCTAGAATCAGCTTGTTAGCGCTGTGTGTTAATGTCATCTGTGGTAACTATTGCTGAAGTACCAGTAACAACCATATGACAAGCTCCCCTTGGTAAGCTTCTGCTGTTAGGCTGACCAGGTGTAACTGTTTACCTGATGCTGCAGGAGGACGCTCTGAGCCTGTCAGTGCCTCGCCAGAGAAGAAGGAGGAGGAGGAAGATCGAGATTGAGGCAGAGAGGGCAGCCAAGAGACGTAACCTGATGGAGATGGTCGCTCAGCTGAGAGAGAGCCACTCTGCTGCAGAGTCCCAAAGCCAGGCTATAGACCTCACCAAGGTGCTCACATAAACTCACACACAGTCCAATTAGTTCCTTATTATGATTCTTAATTAGGAACTGCTTTACCAAACTACCAAAAACTTAACGTCATAGTAGTTCTTACTGAGAAACAGAGTCATGTGTTTTTACTAAAAGTGATTTGAATTGTTGTTCAGGGGATACACCATCACCACAAGGCCTCTCCCTCATTGGCCGGCTTCCCTAGCGCCCTGGTGACAAGCCCCTCCCTCAAAGCGCAGATGGAGTTGCTGCAGCAAGCCCCGCCCTCAGGACACAGAGCCAATGGCTCGCTGGAGGCTGACCTGCCCATCATGAGGAGGAGGCGGGGCCGCAGGAAAAATGTGGAAGGCCTGGAGCTGTTGTTCATGAGCAACAAGAGAGCAGGAGGGGTATGGAGTGTTTGTGTCTTTTAATAGGCAGTAAAGTTGCCAGCATTGCAACACAAGACAAGACAGTATGACTATCTTACTAAATATGTCTTTCCTTCTCCCCCACTTTATGTGTTCCTCCTGAACTTTCAGGATGATGCTGATGGGACAAAGGCTTCAGGCGTGGAGGGGGTTCAGGATGCTGCCCGTGCCCACAGATCCCTCACCGTCCCAGAGCAGAACCCTAGTGCCAGATCTCTTGCTTCTGGCAATGTGGAGGAGGAAGAGGCAGCAGTTTCTAACAAGGAGCTGGGAGAGTGGCTGAGGCAGCACCCAACATACACCATGGACATGGCTGGATTCACACCAGTACGTCATCCTCTTTTATACTGTTTTATACATATATTTATATTTTCTCTCTCTCTCTCTCTCTCTCTCTCTCTCCCTCCCTCCCTCCCTCCCTCCCTCTCTGTCTCATTGTGTCATATGGTTTACTGTTAATTTATTATGCTGATCTGTTCTGTATGACATCTATTGCACGTCTGTCCGTCCTGGAAGAGGGATCCCTCCTCAGTTGCTCTTCCTGAGGTTTCTACCGTTTTTTTTCCCCGTTAAAGGTTTTTTTTGGGGGAGTTTTTCCTTATCCGCTGCGAGGGTCATAAGGACAGAGGGATGTCGTATACTGTAAAGCCCTGTGAGGCAAATTGTGATTTGTGATATTGGGCTTGAATTGATTGATATGTTTTCTTCCTCTTCACCTTAAGTCCTTTGTTAGTGTGAACCATTAAAGCCTAAGCATGATTATATCTTCAAGGACTGGTCCATCTGCATTTTTTCTGAGTTTTTAGAATAAGAAACACCTACTCAGCCATTAGCAAAAAGCGGTGATGTAGGTTAGAGTGGGAATCGCTGACAATAATAATAATAATAATAATAACAGAAAGGTTTTTGAAGTTGGGTTGTAGAAGTACTTATCCATAGTCAGTGTAATATTTTCACTGCTTTACATTGCTGTCAGACAGCCCTTTCCAACAAGGAACCAAAGCCGTTATATCACTTTCTTCAAAGCCAGACTCCTTTGACAAAAACAGCAGCAGGTCTACTGCTGTCTAACTCATTTAGTTTGTGTTATTGTGTGACTTTCTGGTCCTAACAAGCATGACATCCACAGCAGTACATCTGTGTAGGTTGGGGGGTCAAGAGGAATTCAGGAAGTCAGTTTGGAAGATCAATAGCACACAGTTCTCAAAGAAGGCTTGCCTCAATCACAAAGAGGCTCATTTGACCAGTTAGGGAATTAATATGTAGTACCATCATCATGCAGAAACCTACGTCAGGTCACATGGCACGTTTTTAAAAGGGCTTGGAAAAATAACATTTTTATGCTAAAATATATGTACTTCAAATTTAAATGTGTTTATTTGAATATATTATGAACACTACTGAGAAGCTGCATAATGATATAAAAACCTCAAAAATTTAGTAAATAACGGACCCGTACCTTAACAAAGTTTTCTCCTGTTTATTCTTGCTGCCTTCTTTTTTAGTGGTCTTTTCTCTAAACCACAAATAATTCACACTTTCCTTTCTGTTTTTGTTTCCCTTCAACAGAAGAGCGAGGATTTACTGCTGGCTCAGTTTTCTAAGCCCAAACAGAAGCGCCATCGCTGTCGAAACCCCAATAAGATCGACATCAACACACTGACTGGGGAAGAGAGAGTGCCTGTGGTCAACAGACGCAATGGACGCAAGGTAAGTCGACCTGAAGCTGAAGCATATCTGGATTCTCCATTTAAAACAGCTGGAAGTAAAAACTGTGCAGTAGTTCATATCCAAGGACAAGCGTCCTGCAAAGTTAGTGTCTGCGTGTTAAAACTGTGTGTCTCTACATGAATTGATTTTCCATAATAAATTAATTCCATCTTCCTCCTCCTCAGATGGGCGGGGCCATGGCTCCACCAATGAAGGAGCTTCCCAGATGGTTACTTGAGAACCCAGAGTATTCTATTGCCCCTGACTGGACAGATATCGTCAAACAGTCGGTTAGTAACCAAGAACAAACCTCCTGTTTTCATTGCATGTGTCTTTAGAAATTGGGGGTTTCAAGTGAAAATAGTTGCATCATTGTTTTCCTTTGTGAAACTGAAGTTGTTTTCTGACCTAAAACCCTCCTCCACACAGGGTTTCCTCCCTGAAGCCATGTTTGACCGCCTTCTGACTGGCCCTGTAGTCAGGGAGGAGGGCGTCCGTCGTCGGGGGCGACGACCTAAGTCTGAGATCGCCAAGGCAGCTGCCGCTGCCCAGGCAGCAGCAGCAGCTCAGGCTGCCCAGGCATCACTGGCCACGGCTGCTTCATCTGCAGGTACAAGCTGCTGCTAAAGCAACTACTTTATCACGCGCGCAAATCCACATGTACCAACCAAAGAGCTGATAACACAATGGCCAAGCGCCACAGAGGAGAAAATACTGAATTTGTCAAAAAAGAAGCCTATTAAGTATGTATGATTGTTTAAAATTAATGTCATGTACATAATACAATCACATAAGAAGTTCCTAAAAAACAAAAAAAAATCAAGAATAATGAAAATAATTCCTGCAGTTTTGTGTTCACTATTTGGGTTAATTGTACAGTTTATCAGTTGCTTTGTACTGATACTGTTTTGCATTGAATACAATGTGAAATATTTACAAAATACCTCCCTTACTGACGGGTTGTCACTTTATCAGTGATAGTGAAGTGGTCTCTTAAGGAAAAGGCAAGGAACCACTCGTTAAGCTGGGATCCGTTCAACTTCATAGCAGGCAGTGTTTGTGATTGAAGGGTTACCGAGCTTCATTTAACCCTGCCTCTGTGTGTGTGTGTGTGTGTGTGTGTGTCTGCAGGAGGAATCAACCCTCTGCTGTTGAACAGTCTGTTTGGAGGAATGGACCTGTCGTCCCTCCAGAGCCTCCAGTCTCTTCAGTTGGCCGCTGGTCTGATGGCCTTCCCTCACCCCACCGACCCCAAACAGGCCGCTGCCAGTGCTGCCGCTGCCTCCATGCTGCCCCTCATGCTGCCCGGCATGGGAGGCCTGCCCAACATGGCCGCTGCCCTCCCCAACATGTTCAGCCTAGGCGGGCTGTTTGGTGGTAACCTGGCAACGGCTGCAGCCGCCGCCGCTGCCGCATCAAACTCCATCGCTGCCACTTCACGGAACACCAACGGAACAGCAGAGGGAGAGGGAGGGGAGAGCGATGAGACAGCAACGACGAAGAGAAAGAGAGATAGTGAGGAGAAAGAGGAGGGAGACGACTACGAAGAGGTGGGAGACGATGATGAGGATGAGGCTGATGGTAATGAGGAAGGAGCAAAGAAGAAGGAGAAAGAGGGTGAGGGAGCAGCGGAGAAAATGGAGAAATCTGTCAGTGATGTCACCGTAGCTCCTCATGTCCCAGCTGCTGATTCGACGGCTGAGGCATCCATCAACGGCGATGCCGCAGCCCTGTTAGCTGCAGCTGGCATGTCAGCCAATTCCCTGGCGTTCAACCCCTTCCTCCTCTCCACCATGGCCCCTGGCCTCCTATACCCCTCCATGTTCCTACCTCCAGGCCTAGCGGGGCTCAGCCTGCCCGGCTTCCCCACCGCCTCCACCCTGGCCGAGCTGCAGAACGCCATGGCCGGAGCTCTGGGGAGCAACGCCGTGACCACAAACCCTCCGAGAGACGAGGAGGAGAAGAAGGGGGGGCCGAAAGCTACAGGAGAGGAGGAGGAGGTGAAGGCAGGAGGAGAGAGGGACTTGGCTGAGGACAAGGAGGAGGGAGCAGAGGAGGAGGAGACAAGAGGCGAGGATTCAGCCCTGGAGGATGGAGGGGTGGGAGAAGAGGAGGAGGAGGAGGCGGTGGCATCTCCACAGAAGGACAAGAGTGACTGAAATGAAACACAAAACTGACTGGCCTTGGACATTACCTCACCTCTGACCTCCCCCTTTCCTCCCCCTCACCACGTTTACACGCCTCCACCACAAACATCCAAACTATTATGAATCCTGTTTTTTTCCCCTTTTACGTTGTTGTTGATGATTTCTCTCACTCTTTGTTATTTTTTGGCCAGGTATATTTACTATGCGTCAGAGAGAACGAGGTGTGTGTGTGTGTGTGTGTTAAGTTAAATCTCTCTGATCGACAGTGTAGTCAGGGAAACTCCTCACAGCCACTCGCTCAGAGCTCGGCTCCTCTTCAAAGACTCTTCCTTTCTATCTGGACGGCCTGTGTGCACTGTGAACGGTGCGCCCATACTTTTCTCTCCCACAATCCTTCAAACAGGACTTCACAAGGTTCCAGTAGTACTATTAATATTATTATTATTATTATTGCTGCTTTCAGCTCTCAAATCTTTATTTTTTATTTTTGCTTCCCTCTCCGCCTGGACTGTTTGTTGTAGTTGGCAGCATTTTTCTGACATCAGTTCTCAAATATACAGCATTACAGCTAACCCAGCTGTCTGTCTGACAAAGCTGCTGCTGCATAAGGAATTGTGGGTAATGAGTTGATTGAGCTGTTCTGTTTCAGAGCAGATTTTTAGTTCTCACATATCAGACCAGGTAGACTCTGAGGAGGGAAACGAAACCAGACTGGCCTAAAACTCAGTCTCACACACTGACTACCACAACACACATATTCCAACACATACTTGATCATTAGCTGCACACACATGCCGCTACACACACACTAACCCCCTAAAGCCTCTCTGTCATGTGACTGTTTCTGGGAGGACTCCTCCCCGCAGCTGTTTTCCTTTGAGTGTATGTGTGTGTGTGTGTGTGTGTGTGTGTGTGTGTGTGTGTGTGTGTGTGTGTGTGTGCTTGTGTGCGTGCACACTGAACCAATACTGTTAACCCAGTCCCACACTGTTTGAATACCAGTCTTGAGTCTTTCCACTGCCACATCTGAATCCTGTCTCTCTCTCTCCGAGGCGGCTGGTTTTTGCTCAGGAGTGGCAGGCGGGCTGGGTCTGCTACCAATCAGGCCTTTTGATTGGTCCGCTCCATGCAGCCGAAACCAGCCGTCCCAGTTTGGAGGTTTCTGTGAATGGATTTGGAGCGGTGGCCCACACAGGGATGTGATGTTTCAGGTTTATTCTTTAAAGGGGGCACATGAGATGGATGATTTTCCCGGTCGCTGCCACATTAAAATCCTTTTGTTTTGTTTTGTTTTTTAATTTGTATTTTTTTCCTTCATATCCCGGTAGTTTCAGACCAAGTGCTGCTTCCTAGTGACCTTCTCTTAAAAAGACTGTTTCTCTAGTCACACACACTGACACCAGGCCTGGCCAAAACAGGACTGAGACGCATTTTCAACCGAGTTGGAAATTCACAAGTTTCTATATGAAGTTCAACTCTGGTCGCTGAGTAAGTTTTAAATACTTGAAGAGGCAGGTGGTGCTTGATTTGTTTCCATCTCTGAGGCCAGTTCAAGTATTTGAGATAAATCAAGCGCTGCAAGTGGTTCAATTATTTGAAAGTACATTCAAACACACACTGTGGCCAGGTCATATTAACATTTGCTATCACAGCCAGCCCAGCAGACGCAGAGAGAGCCAACAGGGACTGAGGGGAGAGATCAGTTTTTGCTGTTTGGAAGACACCTTCCCCTTCGACTTCCTCGTTCTCCTCTCTAATGCTGAGACAGCAATAACCAAGGCAGCTTTTGAATGTTCCAACATCACTCTCCCAACACACTCACACACACACACACACACACACACACACACTCTATATGAATAACCACAAGTGTCGTATGAATAGAAAAACAAAACTAAAACTGTAAATGATGACAAATAAGTACTGCAATCAATTTTGTCTCACTCTGTTCCTGTTGATGCACTGGTGTTAAAGAGTTAAAATAATCAGGTACCTTTATTACTTAGCTACTTTTCTTGAAAATGGACTTTTTGTTACTTTTAGCCAGCAAGCTGAAGAGCATTACCTCAAAATTCTTATCTAGCCTTGAAGTTTACAGACATACCATGTAAATGTTTTTTTTTTCTTCCTCTTTTTTTGGTGTTTGTCTTTTTGTTTTTTGTTTTTTGTTTTTTTGGAGACATCATGTATGATGAATTGTAGCTATGATGCTTTTAATAAAAGTGAATCATGATATTCGCCTAGGAAACCAAACCTCCGCTTGGATCTCATTATTTGCTTCACTCGTCTTCACGTGTTTGTAGGAAAATGTTCTGATGACACTTTGTGTTTCATTTGATTCCAGGATGAGGTCACAGACAACCACTTTTTTTTTTTCAACCAGCTCAACTAAAACCACAGCTCACTGATAATTCTTACTGTCTATGAACACACTGGGGTTTTGTGTGTGTGCAGTAGATGCAGTCCCACTGAGCAGGCTGGTTTGTTCGATTCCACACAGGGACTACTGGGACCTTGATCACCTCTCCAGGGAATTCTATCAACTTCCGCCTTGTTTCACTGTTGTTACTTTAAATGGTCTTTAGTCTACTGGAGTAAAATCATGAGAAAATTAATGAACCAGGAAAATAATCTTATTACTCAAGGTCCACTCCAAAGCAACTTAGGCAAATTTGGCTGTTGAAGATGAAGTGGTTAAATCTCTGAAAAAAAAAAAAGAGGACTTTGAGATAAAGGTATCGTGGAGTTTAACAAAGTCAAGTTTACGTTCAGTGTTTCTTACAAACATTGAGATTTTTTGAAAGAATCTGAAACTTACCTTTTAGCCTACATCAAGTTGGTTTTTTCATCATCCTTGCCTTTGCTGCTAAAGTCTTCTAATGTCTTAAAGATCCAGTTTATAAGATATGGCATCTAGCGATGAGGATGAGACTTCTCCGAGTTAGGATTCCTTCAGTGTTCATTGTTCAGGAGGTTTTTACCAGGAGCTGAATTATTGGCAAAGGTCTCTTTTTCTCCAAAACAAACTGACCAGGTGATTTAAAACAGTAAAAACACTGAATAAAATAATTTCAAGTTACAAATCAGAGTTTCTGGTATGCTGCTTGGCACATCACAGACGGGCCACTGCTAATGTGTGCTCACCTATTTTCTCTGATAACTGAATGTGTCTCCTCCTCCCAAAACAGCCGCACCCATTGATTTAAACTGAAAACACTGAAGAAATATGACCCTCTTTAGAGCCGGTGCTTGGTTTGTCTGTTCTGGGCTTCTGTAGAAATATGGTGGTGCAACATGGCGATCTCCATAGACGAGGATATGCTACCTATGTAGATATAACCACCTCATTCTAGGGTAACGAAAACACAATGATTCTTATTTTCAGGTGATTACACACTAAAGAAAACATCCTTAGTATATTCCATTTCTGACAATATAATTCCCTAGATCCTACACACTGGATTTTTAAAACATTTACTTATTAAAGGCTTTAAAACATATTTAATTGTGTTAAGTTCTGAATGAATGGATCACTGTGAGAATGTACGGTGTGTAGGAGACTGTTTTCTCGTTGATAAGTCTCCCCATCACGGAGGGAGGAGCTACGCATTTTAACAAGAGAGAAACACTAAGTAATGTGTTCATCACTTAAATGCAGCTGGTAAAGGGGGAGCTAATTTTAATTACTTTATATCCTGTTGAATAGTTTAATCTATAATAATAGACTTAATAAGTTGAGATGTGTTTTTTTAATTAATTTAAATATTTAAAATAACTAGCAACTAAAGCTTTAGTAAGAAATGGAAATACTAGACTAAAGTACAAGCACCTCAAAATTGTACTTAATTACAGTTCTTGAATAAATGGACTTAGTTACATTCCACTTCTGGAGAGTATCTTGAGCTGACATCAATATGTTTACTTGCATCTAGCATATTTTCACTTTTGGTGTTTATTTCCATTGCAAGTTTGATCTTAAAGCACATGTAAAGTGGTGTAATAAGGTCTTACAAAGACGTCAGTTTGAATGAAAAAGCAAGAAAGACATTTTCATATATTGAGTGTAAATTCATACTTGTATGTAACAGGAGTCTTAAAGGCCTGGTAGCAGCCCCTAGAGGCCTCAGTGGTCATTACATGTAACTGGACCGCAGCAGTGAGAACAGACTGGTGTGAATAAAGCAAAGGTTTTGATTAGAGATGTAGATGTTGCAGTCATAAAACAGTATGCAGTATGTGTCAGCATTACAGAGGAAAACAGAGAGCTGAACTTACATTTCAGGTCAAATGGAGGTGAAATAAGAGTACAGGAAATTGCCAGGCCGAGCCATGTGTGTGTGTGTGTGTGTGTGTGTGTGTGTGTGCACTCCAGCCAGCCATCAGAAATGGCCTTTCTCCCACTGGAGCTGCTGACAAAACACAAACTGACAGCCAGACCCCACTGTGTGTGTGTGTGTGTGTGTGTGTGTGTGTGTGTGTGTGTGTGTGTGTGTGTGTGTGTGTGAAAGAGAGAGAGAGAGAGAGAGAGAGAGAGAGAGACTGGATTGAACACTGTGTGATGTTGGCTGTTCTTTTCTTGTACCATGACACTACTAGCTTAAACTCATGTAAGTTGCATTCAAAGGCATGGTGGGATGTCTGTAAACATAGGCCTACAGTAGATATAAACAGTGTGTTTGTATCTATGTAGGAGCTCACAAGTAATTGTCAATCAGTCTATGAAAGACTGTTTTATATTTTCAGTATAATTGCAGTAACATCTGTTGAACCATCAGGAATTTAAAAAAAAACAAAAACACTCCTGATAACGAGGGAAAAATAGTTGAAGATTCACTAGTTAACACAGACCATGCCCACCCGTCTTTGTGTTTGACAAGAGACACTGGATATTCTGGCTTTGGTGCAGGAAGCAGAGGATGCCTGCCTCCACAGTTTGTTATAGGTTGGTTCAGGTCACACGGTCACCCTTTCACTTTGCTCCCACCTGAAACTGTTGTCGTGTCACCATGCCAGTGATGCTTTGATTTAAATGCTAATGTCAGCATGCTAACATGTTCACAATGACATGCTAATGTACTGATGTTAAACAGGTATACTGTTTACTGGGTTCACATCTTAGGTGAGCATTTGCTTATTGAGGTGAATGTCATCAGTTTGCAGAAAGCTTTTCATAAACAAAAGTATTGGACGGATTCATATTTTTCTCTGATCATGGGACAAGAGGAAAAAGCCCGGGAACAGCTAAGTCCTTAGGATTTATTATCTGGGAATGATGACTATGTGTACAAAATTTTTGTACCAATTCATCCAGTACATGTTATGATATTTTTCAGGATAAGACATGCTGGTGGTGCTAGAGGAAAAGCCATGGGATCACTAAAAATCATTAACATACACACTCTGGGAGCCCTCAATGTTGTTTCATAGTAATCCATCCTATAGTTAAGATACTGTCCATCAGGGGCGTAATTTAAGGAGGGGACCCAGGGGACATGTACCCTGCACAAGGCAGTATTACACCCCTCCACTTTTTAAAGTCCAGGAAAGGTATGGAAGTTGGAACAGTGTTTTTATGTTATAAATTGTAGATTATGGGATTGAGAATAACTAAAAGTAATAATTTTAAAAAATTGTATAAAACCTTTAAAAGTGGTGACAGCAGTGGGGCTAACACATTACAAAAGTAACTTGTAACAGTAATGTATTACTTTTTAGCAGTAACAGACAGGATTTCAGGTAATATTATTACATTTACAATATCACGTAACATGTTACCACCCAAAAAAAAAACTGTTTATTGTTTTCATTTTTCATTTAGCCACACTGATTCACACTGCGCTACTTCCGACAGTGCACCACCAGAAAAAAATATCCCCCAAAGGTTGTTGTGTCTTGTCGTTTTATTCATTATGCTACCCTATAGTAGTGCCAGTGATCATGTGCATTATCATGTCCAGTATGTTTCCAATCATATACTTACACTGTATCCTGTTCTGCACAGAGTAATATTGTAAAGTAACTTACAAGTACTTACATTACTTACAAATGAAGGCAGCAAGTAATGTGTAATACATTACATTTTGAGAGTAACTTGCCCAACACTGTGTAACAGTATCTATTACAGTGGAGTTTAATGAGGCTAAAGTGAAATTTTCGCTGTATCTCTAAAAGTATAGATGAGATAAAAACAATTATTTTGCTTTGCCTACTTTGTTACATATTAACATGGAAAAATGCACTTTACTCCTCGCTTGACACATTTTACTTAATTGTGCCACTTTTATTGTTTTACTGCAAAGTTTGTTAATCAGTGTGATGGCCCTAATGATGCCAACATTCTATTTCATATGTCTCAGTGTTAATAGCATAATAAGGTGATCACACTAAACTACCACACCTTTGAAAAGCAAATGGAAACACGTATGGAATGGAAGTCAATAGAATGTCCTCACATGAATAGTAATGCATATATATGTGTGTGAGTGAGGGTGTGTTTACTCTAGCAGACAGTAGAGAGAGGTGGAGTGTGTGTGTGTGTGACAGACGTCTGGCCTAATCGTGTTGCTGGAGGAAGTGGGACGTGAAATCCACCAGCCGCCCCATACCACACACACACACACACACACACACACACTGAACCACCGACTCAGCATGTAGTCTTGTCTTCTACCCCCATTTCTCCTTCCAGGAATTTAGAAAAAAAACTGTCTCATTTAAAAGATTTCTGGTGGTGTGTTGAAGGTCCTTGGAAAAATGTAGAAATTACAAGATCAGATATTCCACAAAAATACAAGTTCAGTGATACAAGTTATACACTGTACATTATCATAAATGCCATTTTACATAAGATATCTGAAACTGAGGTGAATTAATTTGATTAATTTCAAATAACATAATATAGTTGTTTTCAAGTTGGAATTCAGTTAGTCAAAAGCCACTGCAAGACAATGCTTCCTGAATTTACACTCATGGTTGTTGCTGATATTGTTTAAAAATAATTATCTTAATATGCAGAGCAAGTGAGCAAACTCCATGTTAAACAGTGATATATTGGGACAAAGCCTGCCTTTGTTTCTGAAGGCTCTTCAGTCAGAAGCAGCTCTGCTGGCATCGTGGCTCTGTCTGCATCTATATCACTGCTGCCCGTCTTGCCAGGCTGTGTTCTGCCAGCTAACGTGTAATGAATTTGCCCAGATTAGTGAATATCCAGCCTTATTGTCCAACATACTGAACATCATGCTGATGATAATCCAGATCTCCAAATCTAGATACCAAATCAGAAAAATCCACGTTGAAGGGCACTTCATCATCTTTACACTGATTTTACACTGAACTCCTAAAGCTAATCAATCTAGCCAGCATTTCTCTTTATGCTATTAGCTGCACAATGGGAAATGTGGGAGCCAGTGTTTGAAGCTTCATATTAAAGAATTCTGTACAAGACACAATGCTGCTGAACTAGCTGACTAACCAGCCTCTTTGTAGTTATATGAATGAGATCTTTAAGAAAGTAATCATCTGTCAGTCACTGACAGATAAATAATTCTCTGTGGATAGGATTGTACAGCAGTGGCGCCCCCAGAAATGTTTTGTCAGTTTGGTCAGATGGGGCTGAAACTCTTGGGGTGACACACCAAAACTAAAAACCACAACCAAATTTCAGGAATTCTTCTATGCTGTCAAAGTGTACACGCTGACTTCAAATGTCAATATGGAGAGGTAAAGAACCACATACACACATACTTTGGTTTCCTATTTCACAGTTGATATTACTATGTATCTGATGTGCATAGACTAATACTGATATTGATGCATGTCACAATCTGAGTTTTACAACAATCCATTCATTGCTCTTTAAATAGGCTGGTTGTCCTTTCCTTAAAAAGTTAATTATACACAGCTTCAGTTTGAAAGAATACAGTGATTGTAAGGAACAAAACACTTCCATGGAAAAAAACTTTATCAAAACTTTTAGGTACCTATAGAACCCATTCTCATTCAGATATCTTGAGGTGAGAGTTCAAGAGACCCCTTGGTAAAATCACCATGCCAGTTGTTCCCTCGCCAAAATTTAGCCTTAATTTGAGTGTTATTTAGCCCCCTTCCTTACCATGAATGGTACCAATGGATGCCTTAGGTTGTCTAGTTTTACAAGATACCAATACCTTTGCGTTAGCCTAAAAAAATTGTGTGTGCCACAGGCTCTTAAAGACAGTAACGTTGGCCTTCAATTACAGAATTTTGCATGTCGCTTGTTGTCATAAAAAGTATACAAAACTGTCACTAAATTTCAGTTCATGGTGTAGTGATCATTTTGGGAACTTGGTAGGTTTGGATACCACTTGCATGACTAGCCACTAGCTTTACATCTGAAGCCAGTTTCAGACTGACATAGCTTTATAAATGGACAAAAAGTTGAGTGGCCCTGAACAGTAAAAATTGCTGAGACATTCACAGCTGAATGTTTGTGAGGCATACATGAAGCGGAAGCAGGGCCAGAGAGGTGACCAGGGGTGGCAGAGGCCCTCCCTGAAATATGATTGGCCCTCATCATTGTACCCTACTCTACCAGAGTAAGAAGTTGACAGGTAGTTGGCTCATCAGTCTCTCACCACCAGACAATCAGAGATCTCCGCCTTCTGATAGTCTGGGGACACTCCTTTCTAAAGTGTGTTTAACACACCGGAGAAAACGGCCGGCAACAAGGCAACGCCTCTTGCATTTTTTAAAAGGACATGCCCTCCTGGAAATGTGCGCTCCTCCTTTTCTCGTCCGCAAGGAAACAATCACACAGAGAGCTTGAAAATGGATGCCAAGAGATTTAACTCGGTTTCATCAAACGTGTGTTAAGTCCATGAGATTGTGGAAATGAAGGACTTACAGAGACTTTGTTTAAAACTTTTAACGCAGTCGGACTATGTTTACAAGCACAAGAGTTCAGCAAGCCACTGAAGGACTGCCCTGCAGATTTACTATTGGTTCTGCAACGTAGGGAGTTTTTTTTAAACTCTGAAATTGTATCCGTCCATCTAAACACAAAATCAGGGAGAAAGACATCAGTCTTTAGTTAAACAAAGCGTCTAAAGACTGACTTGTGAGTCTAGCTCAGGGGTAGGTAACCTGTGGCTCCGGAGCCACATGTGGCTCTTTAGCCCCTGTCCAGTGGCTCCTTGAGCCTTTGAGAAAAGAATTCTATGGAAATTCATTCTATGAATCTAAATGTTGCTGAACCTCGATAGCAGTGGCTGGTTAGCTATGGATGCCAAATCCAAAAAAGTAAATTGAATGAAATAGAGAATGTAGTAGTGCATGGACAGATTTGTTTGCTCTCACTGTCAGCTCTGCAAAATTTAAGTACCAGATAATTATTAATAGTGCCCTGCACAGTGGCCACCTTGTGGTAAGACATATTAACAAATGCTTATTTAGACCATAAGTATAAGCTAATTTAGATTTAATAGGCTATTTACCTTGATATAATGGCTCTTTTAATGGCAAAGGTTGCAGACCCCTGGTCTAGCTCATCAGTATCATGGATGGATTACTGAAAAAGCCTACTGGGCACAGGCGCAGTAGTCTCTTTGTAGTCATTTCGCATCTCTTTGTGATTCGTTGATGCAAAATCTCATTCAGTCTGGGTGTAGGAGTGGTGGGGAGCCTTTTACATGTTTGTATCCAGAGGCTCGTTGTTTCATAAGGTATCAGTAGATATAGGCTACTTGGAGTTATAAATACTGACTATTAATCGATTTAATATTTAAGTCATTCTTTAATTAATGTGAATAAACAATGTAATGACTGATAATGCACAGTTTATAGAAGCAGGGCGTTAAACTTAAAGCAACACATCTTTAGTCATTTTACAAATGTTTAACACTTAAGGAATTTTAGTAAGGTGTGCTTTGTTCAACTCTTGCTTTGTTCAAGAGCTCAGTGAATCATGTGTATGCAGGTAACAGGCAGTGGAGATCCTAGATTCTGGGGGGCCCAGGCAAAGAAGGTCATGAAGGCCCTGACAGCTGCGGGAAAGGTTACACCTAATGTTGTATGTATGACAATTACAGGTAGCTAGCTGACTGTCCTAACAGAAGATGCCCAATTTATGGAGGTTTTGGGGCAGTGGTGGTGCACTTTATAGTGCCTTAATGGGAGGTTTAAGGGGATTTATAGTTGTGCCAATAATAGCGGCCATCAAGGGCCCCTGAGGACTCAAATACAAGTAAATTAAGATGGGACCTGAAAATGAACCCTGTGGCACATGAGCAGTGGGTATATGAATTCCATATTATAATAAAAGAAGAAGTTTTGTTTGGTCCAACCAATAAAACCAAAGCAATGCCTCAGACCTGACCTGAGCAATCAGTAACTGAGCGGCGGGGTGTATGCCACAGGAAATTTCTAAAATAAGAGCTGGAATTTAAATAAAACAGTTGAGCCAACACTTCCTATCACACTTGTGAAAGCAATGACACTTTGGAAATAGGCTTGGTATTATTGGGGATTATGGCATCAGTGCTGTCTGAGGATTAAACTGCTTTAACTTTTTTTAAAAGTTATCCTTTGATGTTAGAAAATAATAAGTTGAAGACAAAATCCTCGAGTTTAAAAAGCCTTAGTTTTTCACTCTTGACGTGCATGCTGGTTAGCTTGTGTAAATGGTTTGTTTTTGGCCAAATAAATAAATAAATAAATAAAAACATGTAGAATAAAGTGATATTCATGAAATATCACAATTTTAAGCCATTTCTAGCTGTGATAAATGGTGTAATTTTGGTGATTCTAAAAGAAAACCTGTCTTCCAAACCTGCTCTGGCATGTTTTTTCCAAAAATTGTCAGTGGAATAAATAAAAAAATACAACCATTTGAAGATGAATGCCCCTCCCCTAAGCCAAATAAAAAACATAAATCCCTCAACAGTGCTTACAAAAATATTGGACATGCCTCTGCCTTTTTGCCCCACCCCCTCCCCTCTCATAATTAGCGAACAGTCCCTAAGTTAAATAAGCCTCAATCTGCCATATAATGGAAGCTCTGTAAGACTCCCTCTTCTCCTCACCCTTTCATCTCTGTTACTCTTCCGTGTGTGTGTGTGTGTGTGTGTGTGTGTGTGTGTGTGTGTGTGTGTGTGTGTGTGTGTGCGCGCGCGCTCCCGTGTCCAGATGAATCTCTCTCCACTCGGCTGGATGTGTCACTTCCTGCTTTCTGCGGTTGTCATGGAGAGGCCAGGGCTCCAGCGATAAAGAGCCATCTGCCGTCAGCATGACCACCTACAGCCCGGCCGCCGTCACGGCAACCGTGATTGATAGCCCCCAGAGAGTGACAGAGAGAGAGAGAGAGAGAGAGAGAGAGAGAGAGAGACTGTGATAAAAAGAGAGGAGAGAGAAATGAGGAAGGCATGGAGGAGGAGGAGAAGAGAGGAGGAAGACAGAGAGAGTTTGAAGAAGGAGAGGAGAATAAAGGAGGGAGGAGGTGAGAGAAAGACAGACAGGTCCAGATGTCCTCCTGTTTGCTCTGGGGTTTTAAGTCTCTCTCGCTCTCTGTTTCCAAGGGAGACAAATGGTAAAAACATGACATTGAGAGTCAGTGCATCAATTGCCCGTTCACTCTCTCTCTCTCTCTTTCTCTCTCTCTCACACACTCACACACACACACATACACACACACACTCAGAGAGGGAGAACATAATGGCATTCATTGAGCCTCACTTCCTCCTCCAGCTGAGGGGAGGATGTATGTTTCTGCCATAATGAGAGTTTGGAAGGACAAATAAACTCTTTCTCACTGATTATAGATGTTTCTAGTTTTGCTGTAGCTCAAGTTCAGATTTGACACAATGTGAAGGAAAAAATGTTTAGGGTTGTGTTTTGTGTCAGGAACAATGATCAAAGTCACAGCTGGCTGATGAGAGGTGGGAGGCTGAACCAAAGCAAGAGCTGTGTTGTTGCAGTTCCTGCTGGTCATAACTAGAGGTGGATGAAGTAATAAAGGGAAAGGACATTTTTTAAATGTTGTTACCTACATTTTTCAATTGATTAGTTCTACAAGTGCCATGCCTTGCTGGTTAATGTTAACATTAAGTTACACATTTCACTGCACAATATGAATGTTACACAACTTTCTTCATCAGTGTGTTGGATGTTAATTGACTTTTGTATCAAGTTCATTAATACTGTGCTGACATTCATGACATAAAAGGGAACAAACATTTTTTTAAAAAAAAATCATAAAATACTACAACTACAATCCTGCATTATATACAATGTAGTATAGTATACTGGAGATCATTTATAATAAACCGGATACAATACAAAACCTTTAAAGTTTCTAAAATGTGGACTTTAGCTTTGTTTGTGATTTTTTCATCCTCTGGAGAAATTAATTTGTTGTTTAAAATGGTGTCTTAGTACATGTAGTACCAATGCAGGAAGTATTGTGATGGTGGATAGATGACATATGTGTCGGACACCAGAGATCAGGTTTGTGTTTCAAACACCAGCCTCGTTCTTGGCCTCTAATTTGATCCACTTCATGAGTTTTCTGTCCTGAGTGAACTGAGAAATTCCAGTAACAGACTGGTAAGATGAGCAGCCAAACCAGTCAGCAATGGAAACAGCTGAGTGCTTTCCTGGAAACAACCAGCTGCAGTATTACCACAGTTTTACTGTGGCGACCTTCAGCTCTCTGAAGTGACTCATGACAATTTTAGCTGTATTATCTCATAATTCATTTCACATTAAAGCTTAAGCTTCATGCTGTTGCAACGTCGCTCTTTTGCAATTGAGCATATATACATACATGTATATATGTAAACTGTATATAACTATAACTGTTTCTATATGTGTATCTTGAACAAATAAATTTGATTAATTTGTAATTTATTTTTGAAGCTGATTTCATTTCATTCCATTCAGTTCATCTCCTCATCTAAATCAATAGAGATATGAATCAGCCCTGTGTGGTCTGCAGGGGAAAAATCCATTTCTAGGGCTGGAGATACGAGATCCTCACTGGGCCAGCATGTGTATGTGTGTATGTGTAGCAGTGTGTGTGTGAGAGAGAGACCAGTGAAATACGATCCGGGGTGTCTGGGGTCCATCCATTTCCAGCAGCGGCTGCTGATGGCACTGTGTCAGCCTATCATATCGCTTAATGACTCTGAAGTCATCACTTACCTCATCCTGACATCAGGTATCGATTGGCTGACTGAGAGAGGGATGATGGACAGATGAGTGGCCAGAGCGACGGATGGATGGACAGATGGACGGATGGATGGACAGCTGAAGATGGAGCTAATCTCATTAAAATAATATGTTCATTACATATGGCTCCTTCAGTGGTCTTTGATAATCATACAAATCATAAAAAGGCAAATCATTAAATATAACTTATACTGTGTTTTCACTTTCCAATCCATTATGGCTGCATCGTGTTCACTGCACAGGGGTGGCAGATTTAAGATGACACTCTTTACCTGACTAGTTCATGGATGTATGAGGAGTACCCCTCTGACTTGGCACTGGGGCCTCATGACATTATCGAATTCACAGTGGACAGTTAGGAGGATCAAAACTGATACAGCAGAACCAGAGATAATGTCGTTTCAATTTTAGTGCATGCATTCCTTTTTTTCTTTTCTGGTGTCTACATTACCCACACTGCAGTGTGTTATGCTAGTAGCGACTAATGTAGCTTCAAGCAGAGATGACGAATGGACAACAGAGGTATGATAAACTCATAGCTGATTATTTTCTAACTCCACATTCCCAGTATACAATTCATACAGTAGCACTCCCCAAGACCCGTAAACACACCTTAATGTGTAAAATCTAGGGCTGTACCTGAATAGCAATTGTGTCAGTCAAATCAGATTTGGCTGTTTAGTACGAACACTCGACCATTTGTTCCTTTTTTTCATATAGGGGCAGTTTGAACAAGGTTCAGCCAGACATTCAGAGTGACACTTTGACGTAATATAGTAAACAAGCAAAGTCAGCCCTCCAAGCTAATGTGTACTAACTACGCTAATAACAGCTCAGAAATGTGCAAAAAATTTTGACGGAACTAGATATCAAATAAAAGCCAGACACTGTTTTGTATTAAAATGCTGTGAAGTGTATATTCACGACTTCTAAGCAGTAGGAAGAAGATAAAGTAATCTCACGGCCTGACCGGGCAAAGCCTCTCCCTCTTCCTCCAGACAGCTGCCTCTGTCTCACTCCCTGGGTCTGGGTCTGCTTCTGCCTGTACGGTAGAGCAGTGTGTAAGCAGGGAGAGCTCACTCTGCAGCCAAATCTGGGGACTGAAATATGCCCATAAGTGCTCTGCACACTGAAGAAAAATGACTGCTTGACTTGAAGGAATCTCAGTCAATTGAGGATTCTCCAATGGATGATCTGAATCTTTAACATTCAGGGGGCAGCTCTCATAAAATTGGTGGAGTTTCCCTCTAACAGAGCTGGATACAGTGTAGTCTTACTGCCAATTTGTCCCAGTGGTCAACTGTGGTACTGCAACAAAAATAGGCCATGTTACGATGGCCAACAGGACAAATGCACTGCAAATTCCCAAAACATCTCTATTACAAGGATTGTGCTGCAGCCTCAGTAATGGTGCCAATTATAAAACACGTGATAATCCAAAACAAATACAGTGATGGAAACATGCTGCAAATGAAAAGACATGCAACAGAAAGCCAATACAAATACATTAACAGCAGACACACGACAAAAAAAAAAGAAAAGAAAGAAAAAAACACAAAAAATGCTGCATATTTAGTCGACACAGCAGAAGTTCATTTATTTTGGATTGTCGTATAAATGTTTAAATTGCCATAGTTTCTGAAGCTACCACAGCCCAAAAAATTGTCTTGTTGTGGCCCTTGTCAGCCACCGTACCCTGTGCTCTTAAAAGCACTATTCCTCATACAACAGAACACCTCTGTGTAAGAAGTGTCTGTTAAACTGTTGACAGTACACCTGAAACTGCAAACAAGGTCCATTGTAATATTACTCTGTCCATTATGAGTTTTTGAACCATGACCTAGACAACATGCTAATATAAAGCCAATGGAGCCACCAGGTGGGGCTGCACAATGCTGAAACAAAGCAGGCGTAAACCAACGGGAAAGGTCTTTGGGTTATGCGCTGGGTGAGCAATTTTCACTCCAGTGAATGTGTGGCATCTTGAATTGAGGTATTATGTCCTTGTAATCCATCCATTGCTTAGTGGCAGCAGAGGAGGCAGAGCAGGTCATCTGTTAATCACAGGGTTGTTATTCCCTGGTTCTTCCGTCCACTTGTTGAAGTGTCTTTGGGAAAGACACTGAACCCCAATTGCTCCCAAAGGTTAGGACAGCACTTTGAATGGTGCCTCACTACCGTGAGTGTGAGTATGTGTCAATAGAAGACAAAATGTAAAATGCTTTGGATCAAAGCACCACATAGTTCAAAACCCCTGTTTGAATGAGATGCTGTGCTCATGACTCTTTCACACAGATGTTGAAATTACTTTCATTTATATTCCCAATTTAAACCATTAGATCCAATGTATAGATTACGGAACAGCCACCAAGAGTCCACTCAAGTTTATCTCATGTCACTAAAGGCCTTTGCACACTGTGTCCATTTTTCTCGTCCAAAATTGTTGCACGTCTAAAAATAAATATGACCTCATGCGTCTGAAAATTTTATCCGTAATTACATTTTTTAGAACAGTTTAGATTTTCTGTGTTTTATGCATCTGTCAGAAGCCTTTAGAGAGTTGTTTGACCAAGAATAGGTGCAGAAAATGTGGCAGCAGGATAGAGCTGTGACAAGACAGAGGAATGGGGCACACAGAATCATTTTATAACTCAGATAGCTCACTTTCAACAGGTAGATAGTAACGTTCTATCTATATTGATCTGTATCTCTTATATTGATGAAGAAAAGGAGGATGTGGACTGCATACAGAATGTGGAGACAGAGAGGGAGGACAGCTCAGCCCCTTCATGCAGCTGCGGGGCCAAATGCAAGACAGGGAGAGGGAATGGTGACAGCCAGATAGAGAACTCCATTGGTGAGAGGCAAAGGCGGAAATGTGTCTTTTCATTTTGTCACATGTTGCAAATTTTTGCAACAATTAGAAAAAAAAAGAAAAAAAAAATCAGAATCAGTGTGCAAGGTTTCTGTGCATAATGATTTTTTTTATTCGGATGACGGAAAAAAAAAACACATCCGGAAAGAAAAAAACCCAAAAAACCCAGACTCAATGTGCAAAGGCCGTTAAGTGTGCAGGCAGTTAACTTGCTCACCCAGAGAAATAGTTTTCATATTAGACTCTCTTCCAGGAGCCTCTGTAGGAATCCTGGGCCATTGCCTGTTCCTTAGCCATAGTTCCTGTCTGAGAAAATCCCCAGACTGGGGTACAACTTTACGACGGTGTAGGGACTATTAATTTGGAGTTAGCAGTGTTGAAAGTCATTCAATGATTGGTTAAACCCTGAAACTGATGCAACTTGTGTACAGCTTCAGACTACACAGTTATCTTGGCTGTACTGATGGGCAAAATGAATGAACGAATCTTTTTGAATTACTCTTTTTATGACTGGACAGGTCAGTCTGTTGAATGTCCAAACACTTATGAATCCCCAACTTTTCCTACTTGCCCATTTACTGTAAGTGTAGCATATTGCTCATGCTGCCTGCTATGTTGAGTGAATGTTAAGCAATTGAATAGGACTTGAGTTCAGACAGCCTGTCAGCTACACTCATGGATGAGACCAACTGAATCATTCTCAAGAAGTGGGATATCTGTTGCTTGCCCATGAATGACAACAAATCAATGCAGTCAAATCACATTTCTGTAACATCTGTTGGGCCTACATGACCCACCTTTAATCCAAGCATAGGGGTATTACTTAGAGAGTATAATATATGTAATATAAACAGCTTAGCAAAAACCCCTTGTTGCCTTGAATACCCAATGAAAGAACTACAGGCTAGTCAGGATGTTATTGATACTGCTGCATTAGATTCCAGAGCAACTCCTAAACATTCTGATATTTACTGAAGAAAATCAGAATTAGCTTTAGTGGCCAAGTATGTGTACACAGACAAGGAATTTGACTGTTGCATTTTGTTGCTTTCTATGTACTTACACAGGAATACACAAGAAACAACAACAGTGACATTTGTAGAGAGTAAAACACAGTAAACAGTATGGAATGATTAATGTGACAGGTTGTTTATATACATGAGATAGATGGATATGACAGTGTATACAGCATGCCAAGATTTATATTTGACAGTGATGATGCGTAAATGAACAGTGTATATTTAAACTATATGAATATACAGTTACAGGGTTATTGCACGGGGATTGACTGTCATATGTGTCTGACTGTGGATGGTGAGGCTGCTGAATGGATTTGTGGTTTGTTAGTAGCGCAGTGGCTGTAAGTAGTTAGCGCCGCATGTTTGCCACTGAACAGCAGGAGAGCAAGCAGCCAGTGGACATGAGTTTAAATCTCCAGACTAGCACGTTGCAGATTTAGGATTCAGGCTTTAACTAAGTTATTATTCTGCTTCTTAACAGTGAGATGGATTAGTCTGAGTTTACAGTGAACCTGGGTACAAATCCTAGTTGTCTCAGATTAGTTAATTTGTGGTGTCAAAATTTTTGACAGCATAAATAGAGAGATTTTCAAATGATGATCAGTAAGTGTGTGCAGTGCAGCCAGGAATGCACAGATTTGTACATTGGTGAAACAAAACAACCACTCCACAAGCGCATGGCACAGCACAGGAGAGCGACCTCATCAGGTCAAGACTCAGCTGTTCATTTACGTCTTAAGGATAAGGGACATTCTTTCAAGGACAGCAATGTTCACGTCCTGGCCAGAAAAGACAGATGGTTTGAAAAAGGTGTGAAAGAAGCCATCTACGTCAAACTACAAGGACCATCATTAAACACAAGAGGTGGCCTACAACACCACTTACCACCCACTTATAATGCAGTCTTGGGATCCCTTCCCAGACGATTTAACACCCATTCTCACCCGGACCCATCTAACCCTAAGGACACACAAGTTGGCTGGGTGGGTCAACGACTCACAAGTGACCTTCAAGACTCTGAAACTCAGATCTCACATGTGACCTCAACAACTTTGTAAGGGTTCATACCCACACAGGGTTTACAGCCTGCAACACCACATCAGTCACTTAGAATCACCTTCTACAGTCATCAGAGTCTACTTGACATACACCCAACCAGTCTTTGAATACTCTGTCCCCGCCTGGATCACCATTTCCAACAACTAACTCCAACACCTGCAAACAATACAAAACAAAGTACTGAAACTGGCACACAGACTGCTGTCCTTCATCAGCAACCATTACATACACACCACAATAGACGTCAAGACTATAAGACAAAGACACCAAACAATAGCACAAAGATATCTGAAGACTGCGTCCAACAATCCTGCCCTCCAGAGAACCATACAGCAAACAGACCTAACAGCTGCCATCCCCGTCATTCATTTTACAGTTGGCCAAATCTCCCCAACCACCCAACCCACCATAACCAAGTAATCAACCCTACACACATAGAACACTATTCCACCACTGCTGCCTAACATCACCTACATAAATGCATGTACATCAACATAAATAACACACACGTGTTCACTCTCATTCTTTCTTTATTTCACTCCCTTTTCCTCTTTTCTTCTGTCCTCCTCTTGTTTTGCGCCTTGGTCCACATGTGTCCTCTAACCTCTACGCTCCTTTTGCTCCTTTTGCCTCTGCCATTAACCAAGACACCAACGATGGATTAAAAAGGGCAGAAGCCCTGAGCTATCCAACCAAGTTCATGACCCTCTATTCGCTAGTCACTTAGAACTGAAGAGGGCACTTGGATGAGAGGCGAAACGTCTTCAAGGAACACAAGCAAGTCCAGTTGACTACAATATAGCACTTTTGACTTCCTGGATTAGTTTATAGATAAAAAAAACAAACATAGAAAATGTAATGACTAAAAGTTGACTAAAATATCATGGGTTTTTGTCGACTAAAACATTTTCAGTTTTCGTCGATTAAAACTATGAAGGATAAAAATGACTAAAATGTGGCAAAGACTAAATCTAAAATAGCTGTAAAATTAACACGTGGAATCTGTTCCAGTGTCTGGTAGTGTTGGCGTACAGTGCGCTGTGGAGCCTACAAGAGGGAAGACGTTTAATGAGGTTGAGCCTTCCATTGTAGTTTTGGAAATTGGAGAGTTGCTCTGAAGACTGTAGTGGTGTGAGACATGCAGGGATGGAGGGCTGAAACTTTCAAAAAATCATTTTTTTTCTTATTCCTTTTCTTTTTAAAGCTAGGTGAATTTTTTAATGGAGATTTCCGTTGGGAGAAAACACAGCATGGAAAACACTGATGTGTGTGTGTGTGTGTGTGTGTGTGTGCTGCTCTTTCTGCTCTCCTTTTAAAGCTGCTGCCTAATGACCTATACCCCCCACCCTCCCGACCCCCTCCCACTCTCCCCTCCCCCTCCCCACAAGGACTGTGTGTGTGTGTGTGTGTGTGTGTGTGAGAGAGGAAAATGGAGGTATGAAGGGGGAGGGGAGGAGCAGATCAACCACAGATCTGTGGATCATCTGCATCACTGAACACACATTCACACACAAGGGAGGGACTCTGAGGTCATCAGGAAGGCTAAATGCTATTGGTCAGCTGGAAGGTTGTAGCTCTGTACAAGCAAAAACTGTATTTCTTTCCTTCCTTCCTTCCTTCCTTCCTTCCTTCCTTCCTTCCTTCCTTCCTTCCTTTCTTCCTTCCTTCCTTCCTTCTATCCTGGGGCTGAAGTGAATTCCAGTGTGCACTGGGGAGGCCAAAATTCAAACACAGTGCTAACACACACAGACACATACCTCTGGAGAAATCAGCATCTGCAGTCCACCTGACATTACATAATTTATTAAGATGGACAGATTCTGCAGTGGATCATTAAAATATGCAGCGCCACAGGTTATCTCCATGACTTTCTCAGCACAAAAGCTTTGTCTGAAAACTCCATTGTCAATAAATATTTTTGGATTTTCATCACCAAATTTGTTAAAACGTTTGTGTCTCTTTTTGGTGCCTGTGTCGTTTACCTGCTGAGCTGGGTCATGTGTCTCATCAGTGAAGTGCTTTGCTCACATTAAGGAGAATCATGTGTATATTGGCGGGGATCATACCAAAACCAAGAGATAAGAAGAGAGTTTTCAGCTCTTTGAAAGAAGAGAGGCCATCGTAAAAGAACATAATATGTCAGTACAGATGTTAATGTGTGATCACTCAACATGACTTTACAGGATTGGCTCACCCCTTTGGAAAATCACAGATGTAAATAATAAAATGAAGGATGACTGAATTTCATTTAGCTGCTTCACAGTCGCACTGTCACGTCTAGGTTTGCTAACATAGCACAAAGACTGGAAATGGGGAAATAGCTAGCTTGTCTCTGTCTTAATGTGTCACAATTCTCCTACCAACACCTGTAACATTGTTCCACTGTTAACAGGTGTTCTTTTAAACCTTCTAATTGGAGAAAATCCAGGTGTTACAACCACAGACTGTTTTAAAGAAGTGGACATAGCCACTATGAGGTCATCCATTGGTTTGTGGACTAGCATTTTGAAGCCTGGAGTTTGGCATTTTGGCTGTCCCCATCTTAATTTTTTGGAGCCAGAAGTGATATTTGGATGGGAGGGTTTAGCATTGGAGGACATTCATTGCTATGCCTATCCTGATAAAGAGATTGCCCTGGCAGCAACTTGCAATTCACAAAGGAATCACCGCCTAAAGCATACTCTGCTTCATCGTCTATTTTAGTCTAAATGGGACCATAATTTAGAAACGAACATCATGCTGTATTAAAGAAGACTTGAAACTATCGATTGAGATCATACACTCATTAGGAAAATGTTACTGAGGTAATGAAGCAAATATATAGCAGGCTCATTATCTCATTGACAGTCTAATCAGACTTTTTCTGCAAACAGTGGAGTCACCCCCTGCTGGCCATTAGAAAGAATGCAGGTTTAAGACACTTTGCATTGGCTTCACTTTTCAGACCTGGAGGCTATGTCCACTTCATGAATATAGTCTATGGTCTCCCTGAGCTGCAGGTTGAAAGCTAATTGCTTGCTAGTTAGCTAGATAATGGACACAAACCGTAGTATGAAAATAAGTGTTACAAGTCATAAGATGCATGCATTGGATATTTATCATATCTGATCCCAAGGTCAACAGTGACACTCCATACTTAAATCAAATCTTAAGGTTAGCAATAGCTATCTAGCTTTATCTAAGCACATTAAGTCAGATTGGTGAGAGCTGAAATTGTGTGTATCTTCAAACAGGTAGGTCAAGAGGTAAGTCAGGTAAAGAACTGAGTCCAAAGAGCCTACAACATGGCCGCCAGTGTTGTTTCACCAGCTGAATGCCTCCTGGAGAGTTCAATAGAGCAGCACCTGGTTTAAAGCTCCATCCACCATCTGTGAGGTAACAGTTGCCTGATGATCTCATCCTGGATAAAGTTGCTCTCTCTGTAACTCTATCCCCCTTTATTCTCCTCTCACACAGCGTGTGTATATGTGTGTTGGTCATGTAGAAAGGGCTTGGTTATGAAACATTTTGGGTGATGACCCTGACTGATAACAGATCACCATGGGCAGACTATGAGACAATGGGCCCCTGGGCACAGACATGCAGAAGGCCCCACCACCTTACCTACATGGTTGCAAGACACATGGACTTTATAGTTATTCAGCTTCTTTTTTTTTTAGTTTTGAGTCTCTTTGTAGTTACTTTGTGTCACTTTGCAGCTGTTTTGTACGTCTTTGTAGTTGTTTTTGTTTCTTTGTGTTCATTTTGAGTCTTCCTGGTCAGTTTGTGTTTCTTTGAGTGACATTTTGCAAGTGAAGATGGAGATGGGTGGAGGTGGGGTCAATCCATTCTGTGCAGATTACACTGTTTTATATTTAAGAGTATCTTTCACAGTAACTCCACCCCTTTTAGCAACCTCCACGCAGTACTCTGATATTTTGTATCACTGTGTTAATCCTGTAATGCACCTCTAGAGTTTTCTTGGTGATACAATTGTTTGTCAGTGTCAGATGACTTTTATTTTGTCTTTGTGGTTTCACTAGAACATTCCTCTCATCCCATAATCCTGTAGATCATTATCCTGAGTTTAAGGTTTCCTCCTCTGCAGACAGAGCTGTGCAGGCTATAGGATTAGCTCACACTGACCTCTGGTGGATCACAGATGAACTACGTGAATGAAAACATAATGCATTTAAGCACTCAACCTATTTTACGCATCAACTTCAGTTAACTGGTCACAGGGAGAGCAACAACTTAACCTGTGGAAACATTGGTGAAATGTTTTCTGTGGAGCCTCAAGTCTGCCAAAACAACCTTGATGATGTCATATAGTGATGTCATCAGGATTATCTCATCTTGGGCTTGTACACTAAAAAATTACAGCAGAAAGCCTGCTTTACAAACTGAAATGAAGCTGAAAGATGTGAACAGTTACCAGGCAAGAATGGTCTGATGAACACACCCTATTAGGCTGCATTATGGGTAATGTAGGATCAAGTGTTTTTGGAGTTTAACCCCATAGTAGGGGCTAAAAGTCAGGGGATCTCGACCTCTGTTGCTTCAATTTTGATCGTCTTTTAAGGCTGCTTGCCAGATCCCTGAGTGTATGATAATACAGTATTAATCACTAGAATGCCCTTTTAATCAAATATCTTTACAAACTAATGTAGTGGGAAAAACCTGACCATATCTTTATGTGACTGTGTGCTGTAACTGATAACACTAAATGTGATGGTTTATATCATGGAAATAAAATGCATTCATGTAACAGTCAGGGATTTTTTCCCATGTAGTTGCTCTACTTAATGACAATAACTGACGATTCTCATGTTAATCAGTGGTGTAACAGTTACTACTTACAGCTGCATGTTAATAAGACAAAGTAACTGATTATCGGCATCACCAACATACACTATACTTCCCTTAACCACATTCCCATCAATAGTGGGACAGTCGAGCAGGCTGACAGTTTCAGATTCCTTGGAAACACATTGTACTGTAAACTGTGTTTTGACTCACACACTGACTTCCACAAATGCTTCCAGCAAAGACTCTGTGCCATTCGCAAACTCAAAGCACTTTGTTTCCCCCCACCTTCTGTCACTGCTTTACAAAAGCATGATTCATTCCATAATGATAATACTTTCTCAACACGCTGTCCGTCTCCAACAAGGACAAGTTGTCCTGTATTACACACACTGCTTCCAAATTCATTGGTCTACCAACCCCCAAGCTCTCTCATCTCAATAACACAGCCATCACTCGCATGGCAATCGTCATAGCACATGACCCTGGACACCCCTTCAACCCATTTTTTACTCTACTCCCATCTGGTCACAGATACAGGACACTAGGTAGAAAAAGGATTATTTTAGGGGAAGTTTTGTCTCTGTCTGTCTGTCTGTCTGTCTATTTTAATCTGAAATAAATGTACACAATTTTTTGTTTTTCAACTGATAATGATTACAAATACCAGTCTGTTCTCTTGAATGACTACTTTAAACAAATCTTAAACAGGATCACAATACATCAATAATTTGGGTTTAGTTTGTTAAGTCTTCTTCCTGAAGAACAGGAGCGAAGAAAGAAATATATGTTTTCAATAAAATGGTTTTCACCTCTTTTATTTTAAGAAGGGAACCTTTTTGTTGGGATTTTATATATGGAGCTTGAGAGAGCAAACAAATGTATTTCTTGGCAATGTAATGATATATGTAAGAAGTTAGTAGGTTCATTATTGATACACTGGGTAACCGCTGCAGCAGTAGAGTGCATTTAATGTCTTCGGGGTAGGGCACTTGTAAATGCATGGACATAAACAGTGGTAGACAAAGCATTCAGATCTTGTAGTCAAGTGTAGCAATACCACAGTATAAAAATACTCCATTACAATTAAAAGTCCTGCATTCAAAATCATGAAAAAAGACTTATCGCCAAGATGTACTTTAAATATCAGAAATAAAAGTAGGGGAGAGCAGAGTTAGTTCAGACGAGGGGGCAGCTGGGACGGTGCCTCTTTAGCAAGTTAGAAGAGCAACCATGCCTATATCATACACCATGCTAATACTCAGCCACACTCTCTTCACTTTAAACCTAAAAGTGGAAACCTTCTGACTACCCCTCACATTATATGTTTTTAAATCTACAGCATCTACGTACATTTTTGGCTCTTTTATTATTTTTCATCGACCACAGTTTTTAGTTATGCCACATACAATAAAGAAAGAAAGAAAGAAAGAAAGAAAAGATGCTAGTTGTCTGATTGATTGTTTTAGGGTTTTTTGTAGCTTGCTAATGAGTCCTAGTGTGTCTGCCTTTCCCTGTGACAGCAGGGACAGTTACTCAGGGGCAGTTGGGGTTGTATTGTTTAAAGTTCCTACCTTGATATTAATCATTAATTTAATGATTTAGTTAGTGTGGTTTAACCTTTAGTCCATGTTCCTTATGAGTCATGTTTAGACTGAGACTGCTAAGATTAATTACTATATTGACAAAATGTTTTTAATGAAACTGCGTTTGACTGTAGCCCATGGTCCCTCTTTTAAGGTATGTTTAGTAGTGTTAATTTTGTTGGTGAAATTATTTTTTAACATTTTTTTCATGAAGAAAACAAGATGATAAGATAAAAATAGATCTTGAAAAGAAAAACTGACAAAATCTATGTTTCATTTTCGTTGATGAAAGACAGGACGAACATGTTCATGGTGGACTATCGGACATTGAAAGACAGTCGAGAACCGCTGGCCTTACAGTTATCTTCAAATGCCATATGAGCAACAGGCTGACAAACTCCAGTAAATAGTCTGAGCCAGGATGTTCTGCTTGCCAGCAAAAACACTCACACTGGAGTAGCATCAGCCGCTGGTGCAAGTTGTGAGCTGTAAATCAGCAGTAAATAAACAGTAGTGTGTGTCTGCCTGTGGATGGTGGAGCTGCTGAATGGATTTGTGGAGTTTGTTAGTTGCAGTGGTGGCTGTTAGCAGCTAGCTCCGCTCGTTAGCTGCTGAATGGTAGTGGAGCAGGCATCCACCGGCCAAGGCACTTCACAGCTGAAGGACTCCACTCAGTCCAGACTATCTCAGTAAGGTTTATGAGTTGATGCTGTTTGACAGGCAGGTAGGAGGCTCAGTTATCTGTGAGTGTAGCTGTGTTGTAAATAAACAGTCTGAACTCAGATCAGTTTTCGCTGACAGAGATGAAAGTTTAGTTTTAATCACCACCTCTGTGAAAGGACATGAGTTTAAACCTCCAGACTAACATGTTGCAGATTAAGAAAGAATTCAGGCTTTAATTAAGTTATTTTTCTGCTCCTTAACAGTGAGGTGGATAAGTCAGATTTTACAATGACCCTGGATACAAATCCAGGGTGTCACAGTTTTTGAGAGCATTAACAGAAAGATGTTGAGCTTTTCAAATGATGATCAGCAAGTGTGTGAGAAATGACAGTTGACAGTTTGTAAGTGTGCGGAAATGATGTGTAGTTGTAGAAAAAAAATGTCTAAATGAAAGTTTTAATCAACCTGTCACCTTGATTCTAATGATGCATGAATTAGCCTCACTGGATTAGTTTAAAGATTAAAAAAACATAATGACTAAAAGTTAACTAAAATATCATGAATTTACATCAGCCATAACAATTTGAGTTTTCATCAACTAAAACTATGACTAAAATGTGACTAAAAGAAATAAGTATTTTTGTCTCAAGACTAAATATAAGATAGCAACCAAAATTAACATTGATGTTTGGCCTTTGAAGAGATTTTGACTGTTAAGCTCAATTAATAGGCCTTGTAAAAAAAAAAAAAAAAATGCATGAACTTCATATTGGCCACCATTTCAACCCCTGAATTTTGGGAAAATGTACTCCTTATAGACCTACATTTAACAAAACTGAGACTATCATGTTTAGTTTGGGCTTCAAGTAGTTTATGAGTAATGGAAGCTTATTTCGTGTTGATGCAAAAGTGTTCCAACTGCCCCCCCCCCCCCCCCCCCCCATTATACAGAATAGCTCATTTCAGAAGTTTATATTATTGCCTATTACACTGAGGTAAACATGTAATTACTCCAAGTGCCATTACTAGCACTCAAGTACAGCTCTTAATGAATGATTAAATACCAACCTCATATTTGCTTACCTGTAAGCCCTTGATGCTTTGACTGGTCAGTCTGTTTTGTCCCACTTGGTTTCACTTTTTCGCTTAAACAAATGATGACTTGATATCTCAGAATGATATCAAGTGGGACAAAACACCAACTGCAATGTTACAGTTCTAGGAACCTCAACCTAGTCAAATGTGCCTCTTCATCACTACAGCTGTTGGGTTCATAGAGAGTAATATGGGCTGCTTTTATTTTGCTCTTACTTCCTGCTACATTGGAGGGAGTAAAAACAGTAGTTAATACATTCTTTGACTTCATCTCATGTCTCATTCAACTGTGATTTATTCATTCCATGTTCTCAGCAGACTTTTGGACTTGTCGTAGAAGGAAAAGCACATGTCAAACAAATTTCAGTAACATTGCTCTTTGCTCTGTTCCATGAAATGTCCCAGTGAGCCATGACACCGAACCCACATGCACAATACCAGTACCCTGGAACTAGCTCACCTAAATGGGATGTAGTCATTTCTAATGTTATCAATTACACCTGTGCTTTTTCTATTATGATAAGCCAGAATTGGAAAAAAGGGCTGGTTCAGAGCAAAGAAACAAGCTGTACCATGTAGTGAAGATCAAAGTTGCTCTGAGTCCCTTGGTTGAAAAACAGACGAGGCGACACTAATGTTTGTCTCCAGTCTGAATCACACATATTTGGCTTTAATCTCTACTTTTGGAGCTATTCTGTCCTGACCGCAGCTGAGTAGAGCTCTCTTCAGTGTGTGTGTGTTAGTTGTGCTGATCACTGCCTTCACACTTTATAAAAAAGGATTATAAAGCAATCTGTGCAGCTGCTGAGGCTACAGCAGACCCACCCTGACCAAATCACTCCCGATTTAACTGAAGACTGGTAATTAAGCAGAATGAGTCCATTCATCTATATTTACTCTCTTTTGTCTTCTCCTTCCTGTCATGCTCTGTCTTCCCCTTTTTAAAGGACTCACTGTGCCATAATACGACCTTCATTAGTGACTATTTGATAAAGAAATCAAAGGAAGAGAACAGACAGATGAGAGCAAAGGTTTCACTTAGTGCTCATTTGCCATTATTTCATCTTTAGAATAGAGCAGTGCTACAAAGCTGTGGTTAATGGAGAACCTTGTAATGTGATGGAAAATGTTTCGGAGCCAGGATCCAGTACGTCAGCAGCATGACTTTTTATTTAAACCAACATACTGGAAACTGAATCATCCTGAATATCTACAGTACATTAACAGAGGCTGGCTTCAAAAGCAATTATATCACTCTATGATATTGGCTGGTGGTGACTGACTTTATAACATATGGCACTGAAATACACATCATCAGATTCAGACAGGATCTGCAGATGTTTTGGGGGCGCTGCTGTGATTTAAGAGGAAAAACAGGAGCAGGAATATTTAACTCTAACCAGTGTGTTTTCCCTATATGATGACCAAAAAAATCCTGAGTGTCATTATGAGAAACCTCAAAATAACGATAAACGATACCAAGTCATTATTTTGAGAAAGTAACTCCTTATTCTAATAAAATCATTCACTATTTTGCAATACAAAGTCAATATTTTGCAGAAATTTCTCATTTTTTTGTGATATTTAGTTATTATGTCATCATTATTTTAGTTTTACTTATATTTTACTTATTTTTGCTGCTTACTTATTCAATTGCTGTGTTTTTTTACTGTTTGCTTATGATCTTGCTCTTTGTTTTGTACAGTTTATTTATTATACTGATCTGTGTGTTTCTACTGACAGATACATACTTACATATTGCTTTGTGCTTTTTTCCACTGATGCTTCCTGCTTGCACTAGCTGCTGTGATGTTGCAAATATCCCCACTGTGGGATGAATAAAAGATTATCTTATAATATTTTGAGATACCAAGTCATCATTTTAAGATATTAAGCCATTTCTGATACTAAGTCAATGTTGTGAGATACCAGGTCAACTTTTTTTGTCATACTAAGTCGTTATTGTGAAATACCATTTTGAGATATTAAGTAATCATTTTCAGAGTCATTATTTTGCAATAGTATGTCATTATTTTGATAAACAAAGTCAGTATTTTATGGATGTTTCTCATTATTTTGAGATTCTAAATCATCATTTTTTCATACTACAGTAAGTAAGGAGGTACTAAGTCAATAATTTAAGATACTTAATCATTATTTCGCAATATTAAATTATCTTTTTGTTCGTACGAAATTATTTTATATCAAGTCATTATTTTGAGATATTAAGTCATCACTTGAGATACTGAATCACTATTTTGAAATACTAAATCATCACTTTTGATACAGAGTCATTATTTTGAGATTCCAGGTCTTTTTTCAAACTACGTTATCATTTTCAGATACTTAGTAGTCATTTTGAGATACTCAGTCCTTTGTTTGAGATAGCTTACGAACTCATTATTTCAATAAAGTTTCTCATCATAATGACTTATGGGATCTTTTTTTCATCACATTGGCAGAAATGGGCTTTAATTATTTTGAGCAAAGATGACCACTTCATTATGACATAATATGTAGAATGCACTGTCATGATAAAACTGAGTGGGAAGTAAATAAATGTGTGTGAGTGTGCTACCGCTTTGGTCTGTGAATCAAGCACGGAAATATACTAAAGGCACATTGAAATGTGGCCTACACTGCAGAACATCAAAAGCTGGAGTCATCTGAAGAAGAGACAATAAAAGTTTTTGACATGGGATTGTGGGGCACTGTGCCGGTATTTCACTGTCCTTTACTTTTAAGATTTTCAAAATGTTTCTTATTAACCTGTTCATTCAGAAAGTGCCGTTTAGCATTTTATCCAGGGATAGTTACTGTAGCATTAGTGCTCTGCTCCACCCTTATGTCAATGGTGATAATAAGGACTATTATTTCCACATCCAGATTGATCCAGCCGGGGACTGAGCTAAATACATTTGCTCACAAACCTGTTTGTTTGTTAGAGGGGTTTTTTGGGGAGTTTTTCCTTATCCACTGTGAGGGTCATAAGGACAGAGGGATGTTGTATGCGGTAAAGCCCTGTGAGGCAAATTGTGATTTGTGATATTGGGCTTTATAAATAAAATTGATTGATTGATTGATTGACTGATAGACAAATTCAACAATCAGATTTTCCTTTTAAGGTTTCATATATTACGTTCCCCCTTGCAGGTTCACACTCTGTGGTTGGGTAATACCGATTTTTTTTTTTTTTTTTTTTACGTGTCCCAACCAGACCACAATGACTGAAGTTGTTGTAATGTTGCAGGGCTGTGGGTTTAGACATTGTGGCAGAGATCTGGACATATAATGGCTCTACTGCCTGGACAAAAGTGGATTAGTTGAGAAATGTTTTTGTCTCAGCAGAAATAAAGATGAAAGGAGGGAAGAGTTGAGAGAAAGAAGTGAGAGCAGAGAGACAGAAGTGAACAGAGTGAAGGAAGTTTATTGACAGGTAAGATACAGATGAGAGCAGAGGCCTGAACCCAGTTTGAACACACAAACACACACACACTGTTTCATTGGGATAGTTGGTAGAAAAAAAGGTGTTTAATTTGGGCTAATCTGAATTTGAACAAAGAAGAAACTGAACTCAAGCTGACCATTTACAACAACCTCTTAGCAGAAAAAAAACTTTTCAGCTGTGAGAAAGAACTAGTGCTGGTTGACAAATAAAAACACACTTTGGAGAAGACCTCAGTAGAAACACTGACCCAGTTTTCTGTGCATCTCTGCTTGATAAACAAACATGTTGTTAGACAAGGTTCACTTCTATCTAAAAAATAATTAACAAAATAATCTGTTTTTACAGGTTTACAACACAAGATCAACAGACATTACCAGTAAAATCATCTGTTTAAAGACACAACAGATCAAACCAGACCACAGACTAAAGGCACATGTACTTTGGTCCCAACAGGCCTCCACCCAAAATCAGAGACCAAGACCAGAATCACATGTTGAAACCTTGTCCAAACAGATAGCATTAGCATGCATCCTGTGTATTTGTATGTGCACCCACTCACAGCGATGGTTTATAAAAGACTGGGTGGGATTTAAAACAGGAACTTTACATGCGGATCTATTCTTTAATGAAAGCTCCACCTGTGGATCCTCAGGATCTTTACATGTCAGCAATGTGTTACTGACAATACATTCAAAAATATTTTGTGAAGGAAATATCAGGAGTATTCAATTGTCCTCAAGGAGCATCACTAGCTTCAAGTTATGATTCCCATTTCCCAGAATGCCTTTCAACATTATCACAGATATATATCCTAGTTGCTTCTAATCATGTAGCTTCGGCGTGATTGTTCAGTTACGGAAATAACAGCAAGAAAAGAAAAACTGCCTTTTGACATTTAGAAATTGCACAACGCTATACACATTGTTCATTCTATTTCCTCTGAGGACTTCTGGGGACAGAAGTTTAGTTACATCTGGTATTTAAAGTACATTTAAATGATTCTGTGCAGAGCAGATAAATCATTAAAGCTGCAAGCTGCTGTAGTGTAGGTTTCTAACATGCCTACAAAGTATTAAATGGGGTGCTGGTAATGTAAAACTGGTGACATTTACATTGCAGAGGAGAGGCGAGAACAGCATGTATCTCGCTCTGAACGTCAGTGACAACTCCATCTCCTAGTTTATGCTTGTAGCTCAAATAAAATGCTTTTATTTTGTTTAGTTTTATTTTGAATGCACCAAAGTGCACAAGTGAACAGGACAACATTTGGAGGTGTGAACAAGCACACTGTCAGAAACTACATAGTGTAAAACACATCTTCAAATGACAGCAGCTGATGGGTGCCCACCAAATAGGGAAAGAGGTGTTACATGATTGATGACATGGTGGTGATGGGATCGGTCATGACAGAGATGTTGTGTTAGAGTTACTACCACAAGGAAAGGTAAGTGGCTGTATGGATAATAGCTGGTAGGTTGGGGTAAATATTTGCTTGGGAACACAAGAGAATGGTTAGGAAGTTAGATTAGCGACACAATGTATTCCAACGACACCTCAGCTAATTTTAATTAAAAAAAAAAAAACTTTGAAAATTAAAAGCAGAAAAACATCTGCTAAATTCTGCACATAGGCTATTCATTCAGGATCACAGCTAAAAAACAGCAAAAAACAAACAAACAATTCTGTAAATTCTGTTTGGTTTTGCAGAACTCAAACCACAACATAAAAGCCAAGGAAAAAGAGACGAATGCCATACTGACAGGTGAACACTTGGTAGGGATATACAAAAAAGGTGTGCTATTTGTACAAAGCAGTGATAAAGATTAAATGAATAAGTAAAAACCTCCACTGCTCTAAAGGTTTACTATGCAGGATTCCACCCCTCCAAAAAGACATGTATAGACATACAGAAGTAATCCCTCTAAATCAGCAATTATGACCCACTCTCAGTGTGTGGTGGTGGATTTATCTGCAGAGACTCTGCCCTCTGCCTGGATTTTCTTGTTTACTTCTCACTTAGTTGCGGCCAGGACATCCCTGGCCAAGCCCACGGGTGAGGTTGGGACTTAAAAAGGTAGTGACCAGACTAGAAGCAGCACGCATCCAGCAGGAAGCTACAAACAACAAAAACAGAGGCGAAATGCCAAACGGACAAAGCTTGTTCCAAATTGAGAGTAATTCTGGGGTTGGCTTTCAGATTTGCTGGCGATACTGTTTACAAACAGTAACTGACTATTCCTGCATGTACACCTTTAAAGCAGGCTAAAAGCAGTGTCTCACTGTGTGCTCTGGTAGAAGGTTTCAGGTCTGTGTTACCTCTGAACAGCATAACTGATGGCTGTGGGTGGGTGTGGTCAGAAGTGTGCACCTGTAGCCACATTTAGCAGTGTTGCTACAGTGTACCCACTCACCCTAGAGAAAACGTTTACATCACTACAGCAAGGTGAGGCCTCAAGAAGTAAACAAAACTTGAATTTTAGCTGGTGTTTAGTTGCTCTTTGAGTTGTTGTATGGGTCAAAGCAGGAGTTTTAAATTTTGCAAATTGCCTTCAGGTCAAGACTGATGTACGTTCTTAGGTTGGAAAAATCGATACTCTCGATACTAGGTTTTCATGTTAAAGACTGATCATAGCATCAATAGGAGTGATACGAAAAAAGGGATTTGTTTCTCTCTTTTGTTGCACCTATTTGTATTTCAAGAGTAAAACTGTTTGTGTAAACAACATTCTATTGTGCATGTACTCTTTGCTTCTACGCTGCTTTCTTGTTGTCTGCACTCAATCAGCTTCCTCCAGATCCAGCATCACCTTCTTAGTCTTACTTTCACCCAATGTCTGCAGTAAGCTCACCTCCCAGCCCTCCAGTTTACTACGGGGGGCTGATGCGACCCTGAATTGTACTATGTATAGAACAATTTGCGCATTTGCATGACCATAGCTGTCCGTGGAAATTATGTTCAAGCCTGACTAGTTTATTCAGGCACATGATAGCAGTGATAGATTAATGAAAGTGGAAAAACAGGAGAAAGAGAACTTAAAGCTGCATCCAAAATAAGGGAGGGGAAGGAGAGAAATGCCAGACAGAGTTCACTGACAGAGTCTGGTCAGAGAGGCTCAGACAAGGAATATCCAGGTATAAAGTAGCCTTATGAAATGAACATTTTAGTCAAAATTGATATTCAGTATTGGCTAATGTTAAATTTTCAGACTGTTATTGGTCATCATTAGCTTTTATGTAAGTAGACTGATTATTCATCTCATAAATCATGGTGCACTGCTTTCTCCTCCATAAAAAACAGACATTTTTGATTATGAAAAAAATATCGTATCAGTATCAATATCAGTGATTGTGGCCTTGTATTACTAGGTATCGGATCAAAACCAAATTTTGTGGTATCGCCCACCCCTAGTACGTACTGCTCTTTCTGTTCAAGAACATTTGCTTTGTGGAATTTCTAAATACTTTAACTGAGAAGTACTTCTAAAGATTTAATGTGGGTTTCAAACATTGGACACTGATGCACATTTCAGTGATAAAATATCTTGCTATTTAATCAAAGGAGAAGTGTGTAGGATTTAGTGGCATCTAGAGGTGAGGTTGCAAATTGCAACCAAATGAATACCCCCTCTGCTCACCCCTGGCTTTCCAAGAGTTTAGGAGAACCTACAGTGGCCTTAAGGTAATGTAAAAATGGGAAAGGTTCACTCTAGGGCCAGTGTTTGGTTTGTCTGTTCTGAGCTGCTGTAGAAACATGGCGGTGCAACATGGCTGACTCCTACGACAAGGACCTGCTCCTGATGTGGGTATGAAGGGTTCATTCAAAGCTAACGAAATCACAACAATTCTTAGTTTGAAGTGATTGTACACTAATAAAAATATAGCTATGAATATCCCATTTCTGCACGTAGATCCCCCTAAATCCTACACCCTGCTCCTTTAAATGTTTGGGAATAGTGCAGGAGAGGTTAACAGAAAATGTTGAAAAGAAGACAAGTGGTAGTGACTTCCTCGCTCGTCATAGATCTTAAGGTTTAGGAGTAAGGTGTGAGGGTTAGATTGTAGACTTTGAAAAGGAAACTTTGAGATGGTGATTCCCTCCCATGTCATAGTTGTGGAGATCCATCAGAGTCTGGATCGCTTCCTCTACTGATGTCATCTGGATCAAGGCCATCTTACGGTCCCTGATGAGGAAAGAGCAGAGACAAACAGTTCTATATTATGGAAAGTAACCATAAAAAGTTAATATCTTGTCTGTCTGCAGTGGCTTGTTATGCTCAGCCCAGAACATAACAAACCACTGATCTCCCATGCACTATGTACACAAGATTTCATACGTGTAGCTTGTTAGAGCATCACCTTTTTATTTTAACAGGCAAAAATATTTAGTTGAATTTTGGTGCCTTGCAACATAATCAGAGAAATATAAATAAACCACAAGTCTTTAGGCTGGAAGTTGGGGACATTTGTGGTGTCATAAAAAGCTTTATATTGAAGTGCTTCTTACTGGAAGAACTTGAAGGCCTTGACGGTTCCTCCACTATTAGAGAACAGAAGTCGTAGATCATCCTCTCCAACTCCCTCCCTGGACATGCAAAAGACAAAATATTATCGTCTTTAAGCAGAGCAGCATGACACAAAAGTGATCGATATATTTATTAAGCTATTTGCTGGGCTAAACGAAAAAATATCTAAAATGTAACTTGACCAAAATGAGTGGTTGTAATACCGGACATTGGAGAGATGAAGTGTTGCAGAAGGAGGAAAAATGTTCTGGAAGTTTTTGGATCCTGGCTTCTTAAAGCGATGGAGTGGTGAGCCAGAAAAATCTGTCCAATAAAAACAAAATATTGACTCAATGACAGTAGATTCAATTATTTAATGTCACAAAAACATTTGAAAAATATTGCAATATCTTCTTCTTCTTCTTATAACTTTGGCACTGTATAGTGTTGCCTTTACCCCACTCAAAAAACATCTGTGCCAAACATTAGTCAACTTAATTCATAGCACTCCACTGATTACCATTTTCTTCCTCTAGAGTGCTCCAGGGACGATGTTTTTCTGTAGGCCGACACAGAAGTTAGCATTGCACTGGTTCCCTTGTCAAAAAGACTACGGGATTTTTTTTATTGGATTTTGGATTATTGCCAAAAATAAGATCTGCAGCAGACAAACATGTTACTTACATGTTTTATTCGTCAAGATAATCTTCACAAATGAACACAATTTTCATGATTATTGAAGCCTAAATGCAAATGCCAGAGGTAAAAAGTTATGTTTGGCTATAAACATGACCTAACGCCACCAACATAACAACACTGTAAAGCTGCGTTTGGCGCCGCTCAGCACAATGACGTTCTGTAGTCTCATTAAGCCACTTGTTAGCACCCACCTTTTTTACACAAGGCACATAAAAGCTTTTAAGTTCAGGACTGGGCTATTTACTGACAGTTCATGCTGAAGAACAAAACATCAAAGTCTCTTAAGCCTGTGTAAACCACAGGCCTTATTTCAGGCGTCTAACCAAAAAACACAAGGGAACTGGGAGTGCAAAAATGTTCACTCATTTCCAGGTTTTAGGACTCATAACTGGGGTACTCTATGAAAGTGTCAGACAAAACAAAAGGTATCAAAACTGATGCAGCAGAACCAGAGATACCAGGCGCCTACATTACCGACAATGCAACTTGATCACTTAATGTGGGTTGGAGGTTCATGTTTGTTATGCTAGTCGCAGTGTGCATTCTCAAACCTTTCTTCAGAGAAACACGTCTCTGAAGCTACTGTAGTCAGCAGAAAGTGTCTGAATTATCTCAGGTTCCAGCATAACAACCAGTGATGTTCCCAGGTCCGCATCCTGGATCCCTGACACATTAAAATCTGAAAGGATGCAGTAAACTCACTATTGAAGTATCTGGTACGCACTATTATTTTTCCTTAATAATCCTGCATTATGAACATCAAGTTTGTGTATAAAGCAGCGGTGTCACGTGACTTTTAGTAAAAGTTCTTCTCATGTCACAGAAAGTACTGAGAGTAAAACTTATGTTTTGGGTGTTATCATTATACTGTCAGTGTTTTTGTTCAGATGCTCTGCCCTCCAATTTCCCTTCATTGCTGAAGCTCTGTGGACCATGATCACCTGGTGCAAATTCAGCAGTGTCTGCGGCATGGCACAAAGGTCGCCGTGGACTGCCGGTAGACAATAACTGTATATTTTTAGGCAAGACAATTGCCATGCTGCAAACTACTGTTAATTGAGTTATTGCTGTGTTTCCATCAGCTTTTAGGCTCCACAGGTGGGCGTCTTGTAGCCATCCATTGGTGTGTTTCCATCATTTTTTAGCTTTCAGTTGTGGGTGTTTAGTGGCAAACCACCGCTGGGAATAATGCCACAATAAGTCATACAGAGACATTGCTGCTTTTCCTTCCAGGATTGTGCCCCCCAAACGGGGTATTTTAAGACAAAACATGATCTCTTCCTAACCAAGTGGATTATATGCCCAAAGCTAATGACACGTTAACCACAGTGTTGTTGAAACTTAAGTTTCAACCTATACATAATAACGTACAAATGTATCATATCTGTGGTTTGCAGAAACATTAAATGCCAGCATTTTTTTCTGGCATTTTTACTGGTATCAATTTTTACAGTTTGTGCACATCTCACGCTATATAACACGATCCCATTTTGTTATAGTGTCGATAAGTTCGAGGAAAATTTTTAAATCTCTTCTCAGAAAGAAAGATAATTTATTTCTCAAAATGCTAAACTATTTAATTTATATAGAAGTTTATTTACATTTATTTTTCATTTATCACATAATATCACAATCACATCATATTTGATTCAGATTTAAATTCCTTCTATGTGCACACATACCTGGCCATCAAAACTGATTGATTCTAAAATATGTTTCTGAAAACATCGGAGGTAAGAAATAGGCAATGCAGTGACAGACTCTTGATTCATATTCGATCAGCACTGCCTGATTTGACAGTTTAACCACAGTTCACAAGCAATGACTGACAGCTGTGTTTGAGACTCCTTGGCTCTGATTGGTTGTTTTTGTTCATGTGCAGTAATGCCACTAGAAGCAATATGAGGAGGCAGAGGAATATGATGTTTTTCCACAGATTGTCTCATTTACTGCTTTGTACAGTTTCATCAAATATAACAAAAACATATTATTTCAAAGATGATCAAGTACTGTTCCAGGTTGCAGATAACCTCTTACCTTTAGTTAGTAGTTGGTCATCCAAACCCTCTCTGGGCAAAGCCACAGTCTGATGCTTAGACAGCGTCACTCTCATCACTTTACCAAACACCTTTTGACCATTCAAGTGGCTCATCGCTACAGACGAGGAAAAACAGAAAATACGATCAAGTTATAATCTAAAATACAGCAGTTTCACATTTGCTAAAACAGTCTCTCAGGCTGATACATCGATAATATTAACTCCCTGAAATTGTTCTGTGGTTAAAAATGTTATTGAGGGAAGTGACTGGTGCTGCAGTAGTTTTCAACAAAAGACCTTAACCTGATTCTGCAGTGGCAACTGCACTGAATTCAACACTTAATAATGTGAGAATATATAATACATATCTTTATTTCACAATATGGTTATGCTGAGCATAAACTGATGTAAATATAATGTCAAAAAAGCAAGACTAGCCTTTATACTGCAATGTTATCAATTTGGACAATATTTCCAGTGCTGTCAGTTTTCAAAATTTACATTGATTTCTTGACATTCAATACCTCTTAAAATGCTGGATGCATATTTTAAAAAAAATACCCAGATCCGTGGGGCTAACAAATAGCAGTGGGAATCACCAACAGCCATACAATACGATATTGCCACAATACAATATTAGTGCGAATTTATGTGTGTTGTAATACATATTGCAATTTATTACCTTTTTTCAACTGTTAATTATGTCCTCAAAGGAAAACTTCCAACATCCATTTTATCTCATACGATAAACTTTTCAGTCTGTTCATCTCACTTCAATCACTTTTATTGCCATAAACTGTAACTAGTGGACGTAAAAGATATTGATTCTTATTATTTTAGCGGGCTAAAAGTTTAATTTGTATTTGTAATATTAATAATTTATGTAATAAAAAGATCAATATTTGACTCTGTATATCAATATGATACTGCCATGCAAAAATGTCCTGATATCACGCTGTATCAATTTTCCCCCCGCCCCTACTAACAAGCCTACCTCACAGGACTTAAACAATCACTTCTAAGAATAATAAGTAAGTCATCATGTCTTAATAAATCTTATTTTGTATTCCAATACTCTTGACTCATATGGCTACCGTGATAACTCACCCAGCTGAGCCTGGTTGCCATCGGACAACTGTATCAGAGCACTGTCCTTTTTGTTGTAGAGGATCTTCACCCTCTGGACATCACCATAGACTCCTGAAGGTAGAGAGAGAGCAAGAGAGGCAGACCAAGAGAGGGAGAGAGAGCAAGAGAGAGCAGGGTGGAGTAGAAGATGAGGAGGAGGACAGAACAGACAGAGCAGGAGAGATGGAGCCGACGAAGATAAAAAAAAGGAGAGGTGTGAAGGATGGAAGGAATAAAGTTAGTGCTAGAAAGACAAATGAAAAGAAAAGATGGAATCTTCCCATTTGACTTCCACTAGAACCTCAATCAAACCATTCTGTGTGACCGAGTGGTTTCATGTAATGACTGTCAACCAGTGAGACACCTCCGTTGGGCTTTACCATTGACATACACCTTTAGCCGTTTGGCATCTGGCCGAGTGATGATTCAGAAATCCAGCTTGAAGACTGGTGATTAAAAATGTAAAACCATAAATGGACAGTGTCAGGAAAAAAAGCTTTTACAAAACCTTTTAAAGACATGCACTAACCTAAGACAGAATGGGTTGTATAAATAAACGTAAACAGTAAATGCAAAAAGACCTTTGTTTTTAGGCCTGTAATGCAGGTCATTTTGGATTTTTGAAAGATCTGTAGCTATCCTCGAGCAGTTAAATATGCAATTCAATAAGTGGAAGGACAAAACTGTATATATTGTTGGGCTGATAGATGGTTTAATGTGACCATTATGATGTGCCTACTTCAGGTGACCGAGCGGCTGGTAATCCGAATTGCAAAACTGCAGAATAAAATGAAATGGTGAACTACGACTGCAGCTGATTAACAACATCTGGAGAAAAAGGCAAAAAGACAGGAAGAGATGCAGAGGTTTTAAGAGCTAGTATGAGTCTTACTGAGTAGACTGGACTGTCACGATCAACTTAAGTAATAATGTGGTGAAAATGAATGCAAGTAGAGAGTGGTATTTTCTGTTCTGTCTCCCTGTAATGCTACATTGTGAACAACAAAAGTAATGTAAAATATAGTTTTTGGTGAGAAACTTGGTGAGAAGCAAATACAGTTGTTTAAAGGAAAAATGCTTTGATGTTTTCACAGCAATACAAATAGATATTGGAGAGGGAATCGAGGTATATTTCCATAATATCCATAAATAATTTCCACAAAAATCCCTACTACAAACTGCAGCTGTTTCACACATAATTTTTTCAGCATTATTAAATTTGCAGATTTGATTTGCAAAGCAGCTACAGGAGGTGCTGGCTTGACAGTCACTAACCACAGTCCTTAAAATCAGTCTAAATGTCGATTTGGAGATTTCACACCACATTTTCATTGGAACAGAGTTTTGACAACACATGAATGATTTTGGTGTCTGTGTTCTCATCAGAGATAAGCTGACCAAACAGACAATCTCCCAGACTCACTATTCTTTCATTGTAGAGACAGAAGAAGATTTTAACTCTGTAACGTACAAAATATGAGGGAGACTTGGAGATACAGAAAGATACAGAGGAATAGCGTGTCCACGACATCACTGAAGAAAGTGAACAAAACTGGATTAACAGAGAGAGATATACAGATAGAATAGTAGAGGTTGAACATACCGAAGAGGGTAAAGAGACTTTGAGGCGTGACCATCTTTAGAGAGAGAGACCGCAGAGCAGAGGACAGGAAGAGGAGGAGCATAGGAGGAGGAAGAGGAGAGACGAAGGTAGAGATCAGACCGCCCAGCGTTGGACGAGGGGGGAAGTGGTGGTTTCCATGATGATGAGGGGGTGGAGCAAAGATGGAGGGCACGGGGGAGTTGGGGAGGGGGTCAAAACAGCAAACCCAAAGTTGGGTTAGACGTTAAGAAAAGGAGGAGAGAGGGGAAAAGGAGGTGAAACAAAATTAGGGGATACGTACATGAGAGGAGGGAGGGTTTTAAGGGAAGTGTACAAATTTTGGATATATGGCCAAATGAAAAGAAAATAAACGTGTGAAGGGAGGAGCAGAGGAGGGAAGAAAGGAGGCGGGGAAGGGAGAAAGGAGGAGAGGAGGACAAAAACCAAAGCAGAGGTCAGTAAACAGAGCATCAGTGGAACATCAACGGAGTCTGAATGATTGCTGGTTCGATTCCAAACACACACTCAAACACACATCTTCCAGTTGTTATCCCACGCACATTCCCTGCTGGATGTATTTATCAGTGAGGAAAAGAAAAAGATGGGAAGAAAATAAAAAATAATAAATTAAAGAATGGGTAAATGAATAAAGCAGGAAGTAAATAAGTGAATGAAAGAGTGAGCAGCACGAGATATAAAACCAAAAGGGGGCAGTGCCATGAAGCAGATGAACAACCAGATCACGAGGTAACTGGAGGGAACGAGTGCCAAAAGGACTACTGTGGTAGATTGAGAGAAAGATGACTGGTAGATTAGACCGACGAGACACTTGTAGAGAAACTGTACGTTGCTCATAAATAATGGAACAAGAGTCAAGTTGACATATTTCTCTTGATTCAGCAGGATCCAGCATCCCAAAACCTTTGAAAGGGGCACTCAGTACACTGTGTGAGCAGAGTCCATAACTGATAAAAATTTGTTTGGAACATGTTAATTTACACTGCCTTCAAAATCATATCTAAGACTCTTCATTTGTCATAGACTATGTTTACATGCACACTAATATTCAGATATCAGGGCTAAAAACTTTTCCATGACTTTTCAAAGAAACCAATGATAATAATGATGTTTTTGTGAAGTAAGTTTAGGGTCCATTAGTATATTTTTGTTAGTTGTTTTGGACACTGCTGAGAAAAATAAAGTGTGTTCTTTGCTGTTTGAGATACCGTGTAACTGGCCTTCCTTGGAAGTGGGAAGACTAGGTTCCCCTACACCGGGGACATAACAATGGATGTCTGAGGAAGATCTGCTCGCTCCAAATGTTACATGTCATTAAAATCGTTCTAACTGGAGCCATTTGGAATGTGGATGTATTTGTTTCTACTTTAACCAACATTTCTTCGAACCAGCACTCACTCCGTTGGATACTGGGATGTGCATGTCTGTTTTTTTTAACTTTTTTTCATGAGCTGAACACAAACCAACTAGCCCACAGTTTGCAAGGCTGGGGTAGAAGATGCATGCCCAAAATAAAAGCCCATATTTCTAGTCAGAAAGAGAAACACACACTGTGTGTGATGGTTGAACAAGTTCGCCACCAGTGGAAAAATGTTTTGTGCATGTAAACGTAGTCACTGTCAAACAGTTAACTTGTAGGTGGGCAGGTTTAAGTGTCTGTGATTCACCACCTGTGAAAACAGGGAAATGTTTGCATAGGTTGGGCAAAAGATGGTCTGCAACACAAATATTCAACCAAAATGAAGTTTGGAGGTCTATGATCATTGCCACACTTCATATCAACTAACCCAACAATTTTCTCTTGTCCAGCTCAACTGCAGCTGGACAAACTGATTTATCAGCTGAACATCGGTATCAGCCAATATTTACCTTGTTCACTGCCACTGGCCTATCAACAAATAAGATGACATTCACCAAAGAAAGAAGAAAGAAGAAAACAATGATTGTTTGGCAAATAGACTCTGTGATCTCGCTGTTGTGTGACAAGATGGTAAGTAGCAGCAGGCGTCGCAGGGACAATAGGAAACGTGTTTGGGACAAACAGAGACTGTCCCTGGGACACCGTCGGGACAAAAGGACACAGTAAACTCACTCATTTCATCAGGGGACACATCTTATTGTTTCCCTGATAACACTACACTGTGAACAACAATTCTGTGTTAAAATCAGCAGGAGGAGAGCTGGTTAACGTTCAATCTAAGCAGCCAGTGGCTGCAGCTAACAGCACATGGAGATTGCACTGAGTTACATTATGATGTGTTCAAGCTCTATTCAGTAAAAATGAGTATTGGCTGAAGGTAAATTATAACTTTCTAATGATGTGTTTCATGTAATCTTGTTAAATGTAGTTTTTGGTGAGAAACTTGAATAAAGTTCTATGAGGGAGAAATTTGTTGATGAATTTGTTCACGGCAATATAACTAGATATCAGAGAGGGAATTATGGAATTATAATTAGTAAAAATAGTTTTGAAGCAATTTTTTTTTAAAGAAATGTTTTTCACGTGAAAGGTTATATTAAATGTTGTTTCATAAATGAGTTTGATTAAATTCAGAGACAGTGTAATGAAAAACTTAATTAGTGTAATGAAAAACTTAATTACTTTAAAAGTTTTTTTGTGGTGTAGATTTATTTCCTTCCCTGCTGCAAAAGAGGGAAATAAATAACAAAAACAAAATAAACAATATAAAAACATCACTATCGGCTATTGAGTAAATTGTTATTTTAAACATCTGTATTAGTATTGGCCGAAAATATAGAAATCGGAGCATCCCTGGAAATAAATGACATATCCTATAATCCATAATCCCTGACAGATGTTTTACATTGAAACGTTTCGGCTGAGTCTTGCACTTAATCCACAACTTCAGAAACTGGACCAAAACAGAATAAATGTTTATCTCTGTTTGGAATGTACTGTATAAAACTGACTAAAATCTGAACATAGATATTAGTCTTCCCATTTGATGACACAGCAGAGAAAGGACGAACATGCTACTGAAAAACTATCCTTGGATTCAACACTCACAACATGAAGAATGGCCCACACCACACTCAACCACTACCTAGCCACTGGATTGTATTGAGGACACTCCCAAGTGTACCCAGTAGCTGCTGCTCTCAAGCTGATTGGTCAGTGGAGAGAACACTATGCTGCTGCCAAACAGCCAGGATACAGCTGTTGCACAAAGACTTTACCAGAAGGGGGCAGAAGTGTCAAAACCATCACTCCGCTACAGACTCTCTCTCAACAAAGAAAGGGGCAGAGACCGACAGAGAGAAGACTCTGACAGAGAGATGGAACACACAGAAACAGATACTGCAGGTACCGAGATACAGATGAAAGAGTAGGTGCACATTTATAATTAGAGAATAAACTCAAAACTGACAGAAGAAACAGAAATCTAAGTTAAACATGTACAAGTATGTAGGTGTTCAGTTCAGAGAAAACCACAGCAGCAAAAACACAGAACCTTTCAGATCTGACAGAGAGATGTAATATGTGCAAACATTAAGTAGTTAAAAATGTTTTAAGGCATTTAAGTTTAGAGCCTGTGTCAGTCCATGGTGCGCGCGCACACACACACACACACACACACACACACACACACACACACACACACACACACACACACACAAACACTCATTAATAACCTGCACTGTGCTGAAACAGAAGAAGTCACTGAAAATGTTTTTTCTTGCTGGGAAGAATACCGTAACAGCCACAGGTTGGGGATCAGTTGATTTTCCACCACTTTGTTTCATCTTTATAGACCTGAGTTGAAAATCTGTATGTAGATCTGTTGTTTTTTGGTCAATAGCTTCAGTACTTTCAGTGGTATTGAATATAAAATCACAGTGATCATATCCTTTTAAACATGCTGTTTCGAAAAAGTAACAAATTATCAACACTTTTGACAACCTCAGTGTACACTGTGAAGGGGAATGATATGCAGAGGAATGTGTGTCCTGTGTGAATTTTCTAAAACATTAAACAATTTATCTGTTAAAAAAAATAGGTAAAAGTGAGTTTTCAGTGTGCAGTGTAGAAATAACGTATATCACACTGATATTTAAGATATTGTAATGCTTTTAAAAGTTCAGACAACTAATAGTTTGAGATGATGTATTATACTTTGACACTCTTAAATCTACCATAATTACAGTACCTGGACTATATCTAGATGGAGGGTGCACAATAAATCATGCTGTAAAGTGGACTAAGCATACACACACACTTACACACACAGATTCACATTACTATCAACTCCAGAAAATCAACTAGTAGTGTCTGTTAGCTGAAATGAAGACTTAAAGCAGAGATTGCAAACACTCGGTGTCACAGTTTTGCTTATGGTTAGTGTACCTCTTCATTTAGGTTGGATGCCAACAGAACTCCGGACACCCCAGACCCAGACAGAGCAACACGACCAGCAGCTGCTGCCGCTGCTGCTGCAGCACTCAGCGGACTAATGGCTCCTGTTAGGAAAGCACAAGACAATAAACAGGTCAGAGTCAAACATGTAACACAGCTGCAGAAAAGCAGATTAAAACATTAACATTAAAAAGACTAACAAGCTTGTTAAAGGATAACTTTGGTATTTTTCAACCTGGGCCCTATTTCCCCATGTGTATGTGTGTGTATGATTCATGGGTTGAACTCGTTTTAAAATTGGTTCAGTATTGAGGGAGGCAGATGCAGCCGGCAGCCGCGAGGTAGATATGGGGGCAAATGCGTCCCGTATAAGTTTGCGCATTAGAAGTGCCTTTTTTCGCCACTGACCGGTTCAGATCGCCAGTGCTATCTCTGTAAAACGCACACATACACATGGGGAAATAGGGCCCAGGTTGAAAAATACCAAAGTTATCCTTTAACGTCAACTGCAACAATGGAAAAAGAGGAATACTTCCTTCTGTAAGTACACTTAACAAATTCTAAATAACAGAAACATTGTCAACAGAAATGCATTACATTCAGCTCTGTTTAACAATTACCGCAGAGTGCTTCAGCATAAAAATGCATCCATAGAAATGTAAATGAAAAAAAGAAATAACGATATTCAGATTAGGGATGGTGATGTGCTTGATGCCATGGTAGTATGTTAAATGTTATTTCAGCTTGGTTACCTTCAAGTAAAAAAGCTGGTCAGCTTTTTGTCAGTTTTACAATAAAACCTATGCAATCTCATCACTTATCAAAACATACATTACAGTTGACATGTACATTGAAAAAGTTACATTTGATGCAGCAGAGAATTCAGCAGAGACCAACAAAGCTGCTTAAACATAATCTACACTCTAATGCAGAAGCCATTATATAGAACTAAGCAGTTCAAGCATGATGTTTGCGAACTGGGTTATAAGACTCAAATCCTTGATCACTCATTCCCATCTACCCTAATGAAGTACTCAGTGTAATAAACAATTAAACACTCTCATATAAAGAGAACCTGAAAAAAGGAAAAGCCTAGTGGGATTCCAGAACTTTCAGATCATCTATTATAGGTCACTATGCAGTGAAAATGACATTTGTTTTGTAGGCTTGATTCTTTTTATTTACACTTAACTTAGTGATACTTGAGAAATACACATTAGTATTGCATTTTGTTACATCCACTGAAACATAACACAGGTATATACTGTAATTCTGGGGGGCAGGAGTTACTGTGATATGAGGGGAGGGGCCAAACTCTCACTAAGCCATGCATAGACAATTAAACCAACAATGCAATTACTATCATTTCAACTAAATCATCTTATCCCACTTACATGGCAAGTTCATTAAATATCTATCTTAGGATTATGACTTCAATGAACTCAAACTTACTGTACTTTTGGTGCCGATACACAGATAAAGTAACTTGCACCACAAAAGCCTTTTTCCACTTAAGTTTGGAAGCTGTTTTAAGTACTTAATAGCTGAGAAACCTCAATTTTATCAAAAATTCTTTATATTCTAAGCAAAGACAAAAAAAAATTGGAGTCTGACATCTGATTAAAATATCTCATTACAACTAATTCAGGGTAATGATTTCCAGTGGACAAACAGGGGAATACGTAATATAGCAAACTATTGTACCCAGACTAAATTGCCCTTATCCCCAGTCCTAATACCAGTATTTGCCTCATCTATTAATTTAGCAGTCATATTAACCAACCACTGAAGCCATGAGATAAAACCTTTTTCTCAGCCCTGACACATTCAGACAACTCTAGCAGGACATGGCAATAGACAGGACAGCGGCATGACAGAAAACAGCAGACAGAGTGATGGAAAACAGAATTAAGACAAAACTAAAAGATAGATACCTCCACCCTGTGAGAGGGAGAGAGAAGATGAGTAACCTCCTCCACTAGAGTAGGAAGCTAGCGCTCCAGATGGGGTACCTACAAGACAGTGACAACTAGATTTAAACCACAGAACACTTATCTAACCCAACACCAAAGATTACAATTAGCAAAAGAAACCAAAGCTGCCTAAGTGAGTAAAATATTAAAACTATAACAGTATATACCGTAATGAATAAACAATGTCGATATGTCAAATATTTATCTAAATCTACACATGTATGAAGCTGGTTTTATAGCTAAAACTCATTTCAACTAATTATCCTGCTCTCAAAAGATGATATTTAGTAAAATCACATAATAAAAGCATGTATGTGTTGCAGTCACTTCCCTGTTCCAAAACTTTCCAAAATGTTTTTTAAATCCACAAACAAATTAATGAGCTCCTTTATTTGGAACAATACCTCCCCCAGAATAGCTTTCAATGAAGTCTAAAGTGTAAGTGTAAGTCTTAAGTCTAAGCCTAAAGGCTGATTAGTTGGGTACAAAAAACAAAGAACTGCTTACTGGACAGATATTAAGGAAGATCTATGTCTCCCTTCCTCATTAAACTCTTTACCATTTATTAATGATATAAATGCCCTTAACCCAGTATTAAGAACCAATGTAATTCACAACACTCTTCGAGCATGGCAGGATGTATTGAAATTTTGTGGATCTGGTCTTGGAATCTCTATAGGCCCGTTTCCACTGAAGGAGTTCCTGGTACTATTTGGGGGGCAGGAACTACTACAGGAACGTCCTCTCGCTCGGCCTTCTCAACCGCCGTGTCTCCACTGAGAGAGCGGGGAGTACGAGGAAGGTTCCTGTAAAGTTACGGGCTCTGGATGTGACGTAATCGTTGCACGACCATTTACCGGGGCGACGTAGGGACGCTGTTAGCTGATAGCCCTTTGCAGTGTCTGTAATAACTCACTAAATGGCCCATGAAAAAAAAAATCCAGTGGATGTCTTAGTTACAACATGATTGAGCTAACTGGAGTAGTTTCATGTCGTATCTGACAACGGGAGGCTTTTAACCAATGACGTCCTGATGTTAGCTTTGCTGCTGCTGTTAGCTGTCCCTGTCAGCAGCACCCACTGATGCTTTCTAGACATCGTGATTTCCCAAAACTGAATAAATACCACACATAGCAAAACAAAACTGCTTTGCTAGCTCAATCATGTTGTAACTAAGATATCCGCTGGAAAAAAATATTTTTTTCACGGGCCATTTAGAACAAGCTAACCTTTGTCTGCTGAGTTTTAAAAATGCTGGCTATTTTGTTCCTTTCTGTTGACATCACATCCCTCCTTGAGTATATCAAATTAGCACAAGCCCCAGCCAGGAGTCTTTCGGGGCCATTCTGAGTACCCACCCCGAGGCAGGGACTTGTTTAGCCCCCGTAAAAGTTCTGGAACTCTGTCCTTCGGGGGTGGTTCCTGCGGTGGAGACACGCACCAACGGCCCCGGCCCCATAAAATTACCCCGAAGTTCCTGCGGTGGAAACAGGCCTTATGTTAGCTCCTCTATCTTCCAACCCAGGCCTGCCACCCTCAACTGGAAGGTCCTTGCTTACGAAGCGGAAAAAATATGGTATACATCAGTTTCAACAACTGTTTCTGATGGTTCCCTTAAATCTTTCTCAGATTTAAGAACAGAATTTGGAATTCAAAAACAGTAAATTTATATTTACTACTCTCAAAAAAGCAAGACGACTATCCCTGGGGTTGTCAAGGATGGAGGAGATTCTGGAGAGCTCCACATAATTGAAAGGGAAAATTTCCCAAATCTACATTGCTCTGTTAGAACATCACAGCTCCCCCTTGATCCCACTGAAGACTGTATGGCAGAAAGTTTTGGGCTGTGAGTTTAGTGATGATCAGTGGGAAAGTATAGGCCAAAATGCCTTCACTTCATTGTCTTGCAACTTAATACTTAAACAGAATTACACATTTATGCACAGGATGTATCTATCCCACTACATTTGAGTAAGATATATCCAAACTCATCCTCTCAATGTCAGAGATGGTGTTTTTACTGGTTTCCAGCAGATGGCTCTGTTTCGAATACTGAAATGCCTCTCTATAGGTTATAGCGAGTATTTTTGATTGTTTGTGAACAAGAAACCTCTTAATATGTTTTTTTTCTCTTTTATGATGCACCATCACTGATGCACACTCAGAGGGTTGTTGGAGGGCATTAAGGTCCACTTAGCCTTTGTGTTTACTTATTTGGGATGACATTTAACATGTTAAACCTTCTGTACCAAAGCAAAAACATAGGTGGAGTGGAAAAGGTGAGGATGCATTGGTCAGAATGGTGCTGAGTCATAGAGGTCTGTCTTTCCCAGGAGAACTGTCTTTGGCAGCACTACTGGCAAAAGAATGACAGTAAAGTATTATGGTTTCCCCGAAGGGAGGGGTGAATGGATGTGGTGTGGATAAATAAAGAAAGAGGTGTATTTACCCAACAAAGAATGATCCTTGTTGGCTGACTCTCCATCTCCAGTAGGCAGGTCAGGTCTGGTGTAATCCCGGCTCTTATCGTTGTTGTATTTGACATTGAGGTTGACCAGTTTACTGAAGTCTATCCGCAGAGTACAGCACGAATTATAGATGTTCTGTCCATCCAAAGACTGACACAGAAGGTGTGTAAAGGGGAGAAAGAATCACGATAGTGTTTAAATGTATATTTATTGACAAACAAACAATCTTAATATGGAGCCCTTAGATTCGTTTTTTTTTTAAATTGTGCCCAAGATACACAATAAGAGGGACACTTCATAGCTTTGACTCAAGCAGGCTAACATAAAGTTCCAGCTCAAATGTCAAGAATATTGCAAGGGCTGAAAAGAACAATGTAAACTGCCTAATTTGAATGTTGGGCACTAACAGGCAGAATGAAACAAAATACCTCTGTTAATTCACTGAGACTGAATCTGAAATGTAAATAATCTCCTTTAAAGCAGACTGGATGTTATGTTCTACCAATACTGGACATGAACTTGGACATATCTAAATTTTTCAACAAGGGATTTTCATATAAAAAAGGCAATATTTTTGGTGCATCAAATACTAACATCTCTACTGTGCTTCTTTGTTAACTCTGTATAATGTAGTGAAAAGGAAGGCTACAGATGTTAAAAAAAAAAAAAGAGAGAGAAGCTGTTTTACCCTCTTTTACCCCTCCTTTCACTTCAGGCCCTGCTCTTTCAGAGACAACACCTAAGGCTCATATCCCTGTGACACACTGTCAGAGCCTTGAAAAACTGAAATTGTTAATGCTAAAAAAAATAACCACAGATCTGTCCATCTGTTGTTGCAATTTTCAACTGGTTGCTGTTTTAATAGCCAGAATTTTCATATGTGTGTCATCCTACCAGTTTAGCTTGCTGTGCATTCACGGGGTCGCTGAACTGCAGAAGAGCCTGAAACTGGTTGTTCTTGGTGAAGGTTATAATCTTCATTACAGTCCCAAACTTACTGAAGATCTGAAAGAATCAAATAATTCATAGAGATGAACACAGAAACATGAACAAGAACTATGCTTCATACCCACTGTCCTCCCAGCAGCACAGAAGATCTATACAATCAGCACAGTTTTAAAGTGGACACCCAAGCGAAGTGTCACCAATTCAGTATCTGACCAGATATTTCCCCTTCTGTTCCTGAGATATGACACTGAGTAACAGAGTAAAAGTGTTTTATGCAGAACATTATGACACAGTGAAGCCGACCTTTGACCTTTTGCATATACAATGTCATCACTTCATTTCTTTATCCTGTTAGATATTTGTGTGAAGTTTTGTCACAATTAGCATATGAATTATTGAGTTGTGGCCAAAACACTCTGACACACTGACCTTGACTTTTGACCAAACAATTATAATCAGTTTATTCATCAGTTCAAGTAGACGTTTGTGTCAAATTTGGAGACATTTACTTAATGTGTTTTTGAGATAACGCATTGACAAGAATGAGCCGAATGCAAGCTAACCGTGACCTTAACCTTTGACCACCAAAATTCAATCAAGTTAACTGTTGAGTCCAAGTGGACATTTGTGCCAAATTTTAAGAATTCTCTCGAGGTAGGCTTCAGAGATCACATTCACAAGAATGAGACAGATAAGGTTACATAAACCTTCACCTTTAACCACCAAATTCTAATAAGTTCATTGTTGAGTCCAAGTGAATGTTTGTGCCAAATTTTAAGAAATTCCGTCAAGGCATTGTTGAGATATCATGTTTATAATGCCCCCGGCTATCGCTGGAGCGGAGGCTTAAAAAGAAAAAAAAAAAAATCTTGACTATGGGGCTGTGTGTACCAATCTGAATTGTGGATCAAACAACATGTTAAGGTTTTACCTGTTGCAGAACATCCAGTGTCACAGGATAAAACATGTTATCGATAATAATTCGCAGAACAGGGCTGGGGGGTGGAGCGAGGTCCAAAACTCCAGGGTCAGAGGATGGAGAACTTCCATCCTGCACTGCTGACACTGCCTGCAACACTGCCTGGGCCCTCTGGGTGGAAAGAAACAAGACTAGATCAAAACCTTGCATGTAGCTGGACTGTGTATGAATTGCTAGAGGGCCTTTAATTTGAAATGAGGCCTTTTAATTTGAAACAGGAAGTGGCAGCATATAGTCAGTCATTTCGCTATGACTCTCTTACAGCACTGGCCCTGTTGTTGCGGTCCAGCCAAAAACTTCATGTAAATACATGTTAAAATGAAGAGCAGTACACTTAGACACAGTCACACAGCAAAAGGGACCTGCTTGCTCTGGAGATGTACCCATTTAACAAAACCCTCCTCTCCCCTCTTTAGCTCCAGTTGGGGATGTACGTCCTAATGTGACTGGTGGAGGCTGTGAAGCCATCAGCCACTATCAGAGCCAAGTACTGCAATACCAATAGTTTGTAAAATGTTCTATTACCAAAAAGAATATCTTGTTAATGTGGCGTGCATGTCTCTTATTTCCACTTTCCCCTCATAATGGTGGTGGCACCCATCAGACAGTGTAACATGAGGGCTTATAGTGAATAACATTTAAATAAATACCAGGCTTGTTTCAAACAGACACGGCTGTTCCTCAGACAAATAGCTAAGATAATCCTCTCTTTCCTCCGTCAAAAACTGCCATTTTTAATGCAGCTGGCTAGGTAGCTAGCTAGCTTGCTAATTCCACCATGCTTTTACGCTAATGTTACAGTGACAGAAAATGAGCCTAACAAAGTTGTCACTCATCTGATGATAGCCATATGCTTTCCTATACCATGACAAGAGTGAGTGGATGAAGCTTTAAGTTGTTAAATTTTACTAATGTAGTAGCTAGCTAATTAGATAGCTAGCTTGCAAATTCCACCATGGTACCATGCTACATTGGTTACGGAAAATGAAGCGTACAGTTAATACAGGACTGTCAGCGTCCACAGCTCTGTCAGCGCCTAGTCATTTCAAATGAGCAAGAGCCAATAGAAAAACAACAAAACTTATGGTCATCACTCACTCCAACCAATGTGTATCTCACTCAGTCAGTCACTGACTGAGTTTTATGTTTATAGGGCTGGCCTGGCAGCTGTGGTCAAGGCAAAAACAAAGAATACATAATGGTGGAGGCATCAAGTGCTACATCACTCTAACCACAGTTAGAAGGACAACACTTGGTGTATAAAAATATCTACATTTATACCTGGTTCAGAGCTGAGTCCGTTTTCAGTTCCTTATGGTTGGAGTACTGGATGAAGACAGGAGTGTTTCTGACCTAAATGGAATAAGATCAATACAAAAAACAATTCGGTTAGTAGCTCTTACAACAGAAATAAATAATAATGTGTAATAGGAATGCACACTAAGTATTTCAGACCTGTGGTGTGACAGCTGTATAGTAGTTAACCATAGTAATGGCTGCTTCTTCTGTACCCAACTCCAGAAATGCCTGGTGGAAAAACAAAGGAATATTGAGCTTCAGCAGAACAACAAATCACTTTCAGGAAAATCACTTAAACTTAAATGTAAACAGAGGACTGTTGTTTCATCTTCATCTCAAAGTATTGGTTGGTGGTATGGAGTTCTGCCACAGTTTACCTGGTTTTTCCCCTTAAGCATCAGTATGTTAGTGACCTTTCCAAAGGGCAGCCCCAAGGCAATGACTTCAGTCTCTGACACTTCATTTGGAAGTTTCCTGATGTGGAGAACTCTGGAGGGAGGGGATTCATCCAGACGCTGTTTCTTACTGTCACTGCCGTTTGCTGAACATGAAAATAATAATAATAATCATGACAACACAACTCTAGATAAAAAATGAAATCAGAGTAAAGCACAAATGTAAAATGAATGATGACTAAGCTCCAATTAGCTGCTTTAGTTTCAGGGTCCTGGTATTGTACGTGCGGGCTCACACACTGACTATGTTTCCATGCACAAATTACTCAGATTTTTACCCTTTCTGAAAAAGACAGCATTCCTACCAAGCTGTTTACATGGCTAATGAAAATGAATATTTACCTAAAATTCCTGTTTTTATGCAGCCATGCATACTCCAATTCACCTGCCCTAACATGTCGTTTATCACATCAAAACATGAAAAAGTGGGACAGCTGGAGCCACTCGTGCCATTTTGCATCTTTTCAAGGTCTATCACCAGTGGCGGCCCTGTTCAACTGAACGATCATTTTCCCTCTTTCATTCCTCTAACCACCTTCTTGAAAAGGTTGACATTGCCATAATTGTGCATATCCAAAAACCTGTTATTATCCAAGTTTTTCATTATGTTTAAAAGTAGGTGCGTTTCGCCTTCTAACCAGAAATGTGGGCTTTTCTTTTGGGCATGCATCTCTACCCCAGCCTTACAAACTGCCGGTGATTTGGTCTGTGCACAATGCCTTCATGACAACACACAGAGCTGAGTGTAAGATGCTTGAGGCCGTGTGTCGCAAACTGCAGTACAAAATCCAGTTGAGACGCATATTTGTAATGTGCTCTATACATGTCCAAATAATGCTTCTAAAACCTTTTATTTGAAATTGCTTAATTCGGAAAAAGGTCTTTATCGGAATATTCAAACAGAACATGCTGTTTACATGACCCTCATTAAATTTAAAATGTTGCCCTATTTGGAATAATAGTGGAATATTAGTGTGCATGTAGTCATGGCTCACCAGCACCACCATAACTAATATCAGTAATTTTCTTTTTAGTGGACTACTCTATTATTAGGTTGACAGAAAGTAATGTGCACTTATTTTAATACTCAAGTTACTGTCTAAGTCATATTTCAAGGAAATAAAATTTAAAAAAAATATTTAAATATTTCCCAGTTCCAGCTTCTCAACTGTCTGTTTGTTTGTTTCATCTTTAGGTCTTTGAGTGACAGTAAGAAAGAACAAGCCATCTGTTGATATCACTTTGGGCTTCAGGAAATGCTGACATTTTGTAGACCAAATGATTAATCAGTCAATCCAGAAAATAACTATTTCTGTATCTAGATGCAATTTGTCAACTTATAGATAAAGACGATTTATCACAATTTAATGACTTAAAAGAATACTTTGCCAGTTTTCAAGCAGCATTGTGTCACAACAATGTTCGACGTATGTGTAAACTTCCCTCCATCTAACTAGTCCCTAGATATCCCTTTGTTAACACAGTCAGAACTCCACTGGATGACCGAAGTATTGCTGCCTCTTGGGCTGTTGCTTAAACTACAGGCTGTACTTCCGCATTTTCATATTGTCTGCCACCCATCACCACAAACACAATGAGTTTCTCTCTCTTGAACTCAGCGCAAACTCCTATCAAACATTAAACCTAGCCAGCGCTGATATAAACCAAAATTATGTTACTGCATTGCCTATTACTAACCTAAAATGCCTTCAGGAACATATTTTAGTCCACGGTTTAGCTGTAATAGTAAGAGTTGGAAAGTGGACAGCATACTGTTTCCTGCACAGTGAAAACAGAGAAAAAAACAGAGATCTAACAGTACAACTAGGGATTGCTGATCAAATATAATCCAAGATTCTGTAACTCAGTTTTATATTTCTTGCCACAAATAGCTATTTTTTTTCCTCTATTTTTGCCACCAGCCGCCCAGCATTGTGTCAAACGGACAAATTTGCATTACATCACCTACCAACTGGAGCATTTATTGGTCCAGTACAACACTATGCATTCTGGTAATCATAGGTTTCTACCTTTGGCTAAAGTGAATGCCACAGTCACAGTTCCTTGGGTCATATAGCACCAATTTCAAAAGTATTTGCATCTCTCTACTGCAAAGACAGCCCAGTTTTATGAAGACCATCTTTTCAGCGGTGAAATACTACATTAAGCAACTTCACTCACACCCCTTTCATTTTAAAACAAGGATTTTCTCAAAGCGTGTAAAATGGGCTTTCCTCAGCATTAAATGTGCAAAATTTAAAAAATACATATATTTTTCAGTTTCTACTGAAAACATTACTTTGCTGTGATTTTCACCATGCCAGTCCATTTCTGACCATTTTGGTGCCCTTGGCAAGACTTGCACTGGCATCCCTATGGGCTTTGATCTTTTCATGGCCAAATGCCTTTCTTGTACCTCTGATTTGATTGGATCATTTCATAAGTGTACAGGAACACCAGAACATTCACATTCTTACTTATGAGTCTACTACTGGTTTTAGTCCTAATCAGGTTGTAGTGTTTAAATGTAACACACAGTAACTTGGTGATTCAGCCCCCTTCATAAATGATGATTCTAATATGTATTCAGGTTTCTGATCATCTCTGCAGGCATGTCATTCCCTCATCCAAATGTCAGACAGTCTCTGTCATTTCTGCACCCACTGAGGTTCCGATACCACCCATCAAACTCTCACTGACCACCACCTTCCCATATACAAAACATTATGGATTGCAGCTTTAAGTGATTAAGTGGGTTTTGTTTACTAATTCAATCCAAGTTCAGATTCAATTTACCAGTCATAGAGCTGGGGCTGCTACTGTACATGTTGAGCTCATCTGAGCCTCTCTGGAAAAAAACAAGAAAAAAAGGAACATAAGTTAAACTTTCATTTACATTACATTTGCATAAATGTACATTTACATTACTTAAAGGAAATGCAAACCATAACATTCAACTGCAAAAAGGACAAAATTGCAAATTTTACTTTCATCTTAATAAAATTATTACACCATTTGTCATTTTTTACCATCCATCTGTAACACAATTTTTAGTACATTATTTTCTAACATCACAGGCATTACTAATCAGTTTTAAATCTATTCACCTGCCCTAAGAGAAAATGTGTAAATTACATCCAGTCAATTTGTGGACAAAGTTACAAAGAGCTAGTAAATGCAAGTCTGTTTAGGTAAAAATAGTAAAAAGTAAGTCTGCTTGCCTTCACACCAACCGCAACATCACTGTCAATGGAGAGAATGCAGGGAAATGAAGAATGAGAACAAACAAATAATGTTACTTCAAATTTTTAAGGAAAAGAAAAAAGAAAACATAACCAAATTTGAGATTAAAACTGATATTTCATCAAAATAACTTTATTCTATGTCTGGTTTAAAATTTGGCCAAAAATAAACCATTTGTACCAACTAACCAGCATGCACAACAAGACTGAAAACCCAAGGCTTTATTCAACTCCAGGATTCTGTCAACTTACCCTTTCATACATCAATGGGTAAGTTTTAAAAATATAAACTAATTTGAGGTGGAGGGAGGGTCATGAATTTTCCCTAAGTCACTTAGGGAAGATCAAGGAAAAAAATATTTGTATCTTAAGGGAGGGTTACAAGAAGAAAAAAAAGTCACACCCCAGCCACCCCCTCCTCTGATAAGTTAAGAACAGTCCCTACATAATATCACAATTCATTCTTAGATATTTCACTCTCTAAGCCACGCAAATGTAAAAATCAAGCTACTCATTTGCTTTTTATGATTTTATAATGCCTTTTCCCCGTTACTTTATAAGTCTTTTGTGTCGACTGCACATATGGTACACAATGTGTCAGTCACCTGCTGTCGTGATTAGGGCGCTGTATACAATAAGCCGGCGGAGGTCGCGTGCAGCATTCATTAGCTCCAGACAAAGGACGACGTGACAGGTGGGCGTAACATGTTGGCTGTGACATGGTTCATTAATAACACACAGGGCTAGTAGCTTTCGCCACTTATGCTAACCGACAGCAATTGTCGCAATCATCGTAAGAACATTTAATCCCCACATTTTCCCCTTATCGGCAGCTAAATCGGTCTAAACGTAGCTATCATCAACGTTCCTTTCACGCACAAGAGAATGTGACATGCTGAACTGGATTTTTATCTTTTGCCTACAAGCTTGCTACCTGTCACACTGCCGAAGTTGGAAGACCCAGATGATACATAAAACATGCTCTTTTATACAAATGTACGTTAGCCTGCAAGCAAAACAACAATGAACTACCACATTTCTTGGTTGAGACTTTGTGCTGTTGGCTAGCTAACGTCATGTTCTTCATAACGTACAGTATCGAGGTTGCAGCTGAGCTGACTGTTAGCGTATCTCAAATTGGGCACGGGGAAAGGCTCACTCTATGTCACATGCACAGCTGTGGAAGGTCTACCTAGAAGCAGCAGTTGTAATATAAACAAATGTACCCGTCCATTGCAGCTCTTTGTCCTCTTCTGTCTGTTGATAGTTCAGCACAATTCGATGCCTGGACAGTGTAAGCAAAATGGGGGGCGGGGGTGGGGGAGTTCCGCCTCCTCCTTCTTCTTCGTGTTTTATTGGCGGCTGGCAAACCTGCCTTTAGGCGCAGTACCGCCACTTACTGGACTGGAGCGTGACGCAGCTTGGCAAGAAACAACATAGAAAAATAAATAAATATATTCTCTCTATTCCTGTTACTCTTAAGTAATCAAATAGAAGCTCGCGTACTTTCCTTGATGTCTTCTCCAGTAGATTCCCCGATTTATAACTGTGCTTATCTTCAGTTAACCCTGTTATTAGCTCCCTTCTTTCCTCATCATATCTGCTGCAATATATTAGTAGATTTTTGACTGTTTCCAGTTTGTTACAGTGTGTATGTCAGTCCCAGGGTCTAAATTTGTCCTTAAAGTTACAATGTGTATTTTTTTGGGTTGTTTATTAGCAAATATCAACTATTGCTTTCATAAATATACAGTACAGGCCAAAAGTTTGGACACACCTTCTCATTCAATGCGTTTTCTTTATTTTCATGACTATTTACATTGTAGATTCTCACTGAAGGCATCAAAACTATGAATGAACACGTGGAGTTATGTACTTAACAAAAAAAGGTGAAATAACTGAAAACATGTTTTATATTCTAGTTTCTTCAAAATAGCCACCCTTTGCTCTGATTACTGCTTTGCACACTCTTGGCATTCTCTCCATGAGCTTCAAGAGGTAGTCACCTGAAATGGTTTTCCAACAGTCTTGAAGGAGTTCCCAGAGGTGTTTAGCACTTGTTGGCCCCTTTGCCTTCACTCTGCGGTCCAGCTCACCCCAAACCATCTCGATTGGGTTCAGGTCCGGTGACTGTGGAGGCCAGGTCATCTGCCGCAGCACTCCATCACTCTCCTTCTTGGTCAAATAGCCCTTACACAGCCTGGAGGTGTGTTTGGGGTCATTGTCCTGTTGAAAAATAAATGATCGTCCAACTAAACGCAAACTGGATGGGATAGCATGTCGCTGCAGGATGCTGTGGTAGCCATGCTGGTTCAGTGTGCCTTCAATTTTGAATAAATCCCCAACAGTGTCACCAGCAAAACACCCCCACACCATCACACCTCCTCCTCCATGCTTCACAGTGGGAACCAGGCATGTGGAATCCATCCGTTCACCTTTTCTGCGTCTCACAAAGACACGGCGGTTGGAACCAAAGATCTCAAATTTGGACTCATCAGACCAAAGCACAGATTTCCACTGGTCTAATGTCCATTCCTTGTGTTTCTTGGCCCAAACAAATCTCTTCTGCTTGTTGCCTCTCCTTAGCAGTGGTGTCCTAGCAGCTATTTGACCATGAAGGCCTGATTCGCGCAGTCTCCTCTTAACAGTTGTTCTAGAGATGGGTCTGCTGCTAGAACTCTGTGTGGCATTCATCTGGTCTCTGATCTGAGCTGCTGTTAACTTGCGATTTCTGAGGCTGGTGACTCGGATGAACTTATCCTCAGAAGCAGAGGTGACTCTTGGTCTTCCTTTCCTGGGTCGGTCCTCATGTGTGCCAGTTTCGTTGTAGCGCTAGCGGTTTTTGCGACTCCACTTGGGGACACATTTAAAGTTTTTGCAATTTTCCGGACTGACTGACCTTCATTTCTTAAAGTAATGATGGCCACTCGTTTTTCTTTAGTTAGCTGATTGGTTCTTGCCATAATATGAATTTTAACAGTTGTCCAATAGGGCTGTCGGCTGTGTATTAACCTGACTTCTGCACAACACAACTGATGGTCCCAACCCCATTGATAAAGCAAGAAATTCCACTAATTAACCCTGATAAGGCACACCTGTGAAGTGGAAACCATTTCAGGTGACTACCTCTTGAAGCTCATGGAGAGAATGCCAAGAGTGTGCAAAGCAGTAATCAGAGCAAAGGGTGGCTATTTTGAAGAAATTAGAATATAAAACATGTTTTCAGTTATTTCACCTTTTTTTGTTAAGTACATAACTCCACATGTGTTCATTCATAGTTTTGATGCCTTCAGTGAGAATCTACAATGTAAATAGTCATGAAAATAAAGAAATTGCATTGAATGAGAAGGTGTGTCCAAACTTTTGGCCTGTACTGTATATTTACCAATGTGTAATGCAATTCACATACAAATGGAAGCTTTCTCATAAGAATGATTTCTCTATATATACACAGGCAGGGCGCGCTATGTTGGAGGCTGCCCTCTTGCGTCGCCATATTTGAATACAGTGGCCGAAAGGGATATACATGCTTCGCCTTTCGCGTGCCATCACCTTGCCAGAGACAGTTAAGGTGAAGATCAATTTGTGGCGCTTCTGCGTGAACCTGCTTTGTACTTTTAGGATTCTGTCGCACTTTAAATGGAGGACCACACGTATGTTTTGCCCCGTAAGAGAGAAACCACGCCACCAAATAAAAGAAAAAGATCAGATAAGCGAGGACAGGACAAAATGCGAGTGAATATCGGCATTGCTTATTCCAGGTGGAAAAACTCCTGAAGGAGAAGGATTTCACAAGGGATGTGGAGGTTGCCTGCTTTGTGCTAGACAGGTAATTCAATCTGATATTTTAAAATAATTTTGGCTTCATGTTTGCAACTACTTTTCCCTCTCGTCTAAGTTCGAGTGATGGCTACGTTTACGTGCTAACGTTATCCTAGCCTTGGCTAACGTTATCCCATAGCTACAGCTAAATGGTTAGCCTAGCCTACAGCCTAATCTGTTGATTCCTCTCACGCTGCTGCGAAAGCGTCCACCCTCTCCTCCTCCTCTTCCCTCTGGGTAGCCGAGAGACTACCTCCTCGCCTGGCCGTTCCTGCACCACTTCTACCACCTCGCCCCCTTCCTCTCCCTGGTCTTCCTCCTCTCCCTCTTCCTCCTCTCCCTGTGTCCTGTGGAAGAACACTCTGGAAACGCATATATTATAATCATATCAACCTATATTTGCCGCACTGTGCCGTGACTATCACATAAAACGTGTTATTTTAGCATTACTGTGCTAATGTTTGCTCGTGTTACCAAAACAGTTAGAAATAAAACACTCCTAACATATATCTCACAGATAACCTATATCACCTAGATACTCCTGAAAAACTCAAAAAACCCTCTGCTGTCTGTGCAAGGCTTTTTGTCCTACGAGGCCACCATCACTTACCCGATGGGAGGGGTGAGTGAGTGAGTGAGTGAGTGCGAGTGAGTGCTGCAATCTAGAATTTGACCGCTGATGTCACTGTTACTCTTCATTTTTACACACTGAGGCTATAAGTTCAAGGTCTACACAGTTGAATATATTCGGTGTCATACCTGTGTTTGGCCATGTCATTGAGCTAGTTTGCTGTCTCTGTCAAGTAGCTGCTCATGAGTCATTCACTTTACAGCAGGAAAGAACACTTCAAATAAAAGCTCTGTGCCAGAAATTCACTGTACTTCAAAATATAGTGCATTTTTTTTACAATCTTGACATGTTCACAAGTCACTTGTGGTCCATTCAGAATCCACCCGCAACCCACTTTTGGACCACGACCCACCAGGTGAGAATCACTGTTTTATGTCCTATCCTCAGATGGGTAGTGACCATCTCTTCCCTTGGTCTCCCACTACATATTCCACCAAGACCGACATGTTTTTTAATGCTGGAAAAATGTTTCCCAGTCTCAGTATGAACATGATGATTTTCTAGAACCAAATTGTCGTGCAGTGTGAAGTTGTTCTGTAGACTAGTTTAAAAGGCATGTGAGATACTCAGGTAGTTTGCCAGGAAGTATAAAGGTGGATGACAGGGCAACTCCTTGCAAGTGAAGCCAAAACATCTCGATCGCCCCCTGGTGGTTGGCTGCAGTACAGATCATAAAGCCTACCCCTCCACGTTAGTGAATGGGACAAGCCAAAGTAAAAACTCAAAGTACACGCTGCATAGATTTTTCCTAAAGATGGTTTCTATCATTTTAGTTCGTTCTTACTACTCTGTTTTTTGTTTAAATATTTGTTTTCTGATGAGTTTGGTTTTAAATAGTATTATTTAATGCTATAAAATGGGGATTTGACCCCATGATCAACAGCTGTGTGTGCCAGTGTGCTTACACTCAATGGCGCTGCTCACAGTTGGTCGGACGGGTGTTTGGGCGGTAACTCCTCCACCACTGGCTTCGAATAATGGCAGCAGCCATGTCCCAGGTATTTTGGCTTTATTGACACATAGCTGGGGTAAGTGGGGACATGTTGTAAATCTTTATAAACACTCTATGGGCAGGGTGCACCTGACTGCAATCTGGTCACACTGCTGTATTCATGAACCTGCTGCATCCCCTTGTGCGCACTGAGCATCAACTAACCGTCAACTCATGGAGGTGAAGAGATAAAACAAACATTCTGAGCAGAGAAAATAGTGGCTGCTTCTGATTCTGAGGACAAACTGAATGGACATCTGAAACACAAGACATCACTTATAACACTTTGAACAAAACACCACACAGCTAGTGGTAAATGGTTTGTACTTTTCTATGTTCAAGATTCTTTTTGTTTTTAGTTTTGCAGTTTTGACCAAGGTTATAAGTCAGGGCAGCAGTCACCATATACGTTGAGGGGAACACGTCCCCCCCACTGTTCAGATATGCCCAAAATGTCCCCCCAATATATAACTGAAACTGAAAAACAAATTTCTATTCTACAGCAGCCTTGTAGCCCAGATTCTGCTGTTTAATTTGATGTGTAACATCACTATATTCTTCGTGATCAGTGCATTGTTTCACACTGAGTTTGCAAAGTCGTTCTCAAAGTCCCCCAGTTGGGAGACTTTCGGGTTTCGCACAATAAAGGTGCTACACAAGAGCAAGTCCACTTTCCATTTTCCATTTAGTTGTGGCCCATCCTTTAGTCCTTCAAACATGAATTTCATTCCAGTTTGACTCGTGATGTCTGAGAAACATTAGTACTTGTATGCCCCGTCTTACATGTATCTGATCATGTCAGTTTCACTCCAGTGTACAGATGGTTTGTTTCATCAAAGAAACTTTATTTAAATCATAGACTATATCAACGATGCATTTCCTTTTACATTAATATATCTAATATACAATATGCACAATTAATTTGAAGTTGTCCATTATCACATTAAACATAAGGGGTCTCATTCATGAAATGTTTGTAAATCTGTGAGTAGATTTGCACATGAAAACCCTTGGTAATAAAAACCTACACCGGGTTCATGAAGGCTGTGGAAAACTCGGATTTGATCAAAAGCATGTATGTATGTTGATGAAACTGACAGCGTGCTCCTGCTAGTCAGCAATTAATGTACATCCCTGCCCATTTATAGCCAGTGACCACCATATATGGAGGTGATAATTACCAGAATAGGTGCATCCTGTCGACCTGCGAACATGGTGCAAACAAAGAGAGAGAGAGAAAGAAAAACTTTTCCAACAATGAGGTTGATGTTTAGGTGAAGCTGAGTTGAGAAAAACATTTTATTTTCTTCTGTTAGTAGAGGTGTGACAGGGACAGGTAAATTAATAGACCGCAGGTGGTGCTCAAGCATCTGCCCTTTAACCCCCTGTCTAGATAAGTGCCCTTTCTGCAAGATGTTTCTTCTTTTTCTTTGAATAATTTTATATTTTAGTTTTTAAATTTGGCCTATGGCATCAATTCTCAAATTAAAAGTGTGTTGTATGCCCGACAGTGACATTTGAGTCAAGCCCCTGTCCTCTTCAGCTTCCCTCGTGGCAGCCACATGCAAATCAAGCACCCTGCAGAGCAGCATCACGTCTCCCTCATCTGCCATCATGGACAGCCAAGTAACGATAGTGTTTCCCCTTAGCATCAGCATTCTTTGTCTCTGTTGTGAAATTTAACCACTATTGAAACATCTTAATACAGGCAGTCTAATGTAGGCAATAACCTGCCGTTAAGTTTACAAGTAGTCTGATTCCTGTTCACCAACTGCCCGGTGTGAGTAGAGACAGACACTGAATTGCTTTCCCACTTTCACTTGTCTTTTTTAAACCAAAATTCCATTTAAAATAAAGTTTATGTCTCCCCACTTAGCCTGCTTGTTGTGACTGAACACAGGCCTACTTTGCAGTGTAGAGGATAGATTGGTCGGTTTGTTATTTTATTTATTCAGAGAACAGTGTTTTCCAGTTTTGTATTAAGTCCATTCAAATAACTCATTCACATTTTTAAGAAGCCTAATCTGAAGCTTGAATCTGCTAAATGCCAACTAATTTAGCTAAATGTGTTATATTTCTAATCTTTTGTCATGTTTAACTCATGTGTTTCAAAGGCATCTCCATATTATGAACATAATAGAGCACAATACGAAAATATGTGTACAATGGGTACAGGTGGGTGTAGGCAGGTGTAGATTTTGTTAGTACCTAAAAAAATGATTGGAGCTACTAACATATTGATGAATGCCAAAATACACGCAAATTTCCTTCAACGTATAGTTTACACACAAATTCGTTCTGCTCACGTTTCATGAATGAGACCCAAGGTGTTTACAGAGGGATAACATAAAGCAGATCACACATTTACTAACATAATTTTGATAAGAATTATAGTTAAAATATTGAAAAAAATTATGTTTGTTGTGAACCTTGAACTTAAAAAGGAAGGTTGCCCCTTTTTCCAATTGTAATACCGTAATGGTGCCAGTATTTCTCCAAATCTAGACTAAATTTCTCACAAGTCCCACCCATTCTTCTCTATAAAGCCAATAAACATGTTAGATTTCATTTTTTTGTCACTTTTGAATTCTTTACACCATCCAAATGACTTGCATCAATGGCGAACAAATTCTTAAACCACAATTAATTAGTCTTAAAACCAAAGGTGGAAAGTTCTGGATTGTCTTTCCCTTTAGCACACAGGACTAACAGGCACACCCCTCTTAGGTTTATAAGGTGTTTTCATGGTAACCATTTTGATGCAGTCTATAATTGGACAGACGCTGAAGCACAGAGTGCAGCCCGTGCAGCTGTCAGTCACCACGGGAAGGTGGGTCTCTGGGTCAAATGTTATAGCCTGCAAAGACAGTAAGCATGTCATGTTACAGGACTGAGGCTGATAAGTCTGAAAAAGAAGTGTTAAAAACAAAGAGTCAACTATTTGTATGTAACAGACAGACAGACTGACAGACATACCTGGTAACCAGAGTCATTGCAGGTCATGTAACATTTTCCACAGTTGATACACATCTCTTCATCTATCAGAGCCTGGACCTGAGAATGCAGGGGAAGGTCATGATTATGATACATTTATATTTAATTTATTTCAAACTCAAAGTAATGATCTGTGACCTTTCATACAAACATCAGTTTTACAACTCTTTGTGGATATTCCATGACAGTAACACAGAGTCAGCAGGGACTAATAACTTGGACATTAGTGATCAGCAGGTCCACGTGAAAACTGTGCCAGGGACAGTATAATAAAGATGGACAACATGACAGCTCCCCAGAAGTAAAGCCAGCCAAAACATCTTGATCGCCCCCCGGTGGTTGGCTACAGTATAGGTCATTAACCTCACGCCCTCCATTTTAGGATGGGACAAGAAAAAAAGGATTACCTGAAATCGCTGAATGAAATGAAAAAGTACCTGCTCCATGTTGTTAAGGTCCTGGTATGTTCCGATGTGGCGCAGGGCTCTTGCTATCACATCCTAAAAACGCACCCATGACCACACACACACACACACACACACACACACACACACACACAGAGTATGTTTACAAACTTAGTTGACAGAACATTGCATCAAAAGAATATGTGTGTGTGTGTGTGTGTGTGTGTGTGTGTGTGTCATACCTTGACAGCAGGAACAGGTTTTTTGGGTGTGTTGATCCGGCTGGTGGTGGCCTCCATCACATCAGTTTGTGTGTTTCTGAGCTTTTTCTTGTACTCTGCAATGGCTTCTGTCCTCTCCTGGAGATATGGACCAAAGCTAGGGAGGCTCTACACACACACACACACACACACACACACACACACACACACACACACACACACACACACACACACACATATCAGCACAAGTTAGGGGCAAAGGCAAACAATGACAGGGGCACTGTCTCATGTGTGTAATGATTGTTGATTCACTCCACAGACTCAGCCCTAACAGAAACAAGGCAGACGGCAGGTGAAGTGAAGAGCTACCTTTTTAACATTATCTGCGATTAAATTATATAGATGAACACTGTGGTGTCCTCGCCCCAGTATCTGTATCCAAGAAGATGTTTCAAATATGGTTTCCTTACAGTTGAAGTAATTGGTGGTTCTGTACTGTAATTATGCACCTAATCCTCTAGGTGGTGCTGCGTGGTTTATCAGTGTATAAGTAGTGTTTTATAATGTTCCCTTTTCTGTAATGTATATTTAACTTCACTTGTATAAATGCAAAACTGTAAATTAGACAGATGGAGAAGCAGTCAAATGCAGGTATTTGGTGACCAAACAGCCTGACAGGATGTCTTTGATTTACTTCTTCTACATTAGTATGTGGAGCTAATAACAGTAGTAGTCACTATAATGCTAATAGTAGAAATATTGGTAGTAAGCAGTAGTACCTTTCCCACCAGTTGTTCCAGTCTGGGAACAGGTTTTCCCTTCTGATGTCTCTCTGTTGGAGGAGACTGACCATCCCAGTCCTTCAGCTCCAGGCTCTTCAGGTACAATAAGGCCTTCAGACCTGAACGCAGATAACCACAATAATGGTATTATCCTATCATTATAGCTTTGGTGAATTTGGTGGTCAAAGGTGAAGGTCACTGGGAACTTAGAAAACATGTTTTTGGCCAAGCTCAATAATTCATATACCAATTATGAAAAAAATTCAGAAAAAAATCTAACAGGGTAAAATGCTGAAGTGACGACATATTATATCCAAAAAGTCAAAAGTCAGCTTCACAGTGACATCTTAATGTTCTGCAAAAACCCTTTTCTAGCCATTACTCAACATCGTATCTGAGGAACATAAGAAGTTACACTTAGTCAGATACTGAATTGGTGACACTAATCTTGGGTATCCACCTTGAAACTGTATTGATTGTATAGATCTTCTGTGCTGTTGGGGGGAAGATATGTGTGTGACACATCCATGTTCACAGACGTGGATGTAAACTGTGACTGAAACTTGACAGGTTTGCCAAGGCACACAACCATGTGGCATTCTTGTTTACTTAAAGGTTCCGCAGGCCCATGTGATATTCAGAGCATTAACATAGCACCAAACAACTATTTGCTATATGAAGACATAGTGGAGTAATGCGTCCTAAGCAGGTGGTGTGTTGTAATTTGATCTTCTTTGTTCCTTGTATGCGCTTGCATGTTATTGCATATGTTCCTGTGTGTGTATCCCGCTGGCTGGCTAATCACCACACTCTGCCCTGCCGTTCAAATGGCAGTTACTGCTGATATTAGGATGGCGTCATCAGGGAAGTGTAGCGCCAAGGACAGCTGAGAGCATACAAACACATCTCAGAGCCAAATGCATGTATTTTATTGTTTCTAAAAAAACAGTTATAGACATCTAGAGATGTTTGTCATTATTGATCATTTGTTCTTTTAGGTCCAAATATGCTAGATTTACTTCATGTCTTTTCAAGGGAAAATGTATCAGAAACACAGCAACATACCCACACAGTAATCCTCAATCACTGTGAAATCCTGGTTCTGTACTGCACTGCACACCTGTGGGAATCAGACACAGGACAGATAGACATAAACAAAAATATAATCCAAACCAAACAGAGTTAAATTTTATTTTGCTTCAAATTATGCTATTTTGTGAAGACAAATTTGACAATTCATACATTACTGACTGCAGCTTGTCATTGCCTCTATCTGTCAAATTGCTTTTGACATTTTTTGAAACCCACTTACTGTATGGTTTATACTGTGCACACATATTTTTGTTAACCACAATAGCTTACTTTTAAATGAGGGGAACTTTGTTTTGCAGTGCTTCTTAAAAAACATATCATTGTTCACACCATCCTCTGCGAAAAATATCCACTACAGAGCTTGATATGATTACTTACTGGATAATTTATAAGTTCTCTGGATCAATCATTGCCATTCCAAAAGGCACAGACAATAGAGTTACATTTAATTTCATTACAAATAAATTGTAAATCAATTAGTCCTGCCCCGTTACCTTGAATTCATGAAGACAACTTTGTTTTTCTTGCAATCATCTATGGAAAATGGTGAACATATTGATTTATTGATTGACTGGGGACCACATTTAACAACAGTAAAACTGTATCAAATCATCTTTTTTACAAACTCTCACTCAACTTGTTCAGTATAATCCAAATCTCATTTATCCAGTATTAATGCTCAGTACCTCCCAAATACATGCATTATCACTAAAGTATTAGCATTTAAGTCTGACTTTGAAGAGCCAAATGACATAGGTGCAGATGCTTCCAGCTGCCTCTCTGTCTGCTTCCCTAAATGTGTGCTAAATTTGTGCTCTTCTTTCTATTTTGCAAGGCTTGGTGGTGCTTTCTGTGGTTGGCTTGGACAGTGGTGGCTTGTGACAGTGAGCCATCAGGATGAGGAAATCAACTCAGCAGGCTGTAAACGCTCCACTTCTAGCTAGCTAGCTGCTAGCTAGCCAGGTCAAGATTTTCAAATGTTAACATCAGTAAACATCAAGATGGAGAAGAATGGGCAGCAGCTGAACTAGCATCCTGCTAGCCATCAAACAGGCATTAATCAGGAACTGTGATATCCTTTGATTCACAGAAACTTGGTGGTGCAATGCTTTCTTGTTCAGGAAGAGCGACCCTGCAGATCATCTTGTTGAGGTCAGGATGTGTGGACAGTTAAATCATCCACAACCAGACATGATGGATTTCTAGGACCATACAGAATCGTGGATGACTATAAGGCATCAGCCAACGATGTAAGAAGAAAAAAAAAAAAAGGAATTAAAGGAGCTGATGCAATCCCAGTTTACTGGAGTTGTACTTTGTATTGTCTCCATGTGACAAATGATGATGATGATGATGAGATATGTTTTACCTTCAGTTCAGTTTTAAATAGTGAGGCTTTAGCGAAAATGCATATGTTTGGGAAGTACTGAGTGGATAAATGAGACTTGGATTATACTTCACGAATTGCGTGAGTTTGTAAGCAGATGTTTTGATATAGTTTTGCTGTAGTTAAACGTGGTCCCCAGTCAATCAGTAAATCAATATGTTGGCAGTTCTCCATGGAGGCATGCGTGAAAAACAAACTCGAACAGCGAGTGACTGATAATACATTTTAATAAAGAATGTGTGAGGAAACTGGTTCTTCAGTCACTGTCACACTAACATTATCACCTGTAACACTGAGGCCCCGGCGTGAAGAAACTGTAGTCCACTCTCTGCTGAGTCGATGCCTCCGGTGGCCAGAATTGGGAAACCAGGAAGTGCTCTGGCGATAGCTGATACAGCTTTGAGAGCAATAGGTCTGATGGCATTACCTGCACACATTGTTAATATTATTAAAAGCTTGCTCAAATCTTTCACCAAAAGGTCTATCTACTTCTTCTTTTCAGGCAGTCTGTGGTTTCTGCTATTTTAAATACTCTGAAAATGAGGACACTGAGATTTGATACTTGCTTGTAACAGAGTGCTATTTTTGGTTATAGTAGTATTAAATGGTAAAGTAGAGATGCACCCTTTATGGTGTATTTAAACTCCAGCCATGGTATGGGCTATTCTACAGTAGCTCAGAACGGACAAGCCAAATATTGGCCCTAAAGAGGACTTTTTGTTTTTTTTATGTTACCTGAGGGTTACCGTAGGTTCTCCGTTATGCTTGGAGAGGGAAGGGTGAGTGAAGGTGAGCAGAGAGAAGGTTGGAATCTGCAACCTCACTGCTAGATAACACTAAATCCTACACACTGCTCCTTAAAAGAGGGAGTCCACCAAGGTTTATTAGAAGTGCAGTACCTTTTCTCTAGAAGTACTCATGTTTGTTAGCCTGGGAACCAGACGAAATCTGCAAGCTCATGTTTTATCTGCTCCAGCAGATGCGTCTGGTCCCCCTACTCCACAATGCCAAAGAAAAAAGTACCATCACTGCAGTCACCATTCCCAAGGTATTTTGTTTGGTATGACAGAGTTTAAGTCTTCCAATGACAAAACACTGGAAGACATTGTCTCCAGTCTCAGTTCTTCTTCTTGCTGGCTAGACGTTTTACCCAGTAGCTTCCTTAAAACTGTGCTGAGCAGCTGGGTAAAACAACTCACTCTCTCCAATCTGGAACTTTTCCAAATGCTTTGAAAACTGCAGTCATTGAGCCTCTCCTAAAGAAGAACAGTCTTGATGCCACTGTTCTGAACAACCTATTTCAAACTAACAATTTTCAAGTATAGTTATTGGAAAAGTTGTCTATTAGCAACTTGGCAACTTTTATGAAGCTGAACAACTGCTTTGATAACTTTCAGTCAGGTTTTTCGGCTCCATTACAGCATTGAGACTGCACTCAGTGACATTTGCCTGAACACTGACTCAGGCAAAGTCTCTGTTTTAGTGCTATTGAATTTAAGTGCTAGTCTTAAGGGCATCTCTGGAACTGTCCTTCAATGGTTTAAGTCATATCTTTATGACAGGAAGTACTTTGTCTTGATTAGTAACTATTAAGTCAGAGCAGATGACTGTGACATGTGGGGTCCCACAAGGGTCCATTTTGGGACTCCTCTTGTTTAATCTTTGTATGCTTCTGTTAGACCAAATCATACAAAATACAACCAAGATGGCTGAAGCTTATGTGAAATTTCTGTTGAAGGATTATTTTCAAACTCAGATAAAACAGCAACGGAGAGGTTCCAGACTATTCGCATTTGTGAATTGGTCTGGTGATGCCAGGCTATGTGTATCACATGTATGTCTATGTGTGCATTCTTACCAGACACCCCTCCATACGTGGTGCGTTTGCCCTTTCCAACACTTGGCCAGGGGACGCCATCAGCGTTCAGTCCCATCAAACCTGAGACTGTGTTGGTGGCAGTTACTCCATCTGCTCCACCTATAAAAAACAATATTCATTACACACATACCTGGCTGAATGTTAATGATTTGCAGTGTAATGTAATGTAAAATGAGGTACTGAAATACAGTAGCAGAAATGATGTGGAGGAAGAAAAAATAAGCAAGTATGGTGTGGTGAAACATCTTTACCTTCCTGAGCTGCCTTGGCGATGTCGACAATATTGGTCACATTTGGTGTCAGTTTGGCAAAGAATGGGATGGAAATGGCTGCGCGCACCCAGCGACAGATGTTACGCACCAACACCGGGTCCTAATGGCAAAGACATAAACATGTGAATACACAAACAATTCAGCTTATCACTGTGTTCATTTTTGAAAGATTACACCAGGTGCTACCATCTATAATGTGGCAGAACAAGATATTAAAGATTGTGTACATCCGACCGGCACATATAGGTACTTTGTAAAATATTAAGGCCATGCCCCTTTTTGGAGGATAGAAAATCAAAGATCCTATTGGTGTCAGTGCAGTTTGACATGCTTGGATTATTATTTTGACATATCTGTATGTATTTATTTTCTGTTAAAAACCCTTTGTTTTATAGATATGTTTAGAAAATTGTTTTGCAACCTTGCCTGAACATGAGTGTTCACAATACCTAATAAAGTAAGATTGATTGCCGTCATGTCCCTTTAGGCAATAACTCAACGCAGTGGCCAGATACTGCTTATCCAGACATCTATATTCAAGTGAATCACCAGGTATCATTAGGCTTAGTGTTGTCTGTTAATAACCTACCTGTTAACACACAACTGTTTGATCTACAGACTGAGATTTAGTTGGAGATGACATTCTAAAACTGCTACACAATGTTACTGCAGCAGTTTCCCTATCAAGCTAACGTCCATCAGTAGTAACTGTCACCAGCATCATTTCGCCATTTACCACACTGACAGTGAATATTCATGTATGTTATGGGCCTCAAAACTGAGTGTGAAAGCCTTCTTCAACCCGTTGCACAACAGCTTTTTTTACATTTCATCCTTCCTCTCCTGATGTGACAGTGGAATTCTTTTCCCCACGCCGTTGGTGATGACATGATGCCCGCCTGATTCATAGCTTGAAGCCAAAGTCGTTTTATCTTATGTCTTTTTTAGAACATGGCAGGGGAACAAATTGGAGATCAATGAAATAGTGAAATGTCGAAAAGCTGTTCGGCACAAATTTAAACCAGTTTCTTCAAAGCAGAAATTTGGAGACATGTTTCTATTTCCTCTGTGTACGCTGTTGCCGCCTACGCTCGACACTGGATTATTTTACCCCAAAAGAGAGCAATGTGGTAAGAGCCTGCCTACCCTACTGATGGTCTGATAAATGCAGTATGATGATGTATACTGTGTGCTTACAGCAAGGAAAATATACGTGCATATACTATGTAGTTTAGAATTGTGTGTGTGTGTGTGTGTGTGTGTGTGTGTGTGTGTGTGTGTGTGTACCTGTCCACAGGCCAGTCCCATGCCTCTCTCTCCCATCCCATGGGGACAAGACAAGTTCAGCTCCAATGCATCTGCTCCTGATGCCTAAACACACATTAATGTCTCTGTTTCACACTCTCACAAACCACAGAGCTGTAACATTTGTATATAACAATCAGACAATAGTGATCCTGTCTTTATTCTGTAAATGGTGCAGATTCTGTTCCTGGTGTGTGATTTTTTTTCACCTCTGCCATCTTGGCTAGTTCTGTCCAGTCTTCCTTGTTGTAAGCACACATAATGCTGGAGATCACCACCTGACAGAGAGACAGGGAGAGGTTCATTTTCAAATGTCCCAAAGATGTCAAACCATTTATTGGTCCATTCTTGGAGTCACATCTTGTTTTGCAGCCTAATTGGCAATATTCTGCATGTTGTCAATTATGCTTTTCATGTCCTTAGTAAAACAGAGTCAAAGCAGAACTATGTCCGTGAAGAGACAATGTGACGTGATGAGAAACTTACATTATTAGGGTAGTCCTTCTTTAGCTCGGCCACCGACTGACACCAGTAGGCTGCTGTCTTCTCACTGATGAGCTCAATATTGAGGAAGGAGCTTTGACCTGGTCCATACAGATGACTTGAGGTAGTGCCACGCACAATACGAGGAGACACGTTGGTCACCAGATCCTGCAGACACAGATTTATAGACGCCCATCATAACCCTTGTTTCCACCAAGCAGTGCAGGTCAGTTTAGTTCAGTTTGGTGCACATTTTTGCCATTTCCACTGTGAGAAGTTGTGGATGGTATGAATAGAACCATGCCTTACTGTCCCCATTTTTCATCACCCTTCTGATAGGGTACGTAGCACACCGATGCAATACAAAAAGGTGGAGCTAGAAACACTGCAGTCTGTTGATTGGTCAGTAGAGGATGGTCCCTCTTGCTCAGGACTGAGTTGTGGCTAGTTTGAGGCCTGTGTAACCACTGTTCATATCGGGGCAAGTCTTACATACATTAGTAAACTTGAACTATGAATGAAAGGATGTTTTGCTGCCTCTAGCAAGAGCTCTAATCTGAGAAAAAATGTATTGGGCCAACTGGGGGCAGCTACTGGCACTTTACTTGTAAATATTTTCAATGCATAAGTTGACAACACGAATCAATCATCCCTCCATTAATTTTCATAACCGCTTATCCTCCTGCAGTCGCAGTCATTGGGCAAGAGGCAGGGTAACAGTTGCCAGACTATTGCAGGGCTGACACATAGAGACAGACAAATATTCACACCTACAGGCAATTTAGAGCCACCAATTAACCTGTGTCTGTGGGAGGAGCTGGAAGCCGGAGTACCTGGAGAAAACCCTCGCTGACATGGGCAGAACATGCAAACTCCGCACAGAAGGGCTCCCTCCTGGGATTGAACCAGTGCTAACCACTACACCACTGTACCGCCCCATGAATCAATCAACTCACCTTGAATGTCAGTGTGGCAACTCTTTAATTTAATTCTCTCGCTTTAAGCGTTTAAAAAAATGTAAATGGATTTCAATGTGTGAACTGCACATATTCTAATCCTAACTTGTGGAGGAGTGTTGTTCTGATGCGCTCTAGCAGCACTACACCCCTGCTCTTGCCTAAAAAGGTCACGATGCAAAACCCTGCTTTTTCTTAAATATCCCACCGAAAGAGACTCTCACTTCACCATGTCCTTTTTTTGTACCGAAAATGTTGGTGTTCCAACTGTGTGCTGTGGACGAGGTGCAGACTTCCCTCTACATAACTGGTGAAGAGGAAATACAGCAAGAGCTGGACGGAGCAGTGAGTGACAACAACCACACCTACATTTAAGAGTGCTGTCTGCGTTGGAAATGCTAAATGGATCTATGGTCTAGGTATATGTTCATAAGAGCTACTTTTGGTTCTAAAGGTACAATACCAAAAGTGTTTGGTGGAAACACAGCTATAGAGGCAATGGTGGCTGTTAAAGGCTAATTATTTTGAGTAAAATTTGAGTCAAAATTTAGTTTCCTGTCATGTACACAATTTTTCATGTTTTCATTAGAGTTAATAAAAATGGCATTCCCTAAAATGTGAGCTAAAATATATTTATCTTAGCTCAGGGGTAAAAAAAAAAAAAAAAGATACATTACTGCATTTTAGTTCTGGTCCAGTTCACACCGACTTTTCACAAACAAATAAAGAAGAGGAAACTGGAAGTAATGCAGACTGACAGGTAACTTGTTGATTGGACTGTTTTGGTGATTGTCATCCTGCATCATCAGGAGGACCAATGTGGAGAAATAATTCTGGTGACTGACAGAAGTTAATGCAGCACTTTAATGCTTCTGATGTCTATATATATATATATATATATATATATATGTATATATTTATATATATATATATATATATATATATATATATATATATATATATATATATATGTATACATATATGTCTTTTGGTGTTACAAAGAGCTCACGAAGAAAGAGCTCACGAAGAAATAAGCAATGATGAGCATTATTAGTATTATTATTCTTACAATCAACCAATTACTGTGTCTTTTTTTCAGTTAAGTAGACAAAAAATTGCTGGTTCCAGCTTCTCAAATATGGATACTTGCTGATTGTACGATTGTATCATGATGGTAAACTAAGAACAAGGAGACTTTGGGCAGTTTGTTGGGCAAAACGAGCAATCTGAATATGCAAACTTGGGCTTTACCACACTGTGATGGATATTTTTTGTATTTTTTTCTGACAATTTAAAGACTAAACAATTAATCAAGAAAATTACTGGCAGACTAAAGACCAATGAAAAGGGCTGCTGATTGTAATCCTGCAGTATTCGGCTAATTAAGATGTTACCATCTCTGTTAAATTTTAAGCACTGCCTTGTAGTCATACCTGTGAGATATACTGTAAATACACCCGCAACAAACCAAACAAATAAATAGCCACGCTAAAATGGGTTTTAATGGCTATGAACATGGGTACAAGAAGTTTGTTCCTTTTGTTAAGTTACTAATATAAAAATTTCTACGAGTTAACTTTATTTTTGTGTCTGCTTGAACATATTATTAAAACTAAAAGAGCTAATAGGTTTTGCCATCTGGGTTGCTTCCAAAAAGAAAAAAAAAAGAAAAAATTACTTCTTTTTGTACACTAGTGTGCAACTCTATGTGCTGGCTTGGTACATCACTTTGTTTGTGTGTGTGTGTGTGTGTGTGTGTGTGTGTGTGTGTGTGTGTGTGTGTGTGTGTGTGTGGGTACTGTACCTTATCCAGTCCAAATGTCTTGGTCAGAGCAAAGCCCCATCCTTGTTCAAAAGCTCTTCTGATCATTGCTGTGCTGGTGGTGGGAGGAGCAGATGCCAGGCCGAACGGGTTGGGAAACTTTATTCCACACATCTCAACGCTGATGTCCACCTGATCTATAGCACTGTAGAACAACGGCAGCTTCGGGACTGGGTCCACTGTCTGTCCATACAGGGACTGCAGGAGGAAGGGAGGTGGGACAAATATTTGACTTAGATCATTAACCTTACATTTTATGGAGTCAGGCCTGAGGTGAATACATCATGATGTACTCTGTGTCTCATGACTGTGGTGGTACTCAGCAGCCCAGTCACCAGAGGAAAAAAGTTGGCACTGTACATTTCTACAAAACATAAATACGTTATATTTACATGTTTCATAGATATCATATCAATGTTTATAAAGTAACCTAGTCTATGAGCAGACTTCTTCACAGGGAGGTGGAAGGGATGGTAGATGGCGAGACACCTCGGCAAGACACCTGCCAAGCTGCAGACTTAAAGTTTTAAGTTATCTGCTACATCATAACATGTACATGTATTGTATCTGGGGTTTGCAGAGATGAACAATACCAACATATTATTAGCAAGAATAAATTGGCCCATTCATTTAAAAAAAGCCATTTAATTTACAGTATACAACTGTGATGCTCCCAGTCATGGCAGATCATGACTGGGAGCATGACTGCGACAAGTGGTGAATCACTTTGTGCAATAGAGCCAGCAAAACATTTAAATTCATCCCACGTACAGGAACTGAGTTGCCCGTTTCAGACTCTTTTGATAAGGGCAAAACTCCAGTGTTCACAGCACCTGGGCCCAGTGCTCTCAGGCTATAAAACCCTGACTCTTTGGCTGAGACACTCTCTTCCCTCAATGCATTCTTTGTTTCACACTTCCAACATCCCACACTACACACAGCACTCATGCAGACACACGCCTTCACCACTGATTCTACCTTAGCTTGGTTTGGGGTTTCCTGGGTTTAGAATTATTCCTTCTATGTAAATGAATCATTCATTATTTTACCTTTAGACTGCGTCTCCCTCTTTTTGTCATGGTTTTAGAGCCAGGTCATGAGAAATTGAGGGCTTGTCCGTCCTTTTGGCTGGTTCTTGTGCAAAATGGTATGTAACTTCAGTATTTGATTGGCTTGTGTGTGGTACATTTTGACACAGGTCCAACTTTGTGAATGAAATTGCCGTTATAGTGGACGTCATTTGGTTTTCAAAGTGTCTCCCTGGGGATTCCCGAGAGTGCGGTCCAGTTGCTGAGGTGAGAACTGGGTGCAAAAGATGTTGGACTGCTGGAGCAGGCAGCTGGTTCTACTCAGATCATTGTTTTCTTTAACAGTTGGTAATGTATATGGGTGTTTAAGAACGTGTAATGTGTTCAGAGTTATTGTTGTGGGGTAAGATGTTTGCTTACTGTGTTGGGCATCAATACTATAAAGTCCTACAAAATATTATGGTATTTGGCCGAGGTTAGTCTGTAACAGTCAAGCAATGTAGTTAGGGAACAGTTTCATACTACTGAAACATTTTGGCCAAATAGCTGTGCTATTGTTTCAAGCGTATGGATCTTCTTGTGAGCCGCAATGATTCATTTTGCTACTTCTCGAGCAAAAGACTCTTAAATACTGTCCACCTCAGAAACAAATCTGCTAGTAATTTTTAATAGCTTAAAATTTAAATACCATAAGAGGGTATGTTTAAACGTTGCACTTTAGGCCACACTACACCTTATTGCAGGCCCAGTTTAATATGCAACTCAGTTTAATACAAAATATGTAGTAGGGCATCCCTGCGCCATCTCTCTTTCAGCTAAGGGGTCTTTGACCTGAAAAATGTTGAAGACCCCTGCTTTACATTCGACATCACATGAATGAGTTGTATTGACAGAAGATCAAATGTGTCAATCGAATACCATATTGAATCATTTGGTATCACGTCTTACATTATATCAAATAATAACAATAGACAGGCCTTTGCCATCGTAGCTCCGACTGCACACAAACATACCACAGAACATCATACAGTAATAACAAATGTCAGGAATGTATACAGGGAGCCCGATGGGTTCATTTTGGATGCTGATGTCACATAATCAAATTTAATTTGCTTTTATATTATTCCATATAAACTCTATATACATATATGTGTCTTGGCTCTTTGTCACTGATGGCAGCTGAATTAGATGTGGTCGGAGACCTGGATTTTTAAGATGTGCTGAATGTTTGAAGCACATTTTTACCTGCATGTATCTGTGAATGTGCCATGAAGCCTGTTTGCCGTCGTTCACTGATTCCACTGTGGTGTTTGCCAAACCAGCAATATCTCCTCCTGCAAACACCCAGGGCTCACTGGTCTGCATGGTGTCCGTGTTCACCTCTGGAGTACCCCAGCGGGTCATCTTCACAGGAGCCATGGCTTCACTCACTACACACAAATATGGTACAGGTTATGTATGAAAATACGTCATCTCTCTATTTATGGTCTGCATTATCCTACAGCATCAATCAGTAACAACTCTTACAGATGTGAAGAGCTCAAAGACTTGATTTCTGTTATGTACCCTGCGGCTCGTTGAGCATGGAACCGAAGGCACTGATGATGTAATCAGCCTTCAGCCTGACGACTTGGTCCTCATCCTCCAGCCAATCACCTTCCTCTGTCTGCTCGGTGCGACAGAACTGTAACCCTGCGACCCGACCATTCTTCATGATGACCTCACGAGGAGACAGGAAGGGCAGAAATTCACACTGCTCCTCTTTAGCCAACTCCATCTGACAGAAAAAAAGACCCACATATATTCAGTATTGCCTGTGCATCCATCTGCCTATACATCCAGCCATATGTCCCTCATCTGTACCTCCTCAGGAACAGCCCTGATGTTAGTGAATCCCTTCCTAAAGCAGACGTAGACTCTCTTGGCTCCACAGCGGAGGGCCGAGGTGGCGCAGTCAAACGCTGTGTCACCGGCCCCCAGAATGATCACTACACCTCTTAATTCTGGCAGAGAGGAGCGACACTGACACATGCCTAGACACAGTGGGACAGAGAGACATAGTAATATGAAGTTGTCTCTGATTCGTGAATATACCTTTCACAAACATTTTATATTTGAATTAACCTACAACCTGCTAGAGTTTCTCATTATTACTTATTGTTACCTACCTACCTACATTTGTTAGTTAAGGTGATGTCACCAGTGAAACTGTTGTGTGTGTTGTGTATTTACTCTAAATGGTTATATGTGCATGTTGTATGTGCATGCTTGTGTGTTTGTGTGTGTTCAGTACCTTTCTTGCTAGCTGAGGCCACCATGGGCAGAAAGTCTTTGGAAGTGAAGAAACCTTGATCCATAGTCAAACCCTGAAAGATTGGAGCTCTGTTGGCCTGAGGGAGACCTGGAGTGACACACAAATAGAAAAGAGTGTATTTTAAAGGTGCTGTATGCAACATTCAGAGCATTAATTTAAGAGCAAACAGCTGTTTTCTATGTAAAGATATGTGGAATAATGATGTCCTGAGCAGAGAATTAAGTCACGCTCCCTCTATGTGTGTGATGTAATTTGAGCTTCTCTGTTTTTTGTTGTGGTAGCCATGCTGGCTCTGTGTACATGTTAATGCACGTGAGTCCCGTGTGTGTATCTTACTGACAAGCTAATCAGCTTCATATGCTCTGCACTCATACAATGGTTACTGCCATCTTTCCACCATGGTTTGGGATGGCAGCAGCTCAGCAGCTCAACACCAACCCTCAGATTCCCCCAGGTTAACACTATTAGCTTCCCCAGCACTGTTGCCCTTGTTAGCACTGTTAGCTTGGTTAGCACCATTAGTGTGGTTAGCACTGCTAGGTACTGCCATTTTGGCTCAGCCACCTCAATGTTTGCTTGAGAAGTCAGAGGTGAGAGGCATATAGCCATCCTAGCCCAGACAGTGAATGTTGTATATACCACCATTAAAGTTGTTTAAACAGGTGAAGTTTTCAGTGGAGCAGTCCAAAACTGTGTCCCTTAAGACTTTGAAAATTTTTACAAACTTAAACAATTTTTACAAACAGTATACACATGTACTGTATAAAACCAGATTTAGATAACGGCTGAATCAGAGGTGGGGCCAAGTCAGCGTTTTGCAAGTCACAAGTAAGTTTCGAGTCCTAAAGTGCACTTTTCACCAAATGTAATGCCAATTTAAATACAAAATAATAATATATCAAAGGGGTGATCCTGAATGCTTTTCAAAATTTTGCCTACTTATTTGTTGAAACAAGTTTGTTAGCAGTTGTTGTGCCTCTGTTTTTAATCCATTTTGCATACTGCAATTAGTTTTTCTGTTGATCACTGCCTTGTTTTTTCACATGAACAAAACTTGATTGGATGCTATCAGATTGGTTCAAACAAATTGGATCTAGGGACTTAAGTGTTGACTTGCTGGGAATGAATAGCATTAATGTTAGCTGATTCAGGAAATGAAGGGAATGAAAATATTAGTGGCACACTTTTTAAATAACATACTTTATAATCCTTGCTTTGGTGAGGGCATCTAGTATTATCAAGTCAAAAGGCTCAAGTCCAAGTGAAGTCACAAGTTATTGGTGGGAAGGTCAAGGTAGAGGTGCAAATCTTTTTTGATTTCGTCAAGTCAAGTTTAAAGTCAATTAGTCACTTGAGTCCAAGTCACATGTCCGAGTCCAGGTGCAAATCTTTTTTGATTTCGTCAAGTCAAGTTTAAAGTAAATTAGTCACTTGAGTCCAAGTCACATGACTCGAGTCCATATCACTGGGCTGAAAGCACACACATGATCTTTTCATGCAGAGACATGCAGAGAGAGAGCTGTCTACAGGTCTACATTCTCCTTTTCTCCTCCACTAAGCTAAGTTTCTTTGTGTGCGTAAGAGCAGGGGCTGAGCGCCGCCCACAGCAAAATATAACACACCATAACCGACAGCAAAAAATGCAATATGAGAGTGTTTATCTATGTCTTTTACTGAAATTATGAGCACTTGTTTCCTTTCAGCTAAGTCTGAAAGTCTTGTGCGTTTACAGCACATGATATTTCACCACAGGCAGAAGAGAGACAGACAGTGGTGTTGAACCGCCAACAACCACACTCACCACTGCAGTGTGCAACAAAAGCTCCGAGAGCACATAAGAGATTTATATTAATGTAGCCTAGATTTGTTATTGTAGACCTATTTACTTATTTTGTAAAAATTAAATAAATAAATAAATAAACATTGAGGAACAGCTTGGATGCAGCAACTTTTTTGTAATGCGCTGCAGAGCTTTTCAATTGTCAAGCATATACATTGGAATGATTGATTTATTTTAGATAGATTGATTTTAATAATGTACTTGAAGTGTGCAAAGTGCAGTTGTATTATCTAAGAAAAGAAGTATCGGATCAGGACTCAGTATCAGCAGATAGAATTAAATGACTTGGATTAGGATCGGGAGCAAAAAAACTTGATGGGGACATCCCTGCTACATATGGATTAAAAGGTTTAAAACTTCAATGGTGGTTTATAATGCACCTCCATGAGGCAAAATGCGAAGATGATTTCTGAAATGTTTTAAAAGGGGCACTCACCAATCCCAATGAAGACAGCCTTAAAGCCTTCTTCTTTCAGGGATGTCAAAGTCATTCCGTTAATACCTAGACCCTTCTCACACACCACCTGGTATGTACACACACACAAAGTGAAAAGATTGAAAAGATCAGAAAAGCTCTGAACACACTATCACTGAGCATGGTTACATGCACACAATAATCAGATAACCGGGAATAATCAGGTAATGGTAATAATCCGATTTGACTGGTTTACGTGCACTTCAATAATCTGATAATCAGAAAAACCTGGTTTACATGATTCAGTCCTTCAGTTGGATTTCTCCCCAAGTACATGACATAAAACTCAAACTTCCTGTTACAGTAGGTACTCATATCCTTGAAAAACCTCGAAGTATGCAAGTCATATATTTGCAAAATAAAGCACTCATCATGCTGACAGCTTATATTCTTACAGTACTGTTTGTTGTTATCATTAACAAATACATGTGAGAGCATTCTAATGTGTAGTTTATCAGTGTGGAGCCAATTTTATATACTTTGGGTAGTTTTCGAGTAAAAGTACTGCAAAGTGCAATATACAAGTGTATTGTATATAAACTTGTCATACAAAGTGCATAACATATAAGTAAGATAAAATAAAAGTGACAATTTAAACACTGAGAATATAAAAATATATTATTTTATGTAAAATCTTTATCTGAAAGGAAACAAAAGCTGTCACATTAATGTAGTGGAGTAGAACGTACAATATTTCCCTCTAAAATGTAGTGGAGTGGGAGTATAAAATAGCAAAACCCGAAAGAAACCAGATTAAAGGGTATACATGCACCGAATGATCTGACTATTGGGGAAAAAGCTAGATGTGTTTATCTGATTTCTCATAATCACATAATGGCTTTTATCTGATAAAGCCTATCGGATTATGCCGTTTACATGACCACTTTAATAGTCAGGTAACTCCAGAAATCAGATAATGATCGGTTTATTAGTGTGCATGTAAACACGCTCATTGTCCTAATGTTCAGCAATTTTCAATATCATGAATCAATTCAAATTATTTTATCTTTGTCCATTTTCTGTCTAGTATGGGATTAACAATACATTTTAATGGTTTGGTATCACATTTCAGTGCACATGCTGAGGCCATTAAGATGATTGAAAACCAAAGCAACCAAAGATACATAATAATGAACAATTATTGAAATACTGTATGTACTCCATCATTTTACAGTACGGACAATAATTGCACTTAAAAACTACATACCTTGACTCCTAAATCCTTCATCAGGTCTATTTCAAACTGGACAACCTCATAGGGAAGCCGGAACTGAGGGATTTCTGATGTGCTGTCGGGAGGCAAATACAGCTGTTAAATTTATTCTCCTTTCACCTTGTTTGACAGTGTGTCATATTTCTCCTCCTTCCATCTTGATTTTCTAGTATGCAAATTAGTTTAAAGGGTTTAAGAAGTCATTGTCAACACTGCCAGTGCCTGTCAGTGCACACAAGTCCTTATCTTGTTTGTACAAGATGATAAATATCACCTTACGAGACCTTAAATTGATTGATCTGAGGTTGTTAAAGACACATCTGAATTTATAGTAAATTATCTTGTGTGACAAATAATAACTGGTTCCCACAAGATAAATAACTTGTGCGTAAAAGATTACAAAAAAAATAAATAAAATAAATCACATTTTAGGACTGTAGGGGTTCTGAATTTTTCTCATGAACAGCATTGGCTATATGAAGTATTTCTGTTACTGCTTGAAACTCCATAAATTTAAGTTAAATAATTTAATTGATACAATAACATACTTTATAATTTCATCTTATATTAAACTTAACAATCTCTGATATTACACAGTATGATGACGATGTGTTACCTCAGCCCTCCAATGTACTTCTGTTTCTCAAATATGGTAATATTATCATATCCAAGACGGGCCAGGAAGGAGGCACAGCTGATTGATGCTGGGCCACAACCAATCAGAGCTATAGAGGCGTGGTAAGACTCTGGCATCTCATTGGCTGGTGGGAGTTCAGGATTCCTGATCTGAGGGATGCCCATCTTACTAAACACCTAGGAAGAAAACACCACATAGACATGTTTGAAAAAGTAAACTTGTCAAGCCCTTTCATAGGCTGCATCCATATCACAACACTTACGTATATACTGTAGCTCTCAACCAAACATGGCTGACTTTAAAGTGAGCCTTTGTACCTTTTGCTGAACCGTAGCTAATGTGGCCGCATTGGTAATAACATGATGATGCACCATTTTAAAATGTATCACCTGTACAAGTACAAAAGAGTCTAGTTCACTGCACAATTTCGACAGCAACTGATGACTGAGAAACATCTTTCCAAATCCAATTCACTGATGAAGAGAGTTAGGCGTGGTAAAAAAAAAAAAAAGGTACTTGAGGTACTTGAGGTAACTGTAATTTCTGAGGTCAAGAATGAAATTTCATGCTCAAGAATCATAATACAGACACAATGACTCAGTGATGTCAGTTACACAGTAATATCAATCTAAAGCCTGCTAACATTATCTAACATTAGCCACCATAAGCTAATGGTTATACCAGAACCAAGCAGCAACCTCCAGGGCTCCAGGCCAACACAGCAGTGCCAAGAACTGCAGTTCTTTGAGCGACCATTTGAGGCTGGCTCCAAAAGCCAGTCAGTCCCGATAGACCTCCATGTTAATACGTACAACTTTACAGCAGACAGAAACATGTTTACAGCCTGGTACAAAAATGCTTTTGGTCTGTATAGACAATTTCAACATTGTTGACAACTGTATATTTATATTACTCACCCATTTTATTAAGGTGTAACGTTACGCATAATTAAGTACTGGCAGCTTTGTATGACAGGTTGTCTGCCGATAAGAGTCCTCGGCTTCTCAGGCAAAGCCACACCTCACTCCTTCACAGCTCCAACCTTTTGCCCAAATATGGTAACTTCTAACTGCAAAAAAACAAGATGGCAACGGCCCTAGTGCCAAACTAGAGGTTTCAAAATTGGAGTCCAGAAAGCAATGGGTGACATCAAAATAGCTATGGGTACATGCAGCAAAGGGCTGCAGGCTGGAATAGAGCCTTTGGCTGCTGTGTCAAGGACATCGCCTTTGTATATATGGGACATCTGCTCTTCGCACTAGGCCACTGGGTGCCCCGCTTCTCTTTAAAGTTACAGTGTTGCTTTAACATTTACATTAAATTTCCCATGAAATTGGCAGCAGACAGCCATTTGATTCCGCATATTTACGTACCCCCTGCGAAACCATTAAGCTAAGGAGGGACTTGTCGAAAATATCCCTCTGTTGTTGAGGTGAGGATTTATTGCAGCCACCATCACCTGCATCGGCAGGTTTTACTGACGAATTGGTCAGGGATTAATCAGAGCCAGAAGACAACGACGATAAAGTCGTTTTTGGAGTGAGGCCATGCATGTGTAGGTGAAAGAAAGACACAGGTTCATCCCTGTGATGGAGCTGATGCCTCCAAAAGGTAGGTAAAGCATTCCATTTGACACAAAATTAGTATGTGTAACACAGGATGAGTTCCCAACATTTTTTTTATTGTTTTCCAGGAAATGACAAACACTTAAAGGAGCAGTGTGTCAGATTTAGGGGATTGAGTGGCATCTAGCTGTGAGGATTACAGATTGCAATTAGAGGTACTCCTGTGTCCATTTTCTTTTTTACCAGAAACCAAATTATCTGCAGAGGTCTCTTCCTTTACTAAACAAACACACCCGGTGACTTAAACCGGTAAAAATACTCAATAAACCAAGTTCACATTCCACATCAGTGTTTCTCCAATGCAGTTTGACATATTGGAGACGGGCAGCCAGCCCAGCACCTACTATTGTGTGCCCTCCTTTTTTTTCTCTGATAATTAAATATAAAATTATCTGCCAAGGTCTCCTCCTCTCTGTATCACATATACCCAGAGATTTAAACTGAAATAAAAAACACTGAATAAAGGCATTTTTCTGTTAAAAAAAACCATCAGTGTTTTTCCTATGCTCTCAACGAGGAGGGGCTGTGAGTTATGGTGGCCAACGTGAAAACGCAAATGAAACAACAAACAAACATCAGATAAGCGAGGATGGGACAAAACACGAGTGAATATCGGCATTGCTTATTCCAGGTGGAAAAACTCCTGAAGGAGAAGGATTTCACAAGGGATGCAGAGGTTGCCTGCTTTGTGCTAGACAGGTAATTCAATCTGATATTTTAAAATCATTTTGGCTTCATGTTTGCAACTACTTTTCCCTCTCGTCTAAGTTCAAGTGACGGCTACGTTTACGTGCTAACGTTATCCTAACCTTGGCTAACGTTATCCCATAGCTACAGCTAAATGGTTAGCCTAGCCTACAGCTTAATCTGTTGATTCCTCTCGCGCTGCTGCGAAGGCTGACCCTCTCCTCCTCCTCTTCCCTCTGGGTAGCTGAGAGACTACCTCCTCGCCTGGCCGTTCCTGCACCGCCTCTACCCCCTCGCCCCCTTCCTCTCCCTGGTCTTCCTCCTCTCCCTCTTCCTCCTCTCCCTGTGTCCTGTGGAAGAACACTCTGGAAACGGATATATTATAATCGTACCAACCTGTATTTGCTGCACTGTGCCGTGACTATCACATAAAACATGTTATTTTAGCATTACTGTGCTAATGTTTGCTCGTGTTACCAAAACAGTTAGAAATAAAACACTCCTAACATATATCTCACAGATAACCTATATCTCACTGGTAAGCTATAACATATCGTAACATGGTTTAGATTCCTAAATAAATATTCACCTCGTCATTAGATACTCCTGAAAAACTCAAAAAACTCTGCTGATGTCACTGTTACTCTCCATTTTTACACACTGAGGCTTTAAGTCAAGTTGAAGATGTAAATAATCACCTGTGAAGAATGTTCTGAGTTTTAAAGACATTATGTGACATTTGCATTAATAATCGAGTGATAGCTGTGTATCTGTAGGCCTTACACTGAGAAAAAAAAACATACAAAAATAATCATTACGTAAATTAAATGATGGTGCCATGGCTCTAATTGGTTCAAACTCATTACAGTTGAGTCAGGTGAGAAGTTGACGGTGACAAACTCCAACAGTTCTGTTTTTCAAAGAAAATGACCATTTATCATATACTTCATAGGAGAAAACTTAGCAGCTATAAATGTTGTGTACCTCGGTAGCAAACTGCTGAAGCCCTCCGATATTAATGGGTCCTTCCTCAGAAGCGTACAAGTTGCAGCCCCCCACACACAGCTCTGATGTGGGACACACCATTCCACAGGTCAAACCCAGGGGGTTGTCAGAAAGGATGGCCCGTGCTGATCCGTAGTAGTTCTTGTAAACACACACACACACACACACACACACACACACACACACACACACAAATGATAAGATAATCATCTGTATATTTTACTACTCTTCATTTATTGTTTGTTCTTAATATCCTCTAAGACATCTTCCACATTATTGAATTGGTATTCAAAAATTACTGTGTGCATGGATGCATGACTGTGTTTACCTTATTAGAGATGCTTGTAATAAATGACTTTATGTCCAGGTTCGTAGGGCAGCTCTTCTGACAGGGAGCATCCACACATTTTAGACACCTAGACACAGATTTCTACTGTTATTTTACAGTTTAACAATGAAAAATCACTCTGACCTCATCACATATTGACATTAGGTCATGGACTTTCCATGTCGATAATATAATGTACAAGGTACCCTGGGTGCATTAGTTGTTGACGTTCTGAGACGCTGTGTCAATTTCAGCCTGCTACATCCATTGTCTCTTTTCAAGTACACTTCAGTTTTCACAGGAAATGTACAGTGTACAGGCGCACCATGTCGGTACAGCACCACGAATTGATGTTTTTTTCCTTCAACAACGCAGGCATGTGACTCCCTGACAAAGGCTTGTATGCTGAAACGCAAGTTTTTAAAGGTTTAAGATGACCAAGCCATAACAGTAAAGGCTTTTAAATTTTTCCAAAGAGAGTGCCTTGGAGTTTCCTGAGTTTTGCTATATATCATTGTCCCATCCAAAGAGCACCTCAAGCAAACAATTTGAGTCCTGGAAGCACTCGTCTACAGACTTTTGTGAACGCAGGCATGTGGTTGGGATTAGGCTATAAAAGCATGTGGTTGGGCTTAGTAAAAAAGAGTTTGGTGTTAAAATGGCACTTCAGTTTAAAGTCACTCATGTCTAGTCTCGTCGTGCACTTCCTGCTTTATTTTGTACTCACCTTTTCCCTCTCGTTTCAGAGCCTGACTTCCTCCCTTTGTGTGAATTTGAGAATTTGTGAATTTCCCATTGTGATTGTCTACCCCACCCTTGATTGGTTTCCTGTTTTCCCTTACCCCATGTATAAATAGTCCTTGTCTCCCTTTGTCTTGTTGCCAGTTCGTCTTGTTCAGTCTGATTGATAGTCTCGTCAAATGTCCCAGCCAGGTTTTCATGTTATCAGGTTTTATTTAAGTTTGTGATATTTTTTGATCCTCCAAGTGAGCGTTTTTCTTTGTTGTACTTTGATGCTCTTTGTGAGTGGTTTTGTTTTGATTGAATTTTTGCCAAGTAAAATACTTTTGTTATACCTACCACTGCTTGAGTCGTGCATTTGAGTCCACCAGTTTCGTGTCCGAGGTCGTTACATCTACTCAGACTTTCTTTGTTGACCATGTTTCCCCCTGATGCAGCCGAGCTAACGGCAACCAGCCATCTTTTCACATCATGCTACTTTTACTTTACCATTTTAAAATGTTATTATGTGTGGTGAAGAGCACATTATGACTTATTTAGGACTTGAAATTCAAAGCTTAGGACTTGGGACTTGACTTGTCAGTTCTGACTTGGGACTTGGGTGCAAAGGCATGAGACTTACTTGTGACTTGCAAAACAACGACTTGTTCCCACTTCCACTAATAAACACTGACACTAAGTACAGCCAAGACTGATGGGAATGTCATTAGTTATTCAGGTTTTTAGTCATTAACCAAAGTACAGAACAAACTGAAGAGAGACAGAGCTACTGCTAGAAGAAAAAGTCAAAGGATCCCTATAGTAATTACAGTTCATTTTGAGGTGGACAAGAATGTGTGTACCAAATTTATGTACCAATAGTTGTAGAGCTTTTTGACTAAAAACGGTCAGAGGATCATCAAAGTGAGTAGAGGCGTCCCTATCACCTGGGGATCATAAATGTCTATGCAGAATTTAATGGCAATGTAGCTACTATGATACAAGGGCGTAACTTTGGTCTGAGAAATGTGTGGGTTGAACGCATGGTCCAGGAAGCTGAGATGTACAAGGCTGAAGACGACATCCAGCGTGACAAGGTGTTTGCCAAGAACGGCCTGGAGTCATACGCTTTCAACATGAAGTCGACTGTGGAGGATGAAAAGCTTGCTGGCAAGATCAGTGAAGATGATAAGCAGAAGAAAAGAGGTTATGGGTCTCCTCCACTGATTTGAAATGCTTTTCCTGCGTGTATGTGTACATACATTTAGGGACTATGGTAACCAACACGAAATCCAGGAAATAATTAAGCTGATCATCATGCTAAATACTGTCAAAATAGTAGTAAATATGCTAAATATGCTACTCCTGTGTAGCATTTATATTTCATCTGAGGTGTTAACTTCCACTCTGGACATTGCACTTCAGCTGAGATATTTTATTCTGATGACTATTTATTTATACTGGACTGATGGTGATAAGGTAACATGTGCCTTTATCTGCAAGGGAGTGAGTTTGTGAGATTTGGCGCGTGATACAAGTCAGCTGAAAGTGGTACTTTACTTTAAAAAAAAAAAAAAGAAAGAAAAAAATTTAAAGTAATTCATTCTCACCTAAGTGCTTCTCGTAGAGCTCCACGCTCGCTCAATGTTGTGTGCTTGATGTCATCAAAGTTGTTCTCTAACTTCACACAGGACTAAGAGGAAGAAAGAAGGGAGGAAATTGAATAATGAAAAAGCAGACAGGGAAAAGAGGAAGGAAAAAAGCAGACATGGAGGGTGAAAATATTGCTACATCGACTAAACTGTGCAAGCTGTGTGTGTACATATGGTGTACTTACATCACAGCTCCTTTCGGGGTTTCTCTTCCAGTGTTTCTTTTCTTTCTTCTTGCTCGCTGTGGATATGATCTGAGCATGAGTCTTCACCCTGGGATTCAGAGCCAGGATGCTCTGTGGGTGAAACAGATCAACACATACATAAAACTCTTGATTATTAGACTCTGAACGACACAAACAGAATAGTGTGTCTTGCCTAAAACAACAACAAAAAAACAAAACTGTGAATTTTATTAAGAAACACACATGTTTGCATCATTGTAGGGAAAGATATGTTTATCAATTGACATATTCCTGTCACACTTCTTCACTTGTAGTGCTTGTAATATTATTGTTCTTTTAGTCTTTAGTTTGACATTCCAAAATCAAATAGTGACCATTTGGAATAATGAACATCATTTCTAACACTATGTCAAACCCTGTGCAATAATAGTGTGTTAATGAAATGTAGTTCAGCTTTCTGAGGGTATTTCAGTTTTAGACATTTCATCCTTTTGCTGAAGTTTTAGAATTGTGGATCAAGCCCCAGTGGCCTAATGGATAAGGCACTGGCCTCCTAAGCCAGGGATTGTGGGTTCGAGTCCCATCTGGGGTGGCTTTCAGCAGAGTGGCGCAGCGGAAGCGTGCTGGGCCCATAACCCAGAGGTCGATGGATCGAAACCATCCTCTGCTAATGATATTTTGGGGGCGGCAGTAGCTCAGTCCATAGGGACTTGGGTTGGGAACCGGAGGGTCGCCTGTTCAAGTCCCCGTCCGGACCAAAATATGGAGCGTGGACTGGTATCTGGAGAGGTGCCAGTTCACCTCCTGGGCACTGCCGAGGTGCCCCTGAGCAAGGCACCGAACCCCCCAACCGCTCGGAGCGCCCGTCATGGGCAGCCCGCTCTGACATCTCTCCACTTAGTGCATGTATAGGTCCAGTTTGTGCATGTGTGTGTTCGGACCTGTGTGTAATTGACAAACAGAGTGAAAAATTGAATTTCCCCTCGGGGATTAATAAAGTATATAAAATTAAATTAAAAAAAAAAAAATTATAATGTAAATTCTTAATGCTGCTTTCCACCTGTTATTCATGAACAACTACTGTTCAGTGGCACTCCCAAGAGTGGGCCAGGGGGGCTATTATCTCCCTGATACAATTGCTGCCACCCCAACTGGTCCCTCGTGGCGAAAATTACTGGAGGCTGACATTACTGTTTTTAAAAGGCTGTGGCGTGCTCAGAAAACTAGACAACCTAAGGCATCCATAGGTATCAACTATGTCGGCTGAGCTTGTTGGGAGGGGGACTAAATAATGCTTTCAAACTTAGGCTAAATTTTTGTGAGGAAACAACTGGCAAGGCCATGTTCAAAAGGGTCTCTTGAACTCTCACCTCATGATACCTAAATGAAAATGAGTTCAGCTACACAGCTTTCCCCTAATCTTGAGAAGGCTTGTTCCCAGTCAATGTTTTGATGCCTAAAATCAACACACTCCTTTAAATCAAAGCTGTATATGTGTCTTTTTAAGAAGGACAACCAGCCCTTTTAAAGAACAATAAATCTCGTAGTGTATAGATATGATAATGCATTCAAATATGAATGAACATAGAACTAGCCTATATACTTCAAAAACATAATAGAATTCCTAAAATTCAGTAGTCCTGTTTGGTTTTGGTGTGCCATCACTAGATTGTCAGTGGCCCTATCATAGAGCTTAGATCGGGCCCAAAAAATCCAGCCCGACCCGGCCCGAGCACATTATGTCCGGGACCGGCCCGGCCGTCCAATTAACTGTAATTATGGGCCCGAGCCCGATTTAAACCCGACATTTTTCAATAAGTTGGCTGTTATAATTAAGAGTATTAAACCACAAGTCTTGTTATTTGAATGACAGAAACATAGGATCTTAATGAATGGCACAACATGGAAGCATGATTACGTAATAAAACAGGTGTTTATTTTAGGATCCAGGTGGTGAAGGGCTGTGCATGCACAATGTTGCAACATTGTAACTGAGGGCCGAATTCACAAAAGGATTGCGTGGCTTTTGTGGCCGCTAAACCGGTAAAAATGGAGCAAACACATACCTTCTTATTCACAAAGCACGCGCAGAGGGTGAAATGCTCCACTAACTGCGCTGCCAAGCAGATTGTGTCTCGGTGCTCCGGTGTTATTTGCACGTATTTAAATAAGGTAATAGCCTATGCATATATTTGGCGGAAAAATTGCCCATTTCTATGCAAATGAGCCTCATTGATAAACAACATCTAATTCACTAACACCAGCGCTAATAGCCACACGCAGTTTAACGTCTTTAGAAAGCTGGTGCAAACTCTGTGGAAGCCTCTCACTCAGACTTTCCAGTGATCGTGGCAGCAGCGATCGTCTATTAAATCAGTCTGTAAATAATATTTTGACATTATTATTATTATTATAATCATTATTACTTTAATGACATCCGAAGATACTGATGCGTTGAACAGGTGACAGTCTGCGGTCGTTCTCAAAACGCACTTCTGTCACGCGCTTCAAAAGCAACTTTCAATAGGCCTAATTTATTTTACGAAACGGTTGAAACAAGCGTGAACAAAAACGGTTCCATAATTCATATTAAATTCAAAAGATAACGAAAAAACAGCTACAAGTGAGAGGGAATAGTGATAAAGTGGTCAAACTTGGTCAAATCAACAGCCTCAACCCATCCGACACTGTTAGACTGATTCACCAGCAGACATCACTACATGAGGGTATACAGTATTCAGTATTCTGCCATTGTTCTGTCACGGTGTTCTTGGCGCAAAGCCAGCATTTATACTTTGCCATGTGGCTAATTGCAACCAGGGGCAAATCAGGGGCAAACTGCACTCAGCTGCCAAACTTTGTGGGCGTGTTTGCGCCGGTATATCATTAGCGCAATATCCTTTGTGAACAGGACGTTAAGACGGAGCAAACTGCGGGTGCAAGTGAAGTGCAATTCAAGGTGCTATCAGCGGCCGCCGTTCATTCTTTGTGAATTCGGCCCTAAGTTTGTTGTAACTTTAGGCTAAGTGTGGTTTAATTTTATTTTTTTTATAATAGGCCTACTGTGGCGTCCGCCAGGACGTGTGGAAAGGATGACGCAATTATTCGGCAATTAAACCACCGTTTATTATTGAACAGTACCTACAGGTTACTGTTGGCTGTAACCACGCCAAAACAACCAACAAAAAACAACTTAGCTGTAACTCCATCTGTGCACTCCTGCTCTCTCCTCCAGCTCGCTCATACACACACCAGCACGCGCACTCACACAGCCCTCCTCATCCCGTCACACTCGCACCCCGCACCTCATTCAATCCCAAACATGCCATTTAAGCCACAGAACATTGACATTATAACAGAACATTTACTGCAGGGTCGCTACAATACATAGCCTATAACATTATCAAATCATAGCTTTAAAAAAAAAAAACATCATATCTGACCAGGCATGGCCTGGGCCCGTCAGAGGGAGGGGGGCTCCCGGTCGGGCCGGGCTCGGGCTCGGGCAGAGAATCTAAGCCCTTCCCTATCAGCAACCCTCATGACATTTCTGGAGGCACCACTGCTACTATTACCTGTCTTTATAGCACAGACACAAACAGATCTGCTGACAGCAACACTAAAACTACTGAACATTCTAGGAAGTTGGCTTGTTTGAATGGTTGGGGTCAAGATGATAAGATAATGATGAGCTGCAAGGTCGGTGCCCTGAGGTTAGAAATAATTTTCCATACTCACATGTTGTTGCCCCAGGAAATATATCTGGCAAAAAAGCAAGATACAAACTATATGAACCTATCAGGATCCTACCAGTTGGATCAGGATCTCAAATACTTATTATCATCATCATAAGTTTGCTCTGAATATTAAAGTGAGATGTTTTATATCCAATTTCCAGTAGTTTAATATCATTTTTTAAAAACTTTTATTCCATTTAGACAGATAGTTTATGATATTTTGTCAAGGTATTTGTCATGATAACGTTTGTTTTGGTGTTTGGTTTTCTGTTTGGGATGTTCTGTGTTTTTTTCCTTTTCCCCCTCCCTTTTCTGTCCCTGGCAGTGTGTGTGCAGCTGAGGGTGTGGCTGGCCGGTGTTGTGAAAGTTTGCGCTACCCACTCAGTCAGACTAGTCTGATGAACTAAACCTCTCACTCGTAATGACCTACCCTTGCAAAAACATTGTTTAGTAGCTACTCACAGGGGCGGAAATCCCGGGAGGTACAGGGGGGACATGACTCCCCCTTCAATAAAGCTGTACCCCCTAGAATAATTTGAGACACAATTAGGGCGGGGCTTGCAGCCGTTAGTACTTGGCAGCAGTTGTAGTGTGTGGCTGGAACTGCTGCCCACATCGTGCAGGGTAAGATGTACACTCACAGATACAGTTTAACTTACACAAGTTACAACACATCCCATTTACTGTTACAACAAGCCCCAGGCCCAGGCGCAGCAGCAGATCTCAAAGCACATTGTTTATAAACCAGTTCACCAGTTTAATTGCAGGAAATGATTATCTCACTGCCGGTAAAAAAAAAACGAAAAAAACAAACAAAACAGTTTGCTCCTGCAGCCAGCCAGAGACGACAGATCCATTCCACACACCTGAGTCAGATGAAAAAGAGGGAGAGAAGGAGAGAGATCGAGTTTCGGTCTTTGATGAATGAAGCCTTATTGTTTTGCTGCTATTAAACAACGAGAGACATGTTTTCTCCATTTACTTAATAGCATAAATATTTACACTACTGCGCACAGGGAGACAGAGACCTGCAGCACTGCCTGCTCCAGACACACTCAACACCTTGGACAGCACGGCGCACCTGACTGTTGTCGTTGTGTACATGTTAATTTGATTTCAGTCATTTTGTTTTAAATCTGGACATGTGCAGGTGGACTCAGCCAGTGCTGAGAAAGGTCCTATGCCTGCCTGTTGGAGAGATAGAGAAAAGATTAAAGCGTCAAATTGCGGTAAAAGATGCTGTATAAAAGACAGGCTACAACTTTTTTTCCTTGTCCCCCTCTGGAATTAGCCTCTAAAATGTTACTGTTTATTGCCCCCCCAACTATGAAATGGGATTTTCGCCCCTGGCTACTCAGGTCAGATATGTGTAAGAAGCAGACATACAGCCTATATAAATGTAATTATAAGTAGAGTAGCTCATTCTGTCAGGTAAGAAATATCTATCAGAATGGACTATTACCTCTAGAAATGTAATTAAATATAGGCCTATGGTAGCACATTCTGTCAGGTAGGAAATATCTATCAGAATGGACTATTACCTCTATAAATGTAATTAAATATATGGTAGCTCATTCTGTCAGGTAGAAAATATTTATCAGAATGGACTATTACCTCTAGAAATGTAATAAAAAATATGGTAGCTCATTCTGTCAGGTAGGAAATATCTATCAGAATGGACGATAACCTCTATAAATGTGATTATAAGTAGAGTAGGTCATTCTGTCAGGTAGAAAATATTTATCAGAATGGACTATTACCTCTATAAATGTAATAAAAAATATGGTAGCTCATTCTGTCAGGTAGGAAATATCTATCAGAATGGACTATAACCTCTATAAATGTGATTATAAGTAGAGTAGCTCATTCTTTCAGGTAGGAAATATCTATCCATCAACCAGTTGATGTTACAAACAAAAGTTGTCAAATATCGAGGCCTTGTCACCCTTTGGCATCTGATAGCAATGCAAAGGGCACTCTTTCGTGTTTCTATGAGCCTATTTATACTTGGTATTAACATGCATCCGATCACAGTCAGATAGCGCTCAATACAAGTTTTAATGGCCACCAAGATGCACTGTGATCAGATAACTCAAATCACTTTTGCCAAAATAGTCTGGGACACACCTGACCACATATCTTTTGTAGTGTAAACGTTAATGTGCCCTTATGCGTCCCTGACAAAGACTGCATCATCAGTGCTGGTCATGGTGGTTGTTTTACCGATAAGGAACAAACACTCTTTAAAAGTGGTTCCTAACTGGTCCAGCCACGGGTCCAGATATCTCCTTATGCCTGGTGCACACAACTTTTCTGCCTGTTCTGAAAGTCACTATGTCGCATTACACGATTGTGGAGTCATAAAATCATGCCGTGACTTGGCTGACAGACATGACACACTACATGATGGTTCACACCAATCATCCCTGGTCATCTTTCACGATGTGTGTTATTATTTTTACAATTATTTCAGTCACTGTCTGTTCATGTGCCAGGTGAAATGTTATTGTAGTAATGTAAAAAGGCGCCAGTAGATGTCAGGAGCTAAATTTGAAGTAGCGTATGTAAACATACAAGTCACTGAATCCTCCACAACAAGTTCCTGCAAATATTTCACAATTAAAGCCTATTTAGAAAATGAAGGGATTCCCCAACCGAAGTTATAAGGGGCTTTTAATTTGAAAAAGATACAGGAAGTGTTGAGTTTGAAATGACGGTGCGATGCATTAACTTTATCAAGGCAAATGGGAGCATAGTAAAGTAAGAATATAAAAACACAGAGGGAATAATAAATAACGGCCCTTTTTATAATGTAGTCTGTTTCAAATGAAGCTGGTAGCCTCTGCAGTAAAAGAGGCCCACCACTATTTTTTAATTTTCTTACTGTATGTCCGTCTCCATTATAAAGAAGTAACATTGTTTGCTAGCTTGATGCTAATGGCAGTACTCACTAGGTTGATAAATTGCCTTTGCTGTTTCACACCATCATTTTCCCTTTTTACTCTGTGTGTAGCATGCATCCCTGCAGGAAATATCAAAAAGCCTAGGTTGTTGTTGCCATACAGTTGTCTATGGCAGCAGATCACTCTCTGTTTCTAATGGTCAAAGTGATGGCTGTGACGGGAGCACTCGTGAACGACAAAAAGAAAATCAAAAATGCTCGACTTTCAGTTGGAACATTGTGAGGCATCCCAGATGTGGTGTCGGTTGTCATTAACTATAGCCCTTTTTAAATAAGAGTTGTGCAAATTTGCAGGAAAGCCCAATCAGTCTTTTTTCAGCATTGGCAGTATAAAAACAAAATCGGGGAGTGCATGCCACCTACCTACTTTTGTTTATACAGAATGCGCCTTTTTCGGGGCAATGGGGGGCGTGAGCAAGTAACAAAAAGTGTAGCTCAGCATGTGACGTAAACAGTGGTGTGGGAGGGAAGCTGCAGCTAGTCAGTCCTTCAGGGATTCTCTCGTGAGTCAGCCCGTTCCTCACCGTTCCGTCATCTGACGGTTAATGGCCTCTTCGTTTGGGAGGACAGGGAGGGTGCGCGATTCCTTGTCTCCCCAGTTGCTCAACTTTACAGTGTCTGTCAGGTTTGCGTTTCCCTCTTGCTACTAGCTGCTCACTAAATCAGCTGTTTCCTGTTTATCCACCGCCAGTGGGTCACATGTGCGACCCACTGGCTGAATCAACAGTTCCTCCTGAACTGAATCAACAGTTCCTCCCACAAGTCTTCAACAGCCCCTCCCATTTGGGGAAGGCCACCTTGGTCTGTTTAAACTAAAAGGGTTCCGCCAATATGACTACCCCAACGGCAAAACGGCCCAACATTCGCGGAAAATCTGACAGTGTAAAAGGGGCTTAAGACACACTACACGAGATGAAACGATGAATTGTCGCTTACGACACTCATTGTCGTTTATGATCCATGACGACACCGTACATAGCTGCGTCGGGCTAGAATCGGGCTGATATCGTGTAGTGTGTACCAGGCATAAGTCATTAGTTCAAGGTCCACACAGTTTAATATATTCATTGTTTTATGTGCATTTGGGCATGTGGTGGAGCTAGTTTGCTGCCCCTGTCAAGTAGCTGCCTGTCACTTACTCTACAGCAGGAAACAGCACTGCAAAATAAAAGCTACATGTCAGAAATTCACTGTACTACAAAATAAAGTGTGTCTTTTTACAAACTTGACATATTCGCGAGTCACTTGAGATCCATTCAGGATTGGACCAACTTTTAGACTGCCACCCACCACCTGGGAACCACTGGTCTATAAATTGCTCATGGTAGAATGAGTTGGACGAAGTGTTGTGTGACCATCCATAGTTTTGTCCTGTGGAAAAAGACGTGTTGATTTCTGCCAAAAGCAATATCTCCAGTTGTGCCAATACAACTGCTAACGTGATTAGTGAGCATGCTAGTGAGAGTGTGGATGTAATAATGCTGTGCTGTGCACTTTGACCTTCTAAGGTGATATAGGCAGCAACAGAATCTTAACACAAGTGGTCTACTGGATAACCACAGGGCTCTCAAGTCTCACGCTTTGAGAGTGGAGGGGGTAATGGCTGCAGCCTGCGGGATTTAATTATTCTTATTCTTATTATTTTTTAATTTACCCACAGGCTATGCAGGAAAAGGAAAATGAGGGATGCTCTGGAGGGAAGTTCTGCCAGATGTGTGCAGGGCTTTGTGAGTAAATGAGCCATGGATTGGTCTGTGAGTATTTTTATTTCGATACAGTGTTTAAAGCTCTCTTATACTTTGTTTTTATTTTTTAGTACTTTTCTTTTTTAATGACTTTGATGACAGAATGACTGAAAACTACATAAAGCTGACACCATTTGAACGCTTTTCTCTAGCCATTTATTAATTGGGGGTTGCCAACAAGCCATCAATTATATTCGCAACAAATATTTATCGTTCTTCCATTCTATTCATCCAGATTGAGTACATGCCCTCATGACTAAATGAGTAACTTTATTTATTATTGACAAACATTCTACTTTTGTGCCCAAGTTGAGTGAAATGTTCTGTTTTCCTTCTAGGAATCACAGAGAAGTTGGAGAAGTTGGGTTCGCGTTGTCTATACATTTTTGACCTTTGTTATTCGTCAAAATAAATTGTTGAAATTAAACAAATTATTCTTGAGTGGTGGTGGTGGTGCTTCTGATGGTGCTGGTGGGAGCATGAGAGGACAGACAAAAGGATTCTCCACCTACCATGTGACAGTGGATGTGGAGAATGTCAGCGAGGTTCCAGTCTTTTTTCCCAGTCAATTTTTTCCTGACCTACTGCTGACTATTGCTTCCAGACTAAGTCTGTTCATTTTTAACAAATCAATAGAGCTACTTTTCCTTTGGTAGTCATTTGCATTAGAGTCTCAGAATACAGCTTGACGTCTGACTTCGTGATTGACGTCTGACGTATGTGACATGGGCAGCTCCGCCTTCCCGCAGGCTGGAAGCCGTCAGTAGCTACTTGAGAGTGTGACACACGCATGTTAACCTTTTCACACTCTCAGCCGCCACACCTGGTATTTCTCGCGCATAAGAAAATTATTATGATAACGCCCACCAAGTTATACCGCCATATACGGAGTGGAACGTGTTGCAAGACGCTGTGGGTACCGTAGAGCTCAACAAGACCTTGCCAAACTCCAGCTAATAAAAGTAAGACGTACCCATCAGCCAATCAAAAAATAACATACGGCTACCTATCAGCCAATCAGAAAATAACATACGGCTACCTATCAGCCAATCAGAAAATAGTATTGCTGTATGCGGGTAAGACTCAAGTGATCTGACTGCAGCAACTTTACCCGGAAAAGGGTGCGGTGCACACACAAGACGGTCACGGGAGCATATATATGGTATGGTATGGTATGGTATGGTATGGTATACATATAGATGGTTGATGACTTATTTGAAATTTGAATCCTTTGTAAACTATCATACCCAAGGCCTGTCACATCACATTATTTTATACAGTCTATGGTCACATCGTAGGCTACACAGACTTTTTCTATGCCACTGCTGTGTAACAGAGTAAAGTCGCCAACAGGTTAGCGGTCCAATAAACAGATGGGAAGACAGAAAACTTGTATTAGCAATAACACTGTTAACAAAATAAGAGCACTGAGCATCAGCTTAACAACCATCAATATGATCAACAAAAGTATTAACATTCAGAAAATGTGTGAGTGTTTTCTGTTCCTCTAAGTGCTTATCCTCACACAACTTAATAAACAGTTGGATGCTTTGTACCTTGATGTGTAGCCTACATTTATTTTATCAAAGTTAATAATAGCATAGTTATGTGTTTATATACTGTGAGTCTTAGGTAGATTTATTCTCCGACAAGGTTATTTCCCACCTGTAGACACTACAGAGAGTAAAGAGAGAATGCTACTGAGGGAAAAGGTAAAAGTAGAAAGCGATAAACACACAATAACTTACCTCAATGTCTGGAACGTCTTTACTCAACATGATGCTTCTGGCTGGTTTGAGGACCAAAAGCTTTCAAATGCTTAGCCTACTGAAGATCTTCTGGAGATTCTCATTAGTTTGTGGATCAGAGGTCCGAAGCACTGTCCGGGACTGCTCTGTTCCCAAAAGGAACTATCTATGAGCTGACCGTTCTTATCCACTCACCCTCTTCTCTCACTGACAGTTAAACAACAGGCTGACCGTTAAAAGCCACCATATGTTGTCTTTTCTTCAACTGATCTGTTGATAAGATAGACTGACAGACAAAACTGATATGGTTCTCTGAGGGTCAACGTTCAGCAGAGCTGGACAGCAGATATGTTTCTGGGTGCGTTGCTCCTGTGTTCTGGATAAATCAAACAATAACCACACTGAACTGTCGAGTTCAAACTCCACCCGGCATTTTTCTTTTAACTCCTTCCTGCCTGTCTAAAGACTGCTACACTTTCTCTTCCACTTTGTAGGCACTTCACTCTCCTCACAGAACAAACATCTTCTGTTCATCTGAAGTCAGACGGGACAGTGCCAAGTAGTGCTATGAGGTTGTTTCTCTGCCATCCAAACTTATGACAAGCACCAGAGGGTCTTTTATATGTTTTTCCATAGCCTCTTAGGTCTCCCATCGATAAAATCTTCAGAATCAGAAATGTTCTATCACCAAGTTACTTTGCCATACAAGGAATTTAACACGGTGATGATTTGGTGCGTAACATTTAAAACAATGCAAAAAATATAAAGGCATAATATAAAAGAGAAAGAGGAAAAAATGCATGTAAAAGAATATGTAAATGTGTAACATTATTAAAGTAACTGTTGATCAAGTGTATCGTTCAGTATAATGTTCACAGTATAATACACTTAAAAGAATATGTGCAAGAGGGGTGATAGTAATAATGGTAGGATGTGCGTTAATTGTGTCGGGAGTGTCAGGGTGGGAGTCAGTGTCAGTGGGTATTCAGGGTCTTGTTGATGAGGCCAGCTGCAGCCAAGAAGAAACTGTTTATCTGGCATGAGGCAGCCTCTGACCATAGGGGAGTGTTTCAGAGAGTTAGTGTCTGTGGTAGTAGGGGTCAGCCAATATCTTTTCTGCCTGCCTCAGAGTCCTGAAGGCGTGCTGGTTCTGGAGGGATGGCAGATTGCAGCCGTTCACCTTTTCAGCAGAGTGAATGATATGCTGCAGTCTGCAGTTTGAGTTCCTGAGTGATGATGGAGCCCAGGAAGCAGAAGGACTCCACAGTGTGAACTGGCGAGTCACACAGGGTGATCCGGGCTTGTGGGGCTGCGTTCTTCCGGAAATCCACAACCATCTCCACTGTCTTCGGAGCGTTGTGTTCCAAGTTGTTTTGGCCACACCAGGTCACCAGATGGTCCATCTGCCACCTGTAGGCGGACTCATCCCTACCAGAGATGAATCCAATGAGGGTGGTGTCATCCACAAATTTCAGGAGCTTGACAGACTGGTGACTGGAGGTGCAGCCATTGGTACACAGGGAGAAGAGCAGAGAGAAAGGAGCGCAGACTTTGAGGGAAAGTGGTGGTTATGGTCCAGGAGTCAGAGGGGTGTTTCTCCAGTTTCTCCTGTCAGACAGGAAGTCTTTGATTCACCTGCAGGTAGAGTCGGGCATGTGCAGCTGGGAGAGCTTGTCCTGCAGCAGAGCCAGAACGATGGTACTGAAGGCAAAGCTGAAAACCACAAACAGGATCCTGGCCAAGGTTCCTGAGGAGTCCAGATAATGGAGGATGAAATGAAGAACCATGGTGACTGCATCACCAAATGGATTTTTTTATAAAAATATTTTACTGCGAACATGGTTAAACTGATAGATTTTATGACCCATTGACAGAAATAAAAAATAAAACTAAATTGAATGAGATGTGATCCACCAAACCTCAAGTAATTTTAAAAGGCAAACACTGATTGATTTTATTGATTTGGTGTGACAGTGGGCATGAGGTTCCTTTACAAGTGTGAAAAAACAGAATGCAAAAATCTTGATGCATTAAAGTGTGGCAGTATAGAGACCTGTGGGTGAGCCTGCCTAATTAGCAACACCACAGCCAACCACCAGAGGCGCACCCTCCTATAAAAGGGGTCGATTCCCCCCCCAGCCGGTTCTCTCTCGTCGCTCCTGACGGTGACGTCACTTCCGGGTCGGACCTTTGTGCTTGGACAGGTAACGCGGTTTGTCTGCTCACCTGCTGTGTTCGGCTCATGTGGCAGGGAGCTAATGTTTGTGTGTCCTGCAGAGCGGCTGACTTGGGGCTTTCAGAGACTCTTGTGTGTGTGTGTGTCACCTAGATGGCCTGCTGCGGTGAATGCCGGTAGCTGCGCGATTCTCCCCCTCAGCCGACCCGGCTAACCGGTATGTAGCCTCTTTTGACTCCAAATTGTATGCATGCGCAATTGTATAGGTGATAATAAATTTGTCGGGTCCTCAGATCCCAGCTGCCTAACAGTGTGTGAGCGACGTCAGCTGCCCAATAGTGCGCGAGTGACGTCGGCATCAGCTGATCGGGTGCGGCGTGTTTAAAGCGACATATCGCCACCAGCTACGGGGGACCGCTGCTGCTTTTTCTGTGCTTTTTCTCTGCTTTGTCTTACCGCTGCTTTTGACCGCTGCTTTGTTTACAGCTCTGCTTTTCTTGCTGCTTCGTCCTTGCTTTGTGTTGCTTTTGGTGCTATGCTTTCTGTTTTAGCTGTTTTGTTTGCTCCTGCACCAAGGTTTTAATCACATTAATTTACCAATTTTAATGTAGTGATTGAATAGTGGGGTTAGATCCCTCTTCACATTTGTTTATTTCTTTTGTTTCTGTTCTCATTAGTTATTTAGTTTCTCTGCCTGTTTGCCTAATTTGTTATCTAATCTCTTTGGTTTTGATATTTTGTTTGGGCAGAGGGTTATTCTTTCAGTATTTGTCTTTATTTCTTTCATTTGTGGTTGGTAGTTTGTATGTAGTTTCTGATTTGTATATAAGTTTTGGATCTTTCTGTTCATTGAATTTTGTTGTGACCCCACTAATTTCCTTCTGTGTTCCTCTTTAGTTGCTGAGGTCTGGTGGTGGTGGTGACCTGGTGGCGGGGTTCCCCCCCTTCTCGTGTGCTGTGCTTTCCTGGGTTCTGGGTCTCCTCACTGAGTGTGTGCTGTGTGTGACTGTCACGTGTGCCTGGGTGTTTATATTTTTGGTTGGGGATTCTCCGCATCAGTCAGTAGCCCCACGCACCCTGGTAAGCCTCAGCTTTAATTTAGTTTCCCCCGTTAAGTTGTCCCTGTGTGAATGGTGTTCTCAGTGTTTTAAACTGTGTTTGTTAAAATAAAGAATATGTTCTTTTGAATAGAAACGTGTCTCCTCGCCTTTGAGTAAAACGAACTTGTGTGCCTTAAAGGTGAACTTGGTTTGAAACTACTTCCTGGGGCGAAACTTCCCAGATGGCGTTGTTGGCAACAATATAGTTAGTGCATAATCTGACCAAAAACTCGTATATTGTTTCACCCCGTAACACCTCTCTCGCCACAAAAGAAATGCAGAACTACAAACATGTAAATCCAATGAGGAGAAAGTTGAAAATGAGACATTCAGCCTCCACCTGCTCTCATCTTTCTAATGGCTATTCTGCATTTTTACCCTGGATGGTCTTTATTTGTCTTTGTTGTGTATGCCAGAGGGGCTTTAACAAATCCTGCATTTCCAGCTGTATAATGTAGTACAGCCCTGCATTTTCTAGACTAAGGTAGAGGTACAGCAGAGAATGAAGTCTCAGTCCCTTTGTGTGTGTGTTGTAATCCGAGACTCTGTTTGTTGTTGTGGTAGACAGTCCAATGGCCCGCGCATGCAACTCCCTTTGAGTGTATCCCACTAGCTACCTCACTGCTGCTGCACTGCACTGCGTTCGTATGGCAGTTAGGGACGGTTAATGCTAATCATCACGTCACCATGAAAGCATAGTGACCACCCTCCAGGTTATCGCCATTAATTCTGTCAGCACTGTTGCCATTATTAGCACTGTTCTGTTAGCATCATTACCTGCTAGCTGCCACCTTACCCGGCTCCATGTTGAGAACCATTAGCAGACAATCTCGGCCCTGAATGTTGTACAGAGCTCCTTACAACTTTTTTTTTTTTTTTTTTCCAAGATATTTTTTGGGCCATTTTGCCTTTAATTGACGGGACAGGTAAGCGCGAAGGGGGGAGAAAGAGAGGGGATGACATGCAGCAAAGGGCCACAGGCTGGATTCAAACCCAGGCCGCTGCAGCAGCAGCCTTGTACATGGGGCACCTGCTCTACCACTAAGCCACCTACGCCCCTCCTTACAACTTTCTGTATATAACTTTTTACTTGTATTAATTGCTTTTTGTTGCCGATGGGTGATATTTTGTAACATTCCTTAAAACCTGAGACGTTCACCCACTTTCCTGGTTGCTTATAACAGCCTGTGGACTGATTTCTATGTAAAGGACTCCGGGAGGAATTTTCTGGTAAAATCCAACAGCATATGACGCACCCGTGCCACGGCAATGTGCTCTTACCTTTTGACAGTCTCTGAACCAGGCAAACCCCTGGATCCTGTTTTCTTCCCAGTGTCAATTAGTCATGGGAATACCACTCTTAAATAATTTATTTGCAAATGAAATCATGATAATCAATCCAACACAGAAATTTCAAGGCTTAACATGTAACTGAACAACAGGCTGAATAGCAGTGTTGCTGCTCTTTCTGGTTGAAAATATTTCAAGCCTATTTCAGCTCCTGAGCTGACCATACCCAGCGGCTTCTGGCGCTCAAATGTATCCACTGATTTACAGACATCTCTTTAACAATGTATGTCTGTCAGAAAATCTTTTTGGGCCCAATGGCGTCACATATTGGACCTGGAATTTATAATTCCACTGTTTGGCCACAACGTCAAATGCCTTGTCAAAGCCTTGCGCTGTTCCTTGGTGCCTGGTCATCACCACCGGCAGAATCAGTGCCCAGTGAAATGGAAAAACAGTACCAAGGAAACTGCAGTAAGACGAGATGAGGGTTACACAGAAGAAGAGATTTAACATGTGAAAAGTAGGGCAGAAATAAGTGTGATAATAATCATAGGCCTTTCTCACAGCAGACATTTTGTTTTGTCATAGCAGGAAAAGCACAGGCTTTCCTAATAGCCCTAATAATGCCTTTGTTCTTTTCAAGTGTCCCAGTGAGAGTGACAGTAAGCAGTAACCATGCCAGTACCCTGAAACTGGGGCAGGTAAATGGAATTCAGCCATCACTCCTTACATTATTTACACTTGTGCTTTTCCTCCTGCGATGTGTTAGAATGTCTGCTGTTAAAAAGACCTATTGAATCAGTATGTATGAATAGAGTTGTGGGATTTATTCTGTGATTCTGTCATGTTAAATTGTATGTGCAGAATAAATCAACATTTAGCGGTGATTGGTAAATGGTTTTAAAAGTTAACTTAGAGCGAATGTACTGTCTGGATCACCCTGTAATGAATGTAGAGTGAGTTTATCCAGAGTTTTTCACTGAAAACAGCTGCCTGCTGCTGCTGGAAGAGATTGGTGAGACTGACCCAAAACATTAAAGTAGTGGGCTGTTGAACCAAAACAGTTAGCCGAAAGACATTAAATGCTCCATAGTACTGAGGGGAACTGCAGAGTTTCACTACAAGTAAACCCGTTCCCATTACACAAAACATCATGATTATAAAAATATTAATATCATGATAGAATATAGAAGAGCTTACTAAAAACAAATAATGGACAAAACATTTTAACAGTTTGCAGTCAGTCAAATTAAAGATGTATTTCACTGCTGAAAAGATTCATAAAACTAACTGGCTGTCTATGCAGTAGAAAGATGCAAATACTTTTGAAATTGGTGCTACTCAAAGCTGGCTGAAAATCAGCAAAGCATCACTTTAATGATCCCAAATTTAAACTGCACTATTGCACTTTCTGATTCAACCAACATACACATTGTAGAAATGTTACAAATGCTTTTTTTGGTGTGTACATGTGTGTTTATTAAGCATCACTGAGATAGAGCATTGAGGCAGCAGTGGCAAGTAGGGCGACAGCAGTAGCCATGGCAACACCTAAACAACACAGAAGAGAATTAGGGCAACTCATGCACAAATATGTACACACTCACATCATACTTTTTTGGTTAAAGTGTCAAGTTGTTAATTCTTAACAAATTTTAAAAGGTAAGTGTGACTGGTATGCTGTAGTGGACTGATTATTCCTGTACAGTGCTTGATGCCAGATTAAGCCCCAACTCTCTGAGATGTACTGTGACAAAAGTCAAAAATTAAACAAAAAGCCTGACTGGTTCTGACTGGATGACAAACTAGCATCTCGAACTACACCATACGCAATCTAACCAACACAACACAATTCTGCCACCTTCCATTTTCTACAGTATATGAAGAAACCAATACACTGCACAGTGCATGCTGGAAAAGGAATGGGAAAAAACATATGTGCTGTATGCTTGTTGTTAACCAGTTGGTTGTTAAAAGGGATTTATCAATTTGAACTCCCCAAAACATTTTTCCAACTCCAGAGTCTGCACATAGAAGCATAGAGTAATAATATCTCATGACTACCATGAGTTAGAGGCTGTTTACACGTACACGGTGAATTTGATAAACGGAGACATCTTCCTTCGTTTGTGCCCTTCGTTTACACGCAAACAGAGATTTCTCCTCTGAAAATGAGTCTTTCTAAAAACTCCGGCCAGAGTGGAAATTTTGGAAAACTCTGGTTGCGTGTTTGCATGTAAACTGAGATAAATGGAGATAAACAGAGTTATAGGCAGCCGACGTGTCAGTATGCGCCGGAACTTGCGCCTGTGTCAAAAGTGCGACCTATGTTGCTATGGTGACAATGGATACATGGAAGGCTTGAGCTTCTCGTTACACTGCCACCTACAGGTTTGGCATGCTCTTGTGTATATATACACAGATAAGTGTAAATGAAGATCTTTTTGAAAACAGAGACGGTGAAATGTCCGTTTATGAAAATAGCCAGCCACGTGTAAATGGCCTTTTAAAGGGATAGTTTGGATCCTTTGAAGTTGGTTTGTATGAGGTATTTATCTATAGCCAGCGTATTACCTCAAGTAGGTGGCAGTCAGCACCTGGAGAAGCTAGCTGGAGCGATGCCACTGAAGCTAAACAATGTCTTGCTGTGGACAGGGCAGCAGTAAAATGTATTTTAGCCAGCAAAAAAAGTCAAAAAGTAAAAATACCAATATCAGTATAAGTGTAGGCTATATTGAGAATATTTTTTACTGCTTTACCTTGCTGCAGACAGTCCTTCCTGGCAGGAAAGACACTAATACCTTCAGTTCCTCATTTATACTCTCATCAAAGCCACCGGCCTCCATTGACAAAACAGTTATTATAGCTCGCTAAACAGCTTCTGTTCTTCCGCTGACTTGATCAGTTAGTTAGTTTGTGTTGTTGTGTGACTTTGCTGAATCTGACCTAACCTTTTTAATGCCAAAGTCGCACAATAACACAAACTGAGTGCAGTAGACCAGCAGCTCCTGTGTTCAGTGATGTGAAATGACTCTTTTTCTCAATGGAGTCTGGCTTAAAGAGAGCGACATAACAGCTTCAGTTCCCCATCAGAAATCGTTGTCTCACAGCTACGTAAAGCAGTGGAAATATTCCAAATATAGCGTACACTTAAATTGATGATGATTTTTTAGGTGGGACATTGTTGTTAGGTGGGTAATTTTTTTTTGCTTCTGACCCCTCCATAGCAGTACATTGATTCGCTACTGTGGCTCCTATTATTTACTGTGTTCATTTTTGTGTTCTTAATAATATTGTGAAATTTTAACTTTTAGTAGATGGAGGCTTTAAATAAGCCCACTCGGTTCGCTGCCTCCCCCTGCACTGTATACTGTTTGTTATTTTGTCATTTTGCATATTTTAAATTGTACAAAAATAAAAACATTACCTCTGTCTACTTCTCCAAACTGGGGGCGTGCCAACTGACATCTATTTATGTAATACATTGACTATACATGAGTATCTCACACAAACCCACTTCAAAAAATTCAAAATATCTCTTTTACTATTTTGTAAAGAAACCAGTTTAAAATATCACTTTTTTTTGCTTTACTTGGCTATAGTAGTGATGTTATAAGAATTTTTCTAAACCTAACTGTAGGTGTTACAATGGAAAGAGTTTTACCAATATAGTTGTTCCTCTTGGGCTCTAGCACCTCAGCAGTTTCCCCAATGGGCTCTGGAAACACACAATACACAATTTCATAAACTGCAATAATGCAATCAGTAAGGCAAACCTGGTTATTGGGAAAAATCAAATTATGTATAAAAATCAGAGAATTCCTTCACATCAAGCGTGATAACCTGCAGGCTCGGGAATTAGAAAGAACACACAGCTTTTCTTTACTGTCAGTCTCTATTTTACAAATAACATACTGCTCAGCCGCAGAAATTACGTATTTAAAGTTTATTTCAGTTTCAGTTGGAGGTTAAATATAATTATTCTGGATACAAGTACACACCGCTTAGTTAATGATAATTTTTTTCAGTGTCCCTTATATCTTCAAACTGTCTGAAAAGGATCTTAAATATTTGTTGACATTTTAAATACATTTTGGAGGACAGTAGGTAGTATCATTATGATTTATATAGATTAAAGCTATGTATAATAAATACAGTTCAGGAGCAAGATTTAATGTTTTTTCAAAGGGACTGATTAGCTTTTCACAGCTAACATTGTCAGCCTGCTTCCTGACTGCTATACGTAAAATAAAGTATCATGTCCACATGGGGTTAGTGCAAGTAGATAAAAAGTTTGTAACATTGTGGTGATGTTCCAATGGCAAATGATTATCACTCTACAGGGCATTTAATAACGATGTGATAGGAGTAAAGAGAATGAAAACTGATGCTTCCATTCCAATGCTCTCTGAATTAAAACATGTTTTGGTGTGAAAATCCTACTTTATGAACTGAATTCATAAATCACACCGTAAATACTGTGCAGACACACACTCTTTCCCTACCTGCTGCAACATCTGTCTCCGGGATTTCTGCTGGTGTTTCCTGCCTGGTATCTAAATCTTCCTCGGCTGCGTCAATGTCCAGCATCTCCTTCAGCCTGTCAGTCACCTCAGACAGGGCCTCGTCACTGAATTGGTAGTCACACACACACACTGGCCCACTCACTTTTACTGGACAGAAGACACGATGAGGGAGACAGAATTGTTCTGAAAGAAAGACATAGAGTCAGAGGCACAGTGAGAGGAGCGGTTGAGATGTTTTTGATCTAAATATTTCTTGCCTAATGTTACTGTGGTTATCAAGAAAGACAGTAAAATTGTAAAGAGCAGCCACTGTTGCCACAAGTGGGAATAATATAATAATGGCACATTGCAATCTCTTAGGTCAGCTGCTTAAAGCCAGTATCATTGAGTGACTTGATTGAATGTGCAGTCACATAGAAATTTGTTCCCCATTCATCTGAATGAAGAAAAAGTTCAGTTTGATTGACCTGTGACCTGCAAGACCTTAATGCTTCGAAATGTCATTTGTTGCCATGCCAATGTCAAACCCCAATGTCAGTACCCTAAAAATCCCAAATAGCCCATAAATTAAGAAATCGTTATCCAAAATGATTAATTACAAATCAACATTAATTATTTTTAGTTTTTCCTCAGACATGGACATTTAAACCTAGTGATAATTTTCTGACTTCGACTTGCCCTTGTCTAACCTCAGTAACCAGCAGTCCCGCACCACTGAAACTGAGACAGTTTGACTACATGTGAAAGGCTCACAGACACACTAGCAAGATGTTGAAAACGTCAAGCATTTGGCATAGTTTCAAAATTTGTGAAAGTGACCCCCAAAGGCTTGTTTGAATTTCAACTGGCAAAATCCTGTCTGACCACACCGTGAGTGCACAAGCACGTTGCAGGGTGAGGTAAAGTGTATACTCTTTTTTTTTTTTCTGTGATAAAACCATGTGTCGTGCTAAAATGTAGTGTAATAGTAGCACAGGGGAAAAAAGAGTCATAGAGTCTGACTCTATAATATCAGTTAAACAGCAATATTTATCTAAAGTTGCCAACATTAGTCAACATAAGCTGCTGGTCATACCAGATCAAGTAAAACTGCAGCAGAAAACCCCCCAGGTGTATTGAAAAGGTGCATTTCATAAATTATTAAATTAAGTTTTGATGAATAAAGATGTTATTTCTTCTTTAAAAAGTTACTTTAACTTCACTTTAACTTTTGGACAGTAATCTCATCCATAAGTAAACTCAAGCTTTTATTTCCTTTTGTTTGGCTGCAGTTGGACACAAAGGGCAAAATCCAGAATTCTCACTTAACCATCTTAAGCTTTGTGCATTGTTCACCTAGCACTGTTACACTTGTATTTTACTCTTGGTGAACTGGGTTTCGTAAAGTCAGGTAATCATTTGCTCACAGTAAAGCTTCTAGTACAGATCATCCTATCAGAATACAGATCCTTCCTCTTCACAGGGATTGGCTGACCCTGAACCCACCCACCACCCTGACCTCAACCTTAACCTTGACTTCAACTATCTGTAGACACAAGCTTATGATTGGTGGAGCAAACTGGTTAGTTCTTGTGGGTGTGTGTACCTGTCTGTTGTTTGTCTCTGCTGCTGCTGCTGCTGCTCTTGCTCTCCTCCTCTGAAGTCAGCAGCTCCTCCAGCACCATCTGAACCCTTGTGGCCACCGTAGAAACCACGTCCCTCTTCAGCAGCTGTCCAAAATTAAGAGTTCATGATAAAATGATGGATTGTTGTTTCAGACTCAATTCATATTGTCTACTGGATCACAGCCTTACCTTCTCAGCCAGTTTGGCCTTTGGTTTGTTGCTGTGTAAGTAAGCTCTGCTGTGGATTGATCCTCTGACTGACACACTGCCTCCACACCGCTGGACCACATCTGTTAACCTCCTGTCATCCTAACACACAGGAAATCACAGTCCTCCATAATAAAAAGCATGCACAATCAACTTGATTTTGTAGCTTCATTCCTGCCATGATTGCTAATTCACTATGGAGTGCGTAATATACAGTGCCTATATGGTATACAATACTATTCAATTCATTCTTAATGAGAAATGCTTGAGCTGTAGGAAAACATTCAACAAAAATTCATGTTGACATTTTCAAAAGTGGTGGACAACAAAACGATTCCGTCTTGTGACATGTAGTCATGTAGTCGTGTATTTGTGTGTGTGTGTGTCTTACCGGTGTGATGAGTAACTGAGCTGTGTATGTCTGTCTCACATTTCTCTTCTACAGAAAAATATCAGACACATTGGGTTACAAACATAGTCTTGTCTTTCACACAATCCAGAGAGTCTGTTAGATTCATTATTGTCATTACATGTAGTTCTTATTATATTATATGCACTGTTAGTTGACAGCAGGGACATAATTTACTGGGGACACAGGGGAAGTGTCCCCTGCACTTTATTTGAAGGCAGTATTGGATCCATCCACTTGTATAGTCCGAGAACTAACATAATATTTAAATAATAATAATAATAATAATCATAATAATAAATGTTGAATTATCGCCTTGCCTTACGATTAGTGTCAACACTTCAGTATCTGACCAAATGCCTCCCCCTCTGTTCCTGACATATGACATTGAGTAATGGCCGGAAATGTGTTTTTGCAGAATAATATAGTTGACCATCAACTTTTGGTTATAAAATGCCATCATTTTGTCATTATATCCTATCAGACATTTGTGTAAAATTTTGTCATAATTAGTATATGAATTCTTGAGTTATAGCCAAAAACATGTTTTGTGAGGTCACAGTAACCTTGACCTTGGCCTTTGACCTTCGACCACAAAATTCTAATCAGTCCACTCTTAAGTCCAAGTGGAAGTTTGTGCCAAATTTGAGGAAACTCCCTTAAGGCCCTCTTGATATGCTGTGGTGTTCTAGAGATAACACGTTAAAGAGAATGACAGTCACAGTGACCTTGACCTTTGACTAGGGATGTCCCGATACGATATTCGGATCAGTATCGGCCGCCAATATTAGCAAAATACGTGCATCGGCAACGGATGGGACTGCATGGAAAAATGCTGATCCAAGAACTTAGATCCAGTTTTTCATAAAGTCCGATCCAGGTTTTCTGGCCAGCCCAGCGCTCTGCGATTCAAGCAGTCCATTCCAGTGATCCGCTCCAGCACTTACTATCAATCCACCAGGCCAGCATGCAGATGGCAGACACGCATGAAGGGTAGGAGGGGTAGCGGTCAACTTAGTTAACTGACTATTTATTTTCTGCTCTGGTTTTTTGAGAGTGATATTTTTATTTGGTTTACACTTTTACTGTGTAAGTAAAGAGCACTGATGGCATTGTTTTGGGCACAATTAGTGAAATTGGAGCCATGGATGGACTATTGCTTGTTTAAACAGTTGTACAATATTGTGTGCCTGTGCACCAGGCTGGCACTGACATTACAAAAATAACTTAAATGGAAAGGCTGCATTGTTTGTTAAATGTCAACAATGTCTTGTGGTGTTAATTATTTTTTTATTAATTAGGGGGGCAAAGCACAAGTGTGTGGAGTCTTGCTGCTGTTTTAATTTCAGTGTTAGACATTTTAAAGATTTCTTGTGTTGATTTATTTTCTATAAGGGGCCAAAGCAGCCAAAGCAAACCAGCTATATTTTTTATTTAATGTTAATGTTCAAGTTTAAAGTTTGTTTATTTAACCCTGTTAACAACAATAAACAGGTCAGTTTCTCATACCAACTGTTGTGGATCATTCTAACTAACCCGATTAAGTAGTTGTTCTTGTTAGAGTAATATTGCTTGATCAAACCTTTTCTAACATGACTGACAACAAAATAAGTGAATATGTATAATACGCACTTGGATAGGATCGGTATTGGTATCGGCCAAAACTCAAGGCTATAATATCGCTATCAGACCGGAAGTGAAAAAGCTGGATCGGGACATCCCTACCTTTGACCATCAAAATCTTATCAGTTCATGGCTGAGTTAAGGTGAATGTTTGGGCCAAATTTGAAGAAATTCCCTCAAACTATTCTTAAGATATCACATTCACAATCTTGAGACAGGTGAGGTCACAGTGACCTTGAACTTTGATCTGAGACCACCAAAACCTATTGGGTTCATCTTAACGTCCAGCTGGACATTTGCTTCCAGCCACGGCTATCACCGGCGTGGAGGCATAAAAAGGTCCGGAAGTTGGAATGGTGTTTGTATCTTTTAAGTTGTAGCAAAGAACATACTGTAGGGAATGACTGGGGAGAAATGAGAATACTGGTAACTTAAAAACTAAAAATAAGTTTTCAAAATCTGTAGAAATCTTTTAAATTGGTAAGAGTATCTATTACAATGGAGCTTGTATTGTCTAGCCTTAACACAAAGAGGAGATACATTTTTAAATACTGAGCTCAATTAGGTTTAATGGGGTTAATTCATTATTTTTTTAATATATCTTCAAAAGTATAAAAGAGATAAAAACAGTTTATTTTTCATACTTTGTTAAATATTCATATGAAAAATATGCATTTTGGATCTTGACGCAATGGCCTGAGCTGTGCCAACATACCATCACATATTACCTTAAATAAAAGTAACTTGCTTTTGAAAAGGTGTCTGTGACTGACAACTTTGTATTTAAAACTACACTGCCCTGATGAGATTAGGTCTAAGCAAGCATTCAGAACAAAAATGGACAGAGGTCAACACATGGGGGTGAAATACTATCCAGGAGAACTGGTAAATGGACACTAGTTGGCGACTTATCAGACACAAAAAGACTGCAAAATAGTTTTCAGTACTATGAGACAGGTGTGAGACAAACCAGTTGACACTCTTCAAATGACCTAAAGAAGTACATTTTATATAACAAATACTATTAAAGTGCCTTTGAGCAAAGGTCCAAAAATAAAGTTTCTTTGGCAACCTTATTCAAAATAATGCAGGTTTTATAGGTTTAATTTAATTTGAAAGTTTCTCAGATTCATACAACCTGTCCTCCTGTGAGCTCTGTGTCCTCTGCCAGCTTTTTTCCACCAATCAGACAAACTCCACTCTCCAGCTGATGTGCCCACACTCTTAGCTCCTCCTAAAACAAAGCATGACTTAAGAACATTTCCACTGAAGTTCCTGAAAAAAATGTGTGCAAATATGTATATATGAGTGTGCACAAACCTTAAGACATTTATCCATGATTTCTGCATCGGTTCTGTTGTCTGGTAGTGGTACCAACATGTCCACATTTAAACAACATGTCACCATGCTCCAGGAGGAACACACACCTGACTGGTACTTCCAGTCTGCAGGCTTGGCCAAGCTCTGGAACAGCCAATGACATTGATATGAATGAAAACAACACAATGCTACATGTTCACATCAAAATATGGCATCAAGTCTATGACCATTTGACATGTGTAAGTTGGCTCTTCAGTCAGTTAAAGGAGTAGTGTGTTGGATTTAGCGCTATCTAGCAGTGAAGTTGCAGAATGCAACCTGAATACCCCTCCCTTTCCAAGCATCTACAGTGGCTTTCAGGTCATGTAAAAACATGAAAAGGGCTCTCTGGAGCCATACGTTGGTTTGTCCATTCTGGGTTACTGTTGAAACATGGCTGTGCAACATGTTGGACCCTGTGGAAGAGGACCTGCTCCCTATGTAGATATGAGTGCCTCATTCTAAGCTAACAAGGGTGAGGTGATTTCACACTAATTAAAACATAATGACTATAATATTCAATTGCTGCCTATAGATCTCCCTAAATCCAACACAATGCTACTTTAAAGCTGGAGTGCAGGATTTATACAGATAAATTAATGTCTGTAACATTCAAGACCATGACAACCAAGTTCACACAATAGAGTGTTTACATTTTTCTGTAGGCTGACCAGAAGTTAGCGGAAGTTAGAGTTGTAGTGTCTGGTGTCTTCTGCACCTGAAGTGATGTATTTCACGCATTTATTGTCAACCAGCCAGAGGGAAAGGGGCAGGAAGAGGGGAGAGACCATAACAATAGAACAGCAGCTAGGAGTGTGGAAGAAGCTATGGCAGAAAATCTCACAAAATGAGTCAATGCTCCAAATAAAAAAGAAACTGGGTGTTCAGAGGAAGGATTATAGTACAAAAAAAAAGAGACTGGAAACGAGTGCTACTGGAGGCAGAGATGTGGTGAGCTCAACCGGAGGTATACGTAACAAGCATGTCAGTGTTTTTGTAATTACTGTCACGGCTAAATTTCTGCACTCAAACTCAAACACAACTTGAGTGCGAGTTGCAAGCCTGATGCTTTGGGCCCTGATCCAAATCCTGCCCTGTTGACTGATTTTCCTCTCAAACATAGTTACCGAGAAATCTACAAGACATTCAGAATAATCTGGATGGACCTTTAGAGTGTCTCTGTATAAAGGGTGGGTACCTATTAACTCAAAACATTTCAGCTATAGGTAGATCAGTGACAAAAACTCCTCAGCTCAAAACCATTTTAATTAGTGCTTATACAGAACAAATTTTAGGACAAAATTAAAAAAACTTGTGTGCTTTTTTTAAGGCAATATGCAATGGAATAAGTGTAATGACTGCAGATGAAAGCTGGGGCTTTGTTAGAAACGAAAGCTGTAAACCAACCTTGGGATCTTTGATGTCAAAGGTTCTGCAGATGGTTCTAATAAGTGAGGTTAAAGAATATCCACACACTGTATCTGGTAAGTAACCATCCAATGAGAAGGCTGTGCAAAAGGATACTTCCTGGTTTTGGGGTTGACGTGCAGTGTGACACAGTCTGTGACGTCATCATCTGCAAGGTTCCACAGATGCTCAGAGGAGATCACATTCTCCACCGCAAAAACCAGCTAAACACAAACACAGAGTACAACGGTCAGAAGAATAGAATAGAACACACTCACAGGTATGTGCACATAACCAAAGCTCATATGATGTGTAAATGCACTCACTGTACATAAAGCATTTATTTTATATAAACAGAGAAGGAATATTCCAAATGAATGCAAAGGTTGTTCAGGGTCTACTGGATGTGTAAGCAGTCTCTTCCTACCTCTGACTACCTAAAAGTGTTTCAGTTACTGCTGGTAACTATGTTCCCTCGTTCAAAACCCTGTGTTGTGTTCTAACCAAGGCTCTGTCCTAGTCCTTTGTCCTTTCTTTTGTTTGTTTAAAACTTCCCCATGGGCAGATAATAAGTCACTTTAAAAATATCTCCAGTCACTGCTTTGCAGATGATATTCAGCTATACATCTTGTTTAAGTTGTTTATTTCTGCCCCACCCAGTTTGTCTCTAAGGTAATGGAAGGTGTCAGGTGTTTTTCCTCCTTAATTAATCTTCCCTATAAAATCCATGTCACTATGAACCAGGCATGATTCTTGACCAACATGTTAAGCGTTTGATTATTTCCTGCATTCTTCAGCTGCCAAATTACTTAATTTAGGCCTACTATCGGGTTTCCATTTAAATGTAGCACAGATTTTTGCATCTTAGAAAAAAATGTGAATTTATGTAATTATCCATCCACTACTGTAATGCAAATAATGGAAGCTGGTTCATCAAGATAAGCTGTAGATGGCGCTAACTATCCAGACATTATACCACTGCAAAATACAAGGACGCAACTACAAGAGTGCCAGTCAAACCTCAAATGAAGGGAGAAATTTTTTTAAAAAATTTGGGGTATTTCTCCTTAAGTATTTTAGGTGCAAATTGAACATGTGCATAAAGGCAGGTGGATGGATATGCACCTACAAATGGAGAGGGAAATGATAATTCACTCTTTTATTTGTCATATCTTGACTGTTGCAGTTTGCTTTTTACTTATCTGAATATCCTTGGATTGTTCACAAGTGGCCCAAGAGGCTCTTGCTAAGCTTTTGCTAAGGTCCTCCAAATGGTCTCATGTGACACTGATTCTGATTTCTCTTTACTGGCTCCCCATTAAATTCAGAATCCAATTTAAGGTTCCCGTGGTCAATGCTCTGCATGGCCAGGCGCCTGCCTACATTAGAGATTTACTACAGGCCTATATCTCCAGTTTCTAAGGTCCTCTGATCAGGGTTTGTTGGTTATGTTCCTCGCTCCAGGTTTAAAACCAAAGCAGATTGGACTTGGTTGTGGCTCTTGCACTTTGGAACTCTCTCGTTTTGGACACAAGATCTGTGGGTACCTTTTAAAAGCAGCTCAAGACCCACCTGTATGGACTTTGTATGTTTTTTAATTTGCATTTGTATTCATTTATATTTCATGGGCTTTTTGTCTTTATTCCCAAGTTTGTAGTTTATGTCTGTTGTGTTATTTATCATTGTGAAGCACTTTGTGAAATCCTGCTCTTGAAAGTTCCTATATAAATAAACTTACTGACTTACTAGTCACAATTTTAAGAGCAAGTGAAATCTGTCAGCTAACTTTAATGTTTTTCTGCCCCCTAGTGGCCAGAAATGGACTCATGCAGCTTTAAGCATGTGTACATCATTAACACGCATTGTGTTTATATGTGTCTCACCTGTCGGAGTGTGGTTAGTGTGTCCTTGGAATCAGTATCAGAGATGATGAAGACTCCCAATACAGACAGGCCTCCGGGCAGCATCCGAGACACCTGAAAACAGATCAAACTATAGCCAGGGTTTCCCACACATTCATTTATTTATGGCGGCCTGCCATAGATAAATAAATAAATAATCAAAGTATAATCAAAATATCTGCTGCCACAAACAGATTTTCTATTTTTGGAGCAGAACCATTAATAAGGAGCGCTGTGCTTTTAAAATATATATACTAGTCAGTTATTTATATCACCACACCATCAGAGTGCAGAGCGCAATCTTGGCACAGATGTAGCAGCAGAGCATCAGGTGCACTAAAAGTGGAACTCAATTGTTCATTCTAGTGGGGCTTTGGGGACAGCAGAAGCTCAGTCCATAAGGACTTGGCTTGGGGACTGGAAGGTTGCCAGTTCAAGTCCCTGTATGGACCAAGTATTGAGCATAGACTGGCAACTGGTGAGGTGCCAGATCGCATCCTGGGCACTGTCGAGGTGCCATTGAGCAAGGCAATGGCAAGGCAAGGCAAGGCAATTTTATTTATATAGCACCATTCATACACAAGGCAATTCAATGTGCTTTACAAGAGAAATACATTAAAAACAATAGATTAGCAGTGCAGAAAATGCATTTAAAAAGCAAACATAAAGCAAAAGCAACAGCAGACAAATATAAAAACAATAGCTACAGATTATCCTAACAATAAGTTACATATCTAGTTCACTGGTAAACTGCAGTAAATAGTAATGTTTTAAGCCCTGATTTAAATGAGCTGACAGTTTCAGCCAACCTCAGATATCCTGGAAGTTTGTTCCACAGACGGGGAGCATAGAAACTAAAGGCTGCTTCACCTTGTTTGGTCCTGGGAACACTGAGTAAACCTGTTCCAGATGATCTGAGGGGCCCGAGACCATTTAGTGCTTTATAGACAAGTAACAAGATTTTAAAGTCTATCCTTTGACACACAGGAAGTCAGTGCAGTGACTTAAGCACTGGTGTAATGTGCTCCATTCTCTTGGTGTTGGTGAGGACTCTGGCAGCAGCGTTTTGGACGAGCTGCAGTTGTCTGATAAATTTTTTACTCAGGCCTGTGAAGACACAGTTACAATAGTCTAGCCTGCTGAAAATGAAAGCATGAACAAGTTTTTCTGTATCTTGTTTAGACAGAAATTCTTTTATTCTTGCTATGCTTTTAAGGTGGTAGTAGGCTGATTTAGTAATTGTCTTAATGTGACTATTGAAATTTAGGTCAGAGTCCAGAACTACACCAAGATTTCTGGCTTGATTTGTAGGTTTTAGTGTCATGGCGTCAAGGTGAGCACTGACTATTGATCTTTGGGGCCAAAAACAACTATCTCAGTTTAGTCTGTGTTTAGTTGTAGAAAATTCTGGCACATCCATGTATTGATTTCGTCAATGCACTTATTTAGCAGATATAAGGGACTGTAGTCGTCTGGTGACACTGTTATGTAAAGTTGTGTGTCATCTGCGTAAGTATGGTAGGCGATGTTATGATATTCCATAATCTGAGCAAGAGGGAGCATATAGATGTTGAACAGAAGAGGCCCAAGAATGGACCCTTGAGGAACTCCACATGTAATTTTTGTTTGCACAGATTCATAATTGCCAAGTGACACAAAGAAATCCCTGTCTTGTAAATAAGATTTAAACCAATTTAGCACAGTGCCAGAAAGTACCACAAACTTTTCTAGTCTGTCGAGCAGTATCTTATGGTCGACTGTGTTGAATGCAGCACTGAGGTCCAGTAATACCAGAACCGAAATCTTTGATGCATCACTGCAGATGAATGTCATTTAAAACTTTTACAAGTGTAGTCTTAGTGCTGTGATGTGCTCGAAATCCAGACTGAAAGGCATCAAAGGAATTGTTTGCTCCAAGAAGGTGTTAAGTTGCTGAAAAACAACCTTTTCAATGATCTTTCCTAAAAATGGTAGGTTTGATATGGGCCTGTTATTTATTACTGAGGCATCCAGATTAGGCTTTTTTTAAAGAGGTTTAATGACTGCGGTCTTCAGGGCCGTTGGAAAAAGGCCTGACTGAAGAGAACAGTTGACTATCTGCAGTATATCTGATGCTATGCAGTTAAAAACATCTTTAAAAAAGCTTGTAGGCAGAGTGTCAAGGCAGCAGGTAGTGGACCTAAGGTTTCTAACTATGCCTGTCAAAGTAGCATAATTTAATGGGTGAAAAAGTGCCAAATTAACTGGAGTAGTCTTATGAGGCACAGGTGAAATAGCCACTGTGTTGGAGTTACAGACTGTCTGTCTTATCTTTAATATCTTGTCTGTGAAAAAAGAAGTAAAGTCATTGCACGCCTTGGTGGATAGCAGTTCAGGAGGGACTGACGCTGATGGGTTTGTCAGTCTGTCAACAACAGTAAATAAAGTCTGTGCATTGTTGTTATTTTTGTTGATAATCTCAGAGAAAAAGGACTGCCGCGCCCTTTTTAGCTCCAAGTTATAGATGTGCAGACTTTCATTATAGATGTCATAATGAACCTGGAGTTTGGTTTTTCGCCACCTGCGTTCTGCTTTTCTACATTCTCTTTTTTGAGCTTTTACCCGTGTGGTGTTCCTCCGTGGTGGTTTTTTCCTTACCAGAGACAACTTTGACCTTCATGGGGGCAATACTGCCCATAATATTCATAGCTTTAGAGCTGAAACTATGAACCAGATCATTGACAGAGACTGAGGGCAGAGCTGGTGTGGATATAAAATCCTGGGTGAATAGTGTACAGGTGTTATCGTTGATATAGCATTTTCTGATTACCTCTGTTGTAATTTTACTGGTGTCAGCGGAGATGGCCATTTTAAAGAAAACACAGTAATGATCGGAAAGGGCAACATCAGTCACCACAACCTCAGAAATGTTGAGCCCTTTGGAGATAATTAGATCTAAAATATGTTCCTTATTGTGTGTTGGCTCTGTTACATGCTGGGAAAGTTCAAAGTTGTCAAGGATGTAGAAAAGTTCTTTCGCACTGCCATCTTTGGGATTATCAATATGAATATTACAATCACCCACTATAACAACACAGTCAAAATCAATACAGACAACAGACAATATTTTAGAAAAGTCATCAACAAAGTGTGCACTATATTTTGGAGGCCTGTAAATGGTTACTAATACTGCTTGACAGGAGGATCTCAACTGCAGTGCAACATATTCAAAAGACTCAAACTTCCCATATGACAACTGTTTGCACTGGTAAACATCCTTAAATAAAGTGGCTACTCCACCTCCTTTCCTAAGTTCTCTAACTGAGCTGATAAAATGGAAGTTTGGGGGGGCTGTTTCACTAAGTACTGCTGCACTGTTGTTTTCTTTTAACCAAGTTTCAGTTAAAAACATAAAATCAAGGTTTCTCTTGATAATAAAATCATTAATTAATAGTGACTTGCCAGCCAGAGATCTGATATTTAATAAAGCTAAGTTTAGTGTACTAACATTGTCTGACACAGTCTGTGGCTGACGCATAACTGGAGTCAGATTTGATAGAGTAGCTGTACGCCCTCTAGTACACATTGTTTTTCCTGATGCTAGTCAAAACAGGAATGACAGACCTTGGAGATGACTCTGGCTGATACTTTTCAATTTCAAGATGTGTCTGACTATGCCACGGCTATTTAAGATCGCCTGTATGTTTAAGGAAGCGGCATGGGGTCTGTCTCATCTCTGACAGGCACCTGAGTGATGATGTCTAGGGCTACTATTTAAGAGTTCATCAATTTGACTGAGCTTTAGTGTGGCAGCTTTAACTAACTCCTTGATTGGTGAGCGTGGTGGAGGGGGGGAGGGTTGACGCTGGCTCCATGGTGATTGTGGTGGTGGTGGTGGTGGTGGGGAGGGTCGAAGTTGGCTCCTTAGTGGTTGCGCTAGTGCTGGGGGGCGGGGGGGTGACGTTGGCTCCTTGGTGGTTGTGATGAAGGGCAGGAAGGGGGTTGTTGGATCCCTGACTGGGACAGGGACATCCTCTGAATGCCTTGGGTGATGTGGAGCAAAGGGTCAGGTGAAGGGGGAGAGATGCAGGCTGTCTGTCTCTGTGCCCCGTACTTGTCCTTGGCTCTTATCTGTCTATGCTTGTTTTGGTATGGCATTCCAAGAGCATGACATAGGTTGGCCCTGAGTAGTCTGCATCCAGTGATGTTCGGATGAATCCCATCACGCTGAAAGCGATCCTTACAGTTCCAAAAGATGTTAAAATTGTCAATAAACTTTATCCCATGAGTGAAGCATACCGATGTCAGCCATGTATTCAGGGCAAGGAGTCTGGTAAATGACTCGATTCCTTTCCCCAGGGCTGGAATGAAGCCCCAAGTGCTCGGGGTGCCTATCCAAGGCAGCACTCTCACTCTGACATCTCTCAATTTAATGCATGTATAGGTCCTGTTTGTACATGTGTGTGTATTTTGGGCTTGTGTTTATATGACAACAGAGTGAGAAAAAAATGAATGTCCCCTCAGGGATTAATAAAGTATATCATCTTCTTCTCCTTCTTCTTCTTGAACTGGGTCTAACTGCAGCTGCTGCTCCTCTCCATCAATTTGATGTGATCAACAACACTTTAGTAGCCTGCCGACACTGGCAAAAACACCTTATCTTTTCTGGTAAACATAGCTGTCTTTCTGCCACTTCAGTTTTTTCAGTTTTGCCTTCTAACACCAATGGACATAACCCAGATGTTGTAAAATAAATATACAGCTCCATGCATTTGATTTTACAATTACTCATGGAGCTAGAGGTGTATTTTTACAATGACTTGAACCCACTGAAGGTCTTTCTGTCATTGTTTTTTTTTTTATTCATTATCATTCATGGACTGTATGAGCTCCCTGCATCACTAAAACATGTCCCTGTGTGTTCTAAAAACCCTCCACAGTCTGAGTTATCATGCAGTACACTGTGATGCACTCTTACATAACACCAAATGAGAGTGTATTGGGATGCAGCCTTGTCCCTGTTTGCCCACCTGTCGAGCATGCTCAGTCACCCACTCCTTGTCCAGAGAGTTTCCAGCTGCGACAGTAGACTCCTCCCGTTGGGGCGTCCGAGTTGCCATGACAACAAAGTCCCTTTGGGCTGAGCTCTGAAATGTTTAGTCATTTACACTGATTACTATCTCATCACTCCACAGACAGTAATGCATTGATTGATATATGTATTAGTCTGTTTATATCCTGAATAGAAATGTTTATGCAGCTTGTATGGTGTTGAGTGAGTGGTTATTTTTCCAATTACAGTACAGGCCAAAAGTTTGGACACACCTTCTCATTCAATGTGTTTTCTTTATTTTCATGACTATTTACATTGTAGATTCTCACTGAAGGCATCAAAACTATGAATGAACACATGTGGAGTTATGTACTTAACAAAAAAAAGGTGAAATAACTGAAAACATGTTTTATATTCTAGTTTCTTCAAAATAGCCACCCTTTGCACACTCTTGGCATTCTCTCCATGAGCTTCAAGAGGTAGTCACCTGAAATGGTTTCCACTTCACAGGTGTGCCTTATCAGGGTTAATTAGTGGAATTTCTTGCTTTATCAATGGGGTTGGGACCATCAGTTGTGTTGTGCAGAAGTCAGGTTAATACACAGCCGACAGCCCTATTGGACAACTGTTAAAATTCATATTATGGCAAGAACCAATCAGCTAACTAAAGAAAAACGAGTGGCCATCATTACTTTAAGAAATGAAGGTCAGTCAGTCCGGAAAATTGCAAAAACTTTAAATGTGTCCCCAAGTGGAGTCGCAAAAACCATCAAGCGCTACAACGAAACTGGCACACATGAGGACTGACCCAGGAAAGGAAGACCAAGAGTCACCTCTGCTTCTGAGGATAAGTTCATCTGAGTCACCAGCCTCAGAAATCGCAAGTTAACAGCAGCTCAGATCAGAGACCAGATGAATGCCACAGAGTTCTAGCAGCAGACCCATCTCTAGAACAACTGTTAAGAGGAGACTGCGCGAATCAGGCCTTCATGGTCAAATAGCTGCTAGGAAACCACTGCTAAGGAGAGGCAACAAGCAGAAGAGATTTGTTTGGGCCAAGAAACACAAGGAATGGACATTAGACCAGTGGAAATCTGTGCTTTGGTCTGATGAGTCCAAATTTGAGATCTTTGGTTCCAACCGCCGTGCCTTTGTGAGACGCAGAAAAGGTGAACGGATGGATTCCACATGCCTGGTTCCCACTGTGAAGCATGGAGGAGGAGGTGTGATGGTGTGGGGGTGTTTTGCTGGTGACACTGTTGGGGATTTATTCAAAACTGAAGGCACACTGAACCAGCATGGCTACCACAGCATCCTGCAGCGACATGCCATCCCATCTGGTTTGCGTTTAGTTGGAAGATCATTTATTTTTCAACAGGACAATGACCCCAAACACACCTCCAGGCTGTGTAAGGGCTATTTGACCAAGAAGGAGAGTGATGGAGTGCTGCGGCAGATGACCTGGCCTCCACAGTCACCGGACCTGAACCCAATCGAGATGGTTTGGGGTGAGCTGGACCGCAGAGTGAAGGCAAAGGGGCCAACAAGTGCTAAACACCTCTGGGAACTCCTTCAAGACTGTTGGAAAACCATTTCAGGTGACTACCTCTTGAAGCTCATCGAGGGAATGCCAAGAGTGTGCAAAGCGGTAATCAGAGCAAAGGGTGGCTATTTTGAAGAAACTAGAATATAAAACATGTTTTCAGTTATTTCACCTTTTTTTGTTAAGTACATAACTCCACATGTGTTCATTCATAGTTTTGATGCCTTCAGTGAGAATCTACAATGTAAATAGTCATGAAAATAAAGAAAACGCATTGAATGAGAAGGTGTGTCCAAACTTTTGGCCTGTACTGTACATTATGACCAACAAGTAAGTAGAGTTAGTGACATCTGACTGTTTTGCTAGCAAACTGTTGCAGCATGTCTGATGTATACTCAGAGGTGGAAGGCAGCCATACGAGCAAAGGCTAAACAACAGCTGGATGTTTGTATATAACCTTACCTGTCCAATAAGCAAGCCTGTGACTGCACCTGCTTGTTGTTCACATAGTTTCGTCAGATATCCCTCCACAGCATCTTCTACTATATAGCCACGACCCATACTGCCTAAAGAGAGAGTGGGCAGAGATGGAGAGGTGATACAACATCAGTGTAGCTACTGTTTTTTGTTATCAGTAAGTCTGCATTGAGAAAATGCTGTGAGAGGACACGTGGAAGAATAAAACACGGCTAAACACATTAAGACCAAATCATTTAGCGTTGTCTACAAAAAGCAACACGTAATTAAACCAAGTAAAACTTAAGCTCAACGGTAAGTCGTACAGTTAACGTTAACGGTTGTATGCCCCTCTAACTTTAGCTAACCGATATTAATTTGCTACTTTCAGCTAACGTCAAGTGGTCACAGTTGCAATTCAAGACGTACAACTTAAATTTGAACTGCATAATACAAGTGCCATAAGGGAAAATACCTGACAGAAGCAAGACAGTGGGTAAAATGTGAAACAGAAGGGAGACTACTTGCTCTTAATTGTGACAGCTGGCAGTGGTTCGTCAGCAGAGTACAAAACCTCAATTTACCATAATGCTTTGTTCGATGACGTGCTTCCGTCGCAAGTCTGTTACGTAGTAGGTGAAGCGAGGTCAAATGATAAAGTTACACAAGAAAAGACGAACAACTAACGGAACATTGTTAATTTTTTATCAGGGTAAAACTTGTGGTAACAACTAAACGTAGAGGTTGGTAATTACTTTGTGACACAATGAAAAATAAATACACTTAAACTTAAAGCTAATAATTAATCGAAGAGACTGTAGGCATTACTTTGGCTGCACTTTAGCTACCGACGTACTACGATAACTATGATAGTTATTTCTGTACTCCCGAAGGCTTCCTGTCTTGCAGCTATCTAAAATTTACACTCTGTGTATCGCATTACATTCTACAACAAAACCAGCAAATTTAAGTTAATTTAGTGCAAAGCACCCCAGCTGTCGTTTTTTCACGTAGTGGTTTGGTCTGACTTGATTGTCAATGATTACTTTATTTTGAAAGTTGTGAGTGGGTATCCGGTTTTTGTATGAGTGTAGCTTGACACTGTCTTGGTTAGTTCAGCGGGTTTATAGAGAGTACAACATTATTGTACCAGAGTTTGTGTGTCCATTAACTGTTGTTTTTCAGGGGGGTAGGTAGAGATGGCGGCCGTCCTGCTTCAGATTCTGGAGCGGACGGAGTTGAATAAACTCCCGAAAGGCGCCCAGAACAAACTCGAGAAGTTTGTAACGGAGCTGCAAAATGCTAACGACGCGCTCAGGACGCAGCATGAGCGGTTCAAAGCAGACAGTGGTAGGTAGCTACTAAGTAGTTAGCTGATTAGCTGCTAGAAACCTCATGTCAAACTCTAGTTTACTATGAAGCCATCTTATGGCAAACTCAGCAAGAAAACATCAATGTTGTGTGTCATTCTCAATGCTTTCAGCTGCATGCTAACGTTAGCTACTATGTCACGTTAGCTAACTTTGGCGGAAGAGAAAACGTTATACGTTATGCCAACAGCTCCTAAACTTGACATTTTAATTCAGTCATTACCATGACTGCATGGTGTGTTTAAGTAATACAGACCTAACTGATATAACTAAATGTTATATAAACGCATTTGCTTTCAACACATAGATACACTACTATAAACTCAACTGATAAAAGGAAAAAGAACTTCCCATTGAATCTTTCCAACACTATAAATCATACCACTACTTCATTGGGAATTGTCAGCTTGTATTGTCAGTTAAGAAACGTTACGTGATGGTCATTAATATTAACAAACTGCAGCTGCCTGTAACTTACAAGACTTTCAAATATGTAAGTAATATTTATATTATGTCCTGTGGGACATAATGATGCCATTTTTCAAAGCTGAGGAGCTACTGCTGATAAAATCTGTAGCCGTTTCAAAGTGTAGTCTTTCATCAGACTGTAGTGATGCAGGCATAAAGCTACATGCGTCTGTGTGGTGTAGGTATTATGCTGTGTGACATGTGTACTGTGTACTTATGTATTACTGTTGAATGTTCTTTGCCCCTTCAGAACAACAATACTTTGACATTGACAAGAGACTGGCAGAGAGTCAGGACCAGTTCCTGTCTGCCACCAGAGATCTGCAGACTGTCAAGGAGGAAAATAAAAAAATCAGTGAGTTTTCACACACATGCTGTTAACACACAATTTCTTACCCGCATTTTGTGAGGGATCAGTGCTTCAAGTTCACAGTTGCCACTTGTTGGACTTAACTTACTAACTTACTTAAAACCTGTGTTCTGTGGCTTAAAGTGGCCACAGGGCACTCAAGCATTTGTGCAGTTTCTCTAGAAAATTTGCACATGTTGTTCACTGCATATTAGACCAGGAAAGCTTGGATACAGTCAGTCTTTAATGATGTAATGGCAGGTGTCATTATATTTGTGTAAAATGATAGTGTCCACCAAATGGAGTATCAATAAATAAATTAATGTTGAAATAATTATGGAAATAAATAGACATAAATAGATTGACAAATACAAGTTTTGAACAAGACAAAGTGAACAGGACATTTATTTTTTTATTTCATTTAATTATTTCAACATTTATTTAGTATTTTACTTATTTCTGTATTTATTTGTCTATTCCAGTATTCATTTAACATTTATTCATGTATTGATGTTTATTTTATTTGTTGTGCTCCATAAAATTATTAAACAGTTGTAAAATGATATTGATGTGATGTGTTTTAAAATGGCAAAGCCTGTTTTGCATGGAGTATGGACAGAATACTCCAGTATCATGTCTTGAAGTTTGAGAAAGATCAATGAAGAAAACCCTCAATGGTAAAACACTTTGTGTTTCAAAATTCAGAGGATAAACTTTGTACAGAGAATCAACTTAAGGCTGAGTGTGAGCTTTAATTTTAATTTTTTTTGGTGTGGAATAAAAGCAGATATGATCAGTGAAAACAGCTAGAATTCTGTAAGTTGTTTGTGTTGTATAGCTTTATTTCTGTTTTTTTTTTTCTTTGTTTTTTTTTTGGTCCATAATTTATATCCTGTTTAAAAACAAAACTGTAAGAAACAAAGTTGAAAGTCAGTGCTTTTATCTCAAAGTCATTTAATTCTGAATCCAATGTACTGTAACTTTTAACTGTTACCACATAGCACAGAGGTAGTTATGTAAACCTTTGCTTCACAGCTCATGTAATCCATACACCTTTTGTTCAGGTTATTTGTTATTTGTTTGGACTCATGTAATCTCCTTTTGTTCTGAGCCTCAGTGTGAGCAGTGTCTTTTTCTCTGTGTGCAGATGAAGAGCTCAGTACTCTGAAGGGAATAGAGGGAGAGACCCCCGAAGATAAAGCACCACAACAGGTGAGTAGTCCATGTAGTGTTAATGATGTTCTGTTATTGTTAAGGCTGTGATGGTGCTAATGGAAAACTTCAGCCAAAAAGTATATGTTTATTTTTTTGTCTGTTGATAAATTGAGTCTGAAGTCACTCTCTTAGTTTTAGAAATTGTTACTGAAATGTAGAATGTGTTGAGCAGATTCTCAAACCCATGGGACTTTGCAGGACTTCTACCATTACAATCCAATTAACACTTTATTTACACTTATTTAAACAACCAAATATTTCGTATTTTCTACAAACTCTGAATAGTATTAAAGTTTAAGTACTCTATTTAAACTGTGTATGGGTTTGTGTGCATGCGTATGGCTACAGCAAACCAAAGCCAAGTATGAAATTGAGGCAGAGAAGAGAGAGCTGGCGAGGCTGCTGGAGAAGAGAACACAGGAGGTGGAAAACCTCACCGGTAAGATTATCAGGTTTACACACACACATACAGTCCAAAGGCACACAGCTGGGTACATGGTGTGTTAATACTGCATGTCATCTTTCCAAAAGCACATTTGGTTATAGTAGTAACAATCTTTTGTTCCTCATGTCAAGTCATTTTTATTAATACAACCACAACACAAATCTTCCTCAAGGGGATTTACAATCTGTACATCTACAACAACACCCTCTGTTCTCAGGCCCTCTATTCTGATAAAGAGTTCTTTTATAATATTTTGGGGTTAATATTTGTGAATTTCATGTGTGTCTGTTTGCAGAGGATGTGAAGCGTCTGAATGAGAAGCTGACAGAGACCAGCAAAGTGAAGATGGAGCTGCAGTTAAAACTGGATGAAATACAGTCTTCTGCGGCTTCCGTTCAGGTATGCACTAGATTTCATGGAAAACACTACAGCTCAGTGTAAAAGATTGTCAGGGTTCCCAGGGTCATGGGAAACCTGGAAAAGTCAAGGACTTTGAATTTGAATTAATTTCCTAACCCATCCATAGGTCACAAGCTGTCAGTACACCACTGAGTGTGACTTTATTGCAACCACATAATGATCAAGTGCCAACCGCAAGACTCAGGTTTTTTTAACATGCTTTTTCTGATTGTATGTCCTGGGTGTTTGTTTCGTAGCACCGAGAGAAGCGTATGGAGCAGGAGAAGGAGTTGCACGAGAAGAAAATCGAGTGGTTAAGCGCAGAACTGAAGACCAAAACTGAAGAACTGTTGAACACCAGCAGGGAGAAAGGCAAAGAGATAGTGGAACTACAGAGTGCTCTGAAGAACAGCAAGGAGCAGGTAACACACAAACAACATGCACACACAGTAAGAATGCATAAACTCCTCTATAACCAGTAACTGTGCAATATGATACAGAGTTTATTATGCTAGTATGTGCCGTTCTAGCTGTTCTTCTCCATGTAAATATAGCCTGTTGGTTGAAATGTGAGATGTAGTTAGATGGCTGTCTTATATTCATTCTTTAATGGTTTAAAAACTATTTTATTTTGTCTGTTGAGCCAAACCAGCTCCATTCCTCTGCCTTCACTCTCAACATTGCACTTTTTTGGGTCCTGAACAAAACACCAGGGCCCCAAATAGCCATAGATTTATTATGATGTTAAGATATGAAAAATAATGAATTATGTTGCTATTCTAGCTCATTGCACTCTGAAATAATGTACAAAAGGGATTCATGTGTAATTCTACTTCAGAGAAAAAGACTACATTTACCTGACAGAGAAAAGTTACTAGGAACATTGCAGATTCAGATTTTACCTACAAAATATAACAATTACAATATGATGCATTTTTTATTCATTCACATATTTTGCATTATATTAGAATTAAAAGCTCCACTTTAAACAGACGCTATGTAAATGTAAATACATTATGCCAATGATACCTTCACTCTTCACTTTAATTAACCCTCAAACTGCCCACTGTAACTTCTTAAACTGCCCCAAAGAGAACTTATTTGTTATAGCCAGTCTAGCAGAAAATTTAACAGACGACAGGAAACCTTGACCTCTTGCAGTGTTAGCTTCTAGTCTTTCTTCCGTGTTGTCAGGTTTCATTGAAATGTCTCATTGGCAATAAGGAGATCACGAGACATGGCATCCCATCCACCGTGCTGTCTCTTTTCTCTCCAACAGGTGACCAGATTGGAAAGACAGCTCACTTCACTGAAGCAAACCAGTGAAAGCCAGAGTAAAAGAGCCGAAGAGCTCAACAACAAACTGAAACAGGTAATAAAAACACAGCAGTGTTGTTCTCAGCTATACGTTTGAAGGATAGTATAGGATAGCTGTAGAAGGCTGTATAAGAAAGCTGACGGTCCTCACACCAATGTAAAGACCCTCAGGTTATTAAAGCACGGACGGCAACATGTCCTAGCAAAAACTGAAATGCGATCTCACAGGAGTAACAGACTTTTGATTCATACCGACTGTACATAAGAAGACAAAAAGAGTTAAGTCTTACACCCTCACATCTGAAGACAGTGTCATAAGTCACAGGGTTTTTAGTCACAGGATTAAGATTTTGCAAAAACTGGGAATCTCGGTTCTCCTGGATTGTGAAAAAGGAGGAGAAACTGGTGGAGCTGTGGAGTCAACAGGAGTGCATCTTTGATGTGTGGACAGAACTTGCTGCAGCCCTTGAAATCCCTGGTGAGTATGCTAGCTAGCTTGCTTACCATGGTCCCAAACAGGACTCCTTGCAAGCGAATGTTAGCTACTTGAATGTTTGCTATTAGCCTATGAGCTAACCGTACCCTTCAGCCAAAAATTGCAACCTTAAATCATATAAATTTTGCTGCAGTAAAAGGACACATTCACTCCACAACTCTCCTTGTTTTCCATAGTCCAAGAGAACCTAGACTTGTTCCTGTTCTTCTGTTCTCTGTGGAGTCCCCTCCTTTTCACTTTCTACCTGGTTTGATGCTTCTTGTTTGGTGCTAGAGAGTGCTGTTGGTTGTTGACATTGTTCACGTCATTGAACTTAGGTGTTTGCATGAGCCAAGTCTAAAAACTTCTAATAATATTTAACATGTTTTTATCAGGATGTCAAAAAGAGAAAAAGACTGATTTAGTACAGTGTGGACGGAGTTACACCAAACCATTACAGGAGTACGCCATAACTTGAGCAAAGCTCTCATGATTTTATGCCGACAATGGAAATTTGTCCATAACAGTGTAATCACTTGAAAAGTTGTTAAGACATTATCTTTGTCCAAGCTTCAGGGATACAATTTGGTGATTTTTTTTTTTTATTTTTTATTTTTTTTTTTTTTACTGGCAGAAAAGATTTCCACACACTTGCATCTACGCAGTATTTCACTGTGTGTGGAATTTTTTTTTTTTTTTTTTTAGCAATTTGGACTTCTTGTTGTTTCCAGCACCTTGCCAAGACTAAGCTGGGTGGAACAGTGTTGGTCCTGCATCATGAATACTTTTTTAAAAAGCACCACAACAGTTTTTATAGAAATTAACTTTGCAGTCACGCCATGTAACCTTAAAAGACATGCAGGTATGCATGTGTTTTCACTGCTAATCTTGTCTGAATGTCTCTCCAGTCTAAAGATGAGCGGAGTGCCATGGAGGAGAAATACCGCAACGAGCTCAACGCTCATGTCAAGTTGTCTTCACTCTACAAGGTGGGACTTGCTGCAGAGCACCTGGGATAAATACAGTTTCTACATTTTTAAAATAATACTATAAGGCATCATCTTTACCTTATACTAATGTCTTTGTTGTCCCTGTAGGGGTCAGCAACGGACATGGAGACAAAGAATCAAGAACTGAGCAGAGCAGTGGAAGAGCTCACCAAGTTGGTTAAAGATAGTGGGGAAGGTATTACGCTAGTTTTTAGCTCCGGTAAATGTCATAAAATGAACCACAGTTTTGTCCTCTTTTCAGTTTGACACACAGAATGCCTGAATGGCCGTTGTTCACGTGGATCACCTGTGGAACTTTGAGCCTGACAAAATGTGTCCTCACAATTGTTAGCTCTGTGTGGCTTACTGATATTTGTAACAATTGTATAATCCTAATATATTAAACAAGTTAGGTAAGAAAATGCCACTGATGGCCCTGTCTTTGTATGTGAACTGTAGATTTCCATCTAGTACGTATTATTGATGGCCTGTGTTATTGATGTTACTGTCTGTCTTTGCAGCCAATAAGACTCTAGAAAAGAAGGTGTCGGAGGGAGAAGAACTTAAGACACGGCTTGAGGCAGAGCTCAGAGAGAGGATCAAGAAAATGGAGAAGGAGCTAGAAAACGCCACAGTGAAGGCTGCGGGCAAACACTGCTGTAAGAATACACATATACACTAAAGTTATTTTCAATCTAACTCTCATACCTAGATATCTATGTTTGTCCTCTGCCAAGACTCATCTGCATAGTGTTAAGTGGGATTTATTCACCTGCTTGAATTGGCGCCGTACCTACAGCATAGGCTCTGTGTCAATGCAGAGCCTACGCTGTAACCTATGTCATAATATAAGTATAAATCTGCCTTTATGTGTGTTAATTGTGTGTATGTTATTATGAGTCTTTACATGTGTGTTGTTGCTCTAGGTGTTCCTTCTCTTACCGAGGAGCAGTTGGATGCCATGTGTCCGTCAGCAGCTGCCATCGCTGCCATTGTCAAGCCCGGGATGAAGTTCTTTGATGTGAGTTTAATGGGAAATACGAGGGCTGGATGACATGGTTGAACTCATATCAGTAGTATGTTAAATTTATACATCATAGTCTATTCATCAAATCAAATTGATAATAGCATGCAGTGAACTCCACAGTTTTACTTTGTTAGACAAAACTCTTTACACATTTTAAACATCAGTAAGTTATATTAACCAGCTGTAGCTTTAAAGTATCATGCAGCACTCAAACCTACTTAAATGTAACACTTAAAGACCTTTTATAGGTCTTATTTAAACCATATCTTTGCATGTTTTCAATTTAGTTCTTCATGTTGTATCTGTAACAGTTGTATCTGTTAGTATTTTAAGGTACACTATGCAGGCATTGTCGGTTACATCATTCAAACTTGGCCCCTCCTCCCTACACTTTTTAAACGTACACTGAACGCTACTGTAGGAACACTACATTTACTTAATTAGTTCTCTGAGAAAGTCTTTAGCATTCAAGTAGAAATTGGTGTTGTAATTTAAAAATCTCTAATTGAATCGATATGGCATTGAATCGAATCAGAAAGCGAACTGAATTGGGATCTTATGAACTGAAATCAAATTGATTCAGGAAATCAGTGGCAATACCCAGCTCTAGCCAGCCACTACCTGTCCAACAGAAAACAGGCCAACTCTGTGACACTTAACTTACCAGCAAAGTAAAAGCCAGCCTCTGATTCAGTCTGGTTTTGGCTCGCTTTATTTGTGGTGGCTGTGGCTGGAGGTGTTATGTTTTCAGGTTGACTAGATTAGATTAGATTAGATTAGATTTAGATGATTAGATTTTGGTGGTCAGAACTTTACTGTGACGTCACAAAAGGTCACAGTAACTCGAGAATCTCTAATAGGGTAAAATGATGAAGTGATGACATTGAATACCCAAAAGGTCAAAGGTCAACTTCAGTGTGACATACTGTTTTCTGGACATTATTCAACAACTGCATAACTCAGGAACTGAAGGGAGACACTTGGTCAGATACCGAATTGATGACCTTAATCTTGAGTGTCCACCTTGAAACTGCTGATTGTATAGATCCTCTGTGCTGCTTGGTTGAAGATGTGTGTGAGGCATCCATGTTTCAGAATTTGTAGCTTCTTTGCAGCAACATCCATGTTTGAAGTATTGTTACTGTCTTGGTTACATATGAATCTGAACAGAAATGGATGTAAACTGTAACTGCAACTTGACAGTTGGTGGAGGCACAAAACCCTGAGGTGCTAAGTGTAGTTTTTGCAGTGTCCCGTCTGCAATTTTCGTAGCTTCCTCTTGGATGCGTGCTGCTTACAGTCTGGCACCTAAATACTACCCTTTTTAAAAAAGTCCCTACCTCACCTGTGCACTAATATTGGCTGGGGGCTACATGCCCAGGACTGTCCCGACCATAGCAAAATAAGAAAAACAGAAGAAAACACAGGCAGAGGGCACAGTCTCTGCAGATACATATACCACCCCATACACTGGGTCATAAACAGCCCACTGATATAGTCAACAGTAATACAACTAAATAAAAATTTTCAACAAACTGTGTTATCCACTGCAGTGTAGAATTTGTCTTTGTGCCACCAGAATGTTTTTATGCTAAAGGCTAAGTAACTGTAGTCTACCTGACGCACACAATGGTTTTGTTTTTTGTTTTTGTTGTAACAGGTATTCTGTCTTCTTCTTCTGTCCTTGTGTTTAGCTGTATAATGCATATGCAGAGTGTCAGACACACCTTCAGCTTGAGAAGCAGGAGACCAGGAGAGTGAGCAGAGTTCTGGATGAGATCGTCCAGGAGGTTGAGTCCAAGGCTCCCATCCTCAAGCGTCAGAGAGAGGAGTATGAGAGCATGCAAAGATCCATGGCCTCCCTGTGCAACAAGCTGGAACAGGCTCGAACGGTCTGGGATTTATGGGAGTTTATTCACCTTTTACTCCAGATAAGAACATATTCTGTTAAGTTTAATGTGCATTTTTTTGTCATTAGGAGATCTACAGTTTGCAGAAAGAGAAAGAGGAGGCCAAGCAGCGCTGCGATACCATGGAGAGAGACAAACTGAGGACAGAGAGACAGCTAGAAGATACATCTACACAGGTACACACACACACACACACACACACACACACACAAAGTCAAACTAAGCAATACATGCTTTCAAAGAAATCAAAATTCTCTCTTTGCTCTGAATCTTAAGTCTGTCCATGTGATTATGTGTGTGCTGCAGTCTGTTGAGTAGGAAAACAAATTAATATTACTACTACTGCTACACTAATAGCCAGTGCAGCTGATCTGGTCTGTTTTGATGGAATTATTTACCTTAATCTGATTAAATTATTCAACAAGCATGTGAACGGGGGATCAGTGCGATATCCTCTTCAAATGATAATGATAAAAATAGACTAGAAACAGATCTGTATTGATTCATTCATTAATTCTTTTTTCTTTACAGTTGTGTGCTCTACTGGTGGAGCTTGAGGAGGCCCGTGGTAATCAGGTGACCAAGGATGACGGCAGCTCTGCCAACATCTCCAGCACCACTGAGGTCGTCAGTCCACAAAAGCTGTCCTTCCGCAGTGTAGAGGAACTGCAGAGGCAGAACCAAAGCTTGCTGAAGAGGCTGAGGGAGCTGGAGGAGGAGAAGGACAGACAGCAAAACCAAGTGACATCAGCACGGTAATAAGTGCTATTACAGTTTATATACAAGTATCTACAGAAGTCCTGAGAGGCAAGTGAGAAGAAAATATCTGGTAATCCATTTTCTAGTTGTTTTCTTTACTGTGTTTACGACTTAAAGGAACACTATACCTACAAAATGGCCATTTGTAATTCAATTCATTCATCATCATCATACCATGTTAACTTGAATTCATAAAGGAAACAAAGACTCCAGTACTGAGGTTTTTAGTGAAAATGTATGTGTTTTGGAAGCACTGAGCATAGGACTGGATAAATGAGACTTCGATTATACTACATGAGTTTTGTGAGAGTTTGTTAATGAAAGTTTTAATATAGTTTTGGCACAAACAACAGTAACTTCAGCAAACTTGTTTATATCTGTTGTCATTTTCAACCATAGCTGTAACATTTTTTAAAAAAAATCTGATGTTTCTGTGCTTATTTTATATACTTTGTTGCTTTGCTGGTGTCTCTGATAAACCAGATCTACTGGCATGGAAGCTAAACAGTGTACTGCTGTGGGTGGGGCCACAGTTAAATGTATTTTAGCCACCTAGAAAACAAAAAAAATCTTGTGTGTTTTCCTGCAGTAGATCAGGAGCATTAGTGGGCAATGAAGCTATTTGAAATGTGTTTTCAGCATTTGCTGTCTCTCTGCTTCCCTTCAGTGTGTCAGAGTTAGAGGCCAACGTGAATAAGTTTCAGAAGGAGGCGGAGCAGCTGAAAGAGCAGAGGAACCAGCAGAAACAGCTGGCTGACTCGAACGCCCGCCAGAGAGACATGTACAAGGCCCTGCTGACACAGAGCACTGGCTTCAGCCTGCCTCCTCAAGGTGACACAAACATACCAACATATTTTGGCCTTTATTTTTAATTTAATGTAATATTTTAAATTTTATATACTTTATTAATCCCTGAGGGGAAATTCATTTTTTTATGGGGACTTTTGTTTTTTGAACATTCACTGTAATGGTGTTTAAAGATTGAGGTCAAGTTTTCCTGTGCGTGTCTGTAGGTTTGGATTCTTCATCCCAGCCTGCTCATGGTCGGCCCTCAGTTCCAGCTACTCGCTCCACTCCTCAGAGAGCTGCTGCTGCTGAGTCAGCACAGACCGCACAGGCCAAAGCTGCTTTAAAACAGGTACATACAAACATCTATACACACACACTCACTAAAATCTTCATATCAAATTCAGTAGCTTTTCTGACTGGATGTGTCTATGTCTGTGTATCCCCAGCTGAATGATGCCTTCACGCTATATAAGAAGGAGAAGGCAGAGAACGACAGAATGCTGAATGAAACAAACGACAGGTTACAGAGGCAGCTGACAGATCTCCGCTCCAGCCACGCCAAGCTGACCTCTCAACTAGAGTTCAGCAACAAGAGGTTTGCTAGCTCCAGTACTGCTGCTGCACCTGCCTCGTATTTCACTTCTTGGAGATATCTTTATGCAGTGTGTGTTTGTTCTGTGTGTCTGCATCAGGTATGAGATGCTCCAGGACACTGTAACAGCCTACCGCAGAGAGATCTCTGCCCTGCAGGACAGGAACCAAAAGATGGCTGCAACAGCCCAACGGCACGAGCACATCATCCACACTATGAGCCAGGACCTGCGACAGGCAAATGAAAAACTGGCATTGGAAGAGGTGAGGAAGAAGAGAAGCTTCATTATCTTAGATAGTAGGATAGATGTGATGATGGATAGAAATCAGCTGCGCTGAGACAGGCTTAAATAGTCATTTATTTGGTTTACTGTATTGCTGTTGCTGGCACAAAAGCACAAATTACAATTTATTCCTTGATGGTCTGAACAAGTAAATAATTTATTATTGCTAGTCTCTTTTTTTGGAATTAAGTCACTAAGAGGGTCTGAAAAGTTGCTTAATCACGAGAAAGTTGTCAAGTTGGATTCCGGTCACCAGCTGATTAATCAATGCATCTCTGGCCGATTATCCCACAAAAACATGGGCATCAGCACTGCTTGTGTTGTTTAAATTTTGCGATAATGGAGCCTTTGCTCCTATTGTAAAGTCTGACGAAAAAAGTGTGACTGCTATATGAGAATCTGTTTTGCATGTACTTACCTCTTTTAGTGAAAACCCACCACCCAAACTGATTATATCTCCCTTACCCTGTGAACAACCAACATGCAAGATTTTGTTCAGATCTATTGATAACCACAAAAAAAAAATTACACTAATCTTTACTGTCTTATTAGAACCTGCCCTGCTCTCTTTTCCATCTTCTTCTTTATTATTACTTAATGTCTTTAGTTTCTCCTGTGTGCCTGCAGGTGCGCGTCGAGAACTTGACCAAAGAGAGAGACATGTTGAGACAAGCAGAGAGTCGACTCAATCGAGAGAAGGAGGCCATGCTGGCTGAGCAACGGAACCAGAACCTGCTGCTCACCAATCTCAAGACTATTCAGGTACCATATCATGCCTCATGATGTATATTTACTACAGTCAGAAAATTGATGTCCTTTTTTATCTTACTGCATCCACTATCCACTTTAAGATTCGACAGTAGCACCGCTCTAAATACTGTAACAATTTAACAAACATTCAGGTAATATTTTTCTTACGATTTCTCCTGTTTACTTCTTCTCACATTGGCATAGTTGACCATGGAGCGTACAGAGACAGAGACTCGCCAGCGGCTTAACAACAAAATAGAGCATCTGGAGGCAGAACTGGTGTCAATGAAGACAAGACTGGAGCAGGAAGTCGCACAGAGACACACCCTTGGGCGCTCCATGGACGTATGTGGAATATATACATTTAATGCATATGGCAGTCCCTCCAGGATTTTGCGGCCTTAAATGCTTTTTTTTTTTTTTTTTTTTTTTTTTTTTGCAATGAAACTGCAGGGGCCAGTGAAAACTGTGAAAATAGTTGTGATTGCTGTCTCAGATTTGGACTGTATTTTTTTTAAGCATTCATTATTTGTAATGGTAAGGGATACATGGGGTGAGGGCAGCAACAGCTGATTGCTGTTGATCTGCAGTTGCTGCTGTTCAACACAGCACTGAAGGACTGTCCCTGTGAGAGGCTCGCCTCCTGCTCTCTCTGCCCAGTGAGCACAAGCTAACACAGCACAACGTGATCTCATCACTGCTCGTTATATTTTGCTGCTTGTGCAGAAGCCCCACAGCAGCAGTTCAGCTGTCACTGTGATTGCAACATCGCAAAATCCTTGATGGACTGATATAGTATACACCTAAATAAGTGTTGTTGGACACAGCATGTAACTTTGTCTTGTTACTTCTCTGTCCCCTCCATTCCTCTGCAGGCTCAGTTATTAGAAGCTAAGAAACAGCTAGAGACCCAGAACACCTTGCAGCAGAAGACCAGAGAGTTATTACGAAGCTCTGAACAGCAGGTGGCAGCACTGAAAACCCAGCTGGCTTCTGCTTCATCCTCTGAGGCTGTTACCACCTCCAGCAACACAAGCACCCCAGCTACCAGAGCTGCAGGCCTCAGAGCACCAATTAGAGGTAATGAGCAGCACTCAGTAATAAGGGGGCACCGCCATATCTGTACTATGTGGACAACCGATAGGAACAAAAAGTTGTCATTCATCATTACAGGCCCAGAAACACCAAACCGACCTCAGATATCTAGTAGCAACTAGACTGTTGTATCACTTCATGTCGCTTGTATCTCAGTCAAAAAGTTATAAATTAACACAACACAAAAACTACAGCTGACTGCCAACCAGCATGTATGTTCTGCGCCTGCTTGGGAAGAAAGAACTCTCCATACCAGCAGGCAGCTGTAGTCAGTAATCGTCATTCAAAAAGGGAAACTGGAAGACTGTCTTGACGCTAGTTAGCCAGTTAGCATATCAACAACACAATCCAGTGTTGAAAGAACAGAGCATATTTACCGTGCACCAGTGGACAATAACGCAAGCCATCAGGAAACATTTCTGCCAAAGAGCTTATGGCTAAAGAAGAATAATCTTACCTTATGGAACAAGTTTGATTTGGTCTCACTCCCTTTTGACTTTTGCTCTTTGTTTACTTTCCTCACTTCCATTCCTCTTCTCGTGTGCTGAGATGAACTGCCAGTCAGTGTGATTTCATTTGCTGACAGGCTTCGCCGTCTCCAGCACCAATTCAACATCCCGAATCGGCTAAAAAAAAAAAAAAGCTAATGGGCCGACAGTGTGGGACACACTAAAAAGACTAGGGTGACAAACACTGATGCTGACTGTTGGCTTGATGTGTCAGGGCCTCAGAGTACTGAACAACATATCAAACTTCTGACAGCTTGCATACGTTTACATTTTATTGATGACAGAAGTGGTTGATTAGAGTCTGATGCTCTTTTTTTTTTCTTTGTGTACCCTCAGTACGCTCTCCAGTGCCAGCAGCTTCGCAGCAGCTCAGTCAATCAGAGCAGGAGCTTGCTGAGGTGAAAGGTCTCCTGCGTACTGCAGAGGAACAAAAGAGCGAGCTAGCAGAGCAGCTAAAGAATGCTAATGCCACTGTAGAGCAATACAGGGCTGTGGTACTGACTCTGGAGGACAGTCTGAAGAAGGAAAAGGAGGTAGAGCTCTTTGATTTAGTTTTTCTTAGTCATCCAATAACATTTTTCTTCGCTGTCTTCTTTATCTTCTCATACAACTCATACACACCTGTCCACACACATGTAAACTGACCCCTCCTCCCTTCTTTTAGTCTCGCTCTCCTCTGGAGCTCCGGCTAAAGGAGTCGGAGGAGGTGCAGAAGCAGCTGGAGAAGAGGATTATAGAGGTGGAGAAAATGAGGCAGCAGGAGAGAGAAGAGAGGATAAAGGCTGTGGATGCAGTAGAAAAACAGGTAAGCTCGCAGCACACAGTAATATGAATGATGATACTGAATGTCTTTCTTTCTTCTTCTTTTTTTTACATTTGAATCTTTTTGTTTTATACCTCAATGTCTGTTGTCATATTTCATGATGTCGTCAGCCCAAAAAAATTCTTGAACAAAATCCTCAATTTATATAAATTTATTTGCTCCATTAATGTTTTTTTTTAAACTATAACAGTGTTTGAGCTGAAATAAATTTTTCAGCTCTGAGCTGGTGTGGAGAGTTATTTCCTTTCATGCAGGCACAGAACATACATGCTGGTTGGCCTTTGGCTATAGTCTGTGAGGCATATTTATGTGCATGATGTGAACTGACACAGAAGGGAGCTGTTATTGCTGCCAGTTCTTTAGACAGCCCTGAGTAGCAGTTTCAGTTGCACTTAAATATTGGTGCCCCTTTGCACTGACCTTTCAGCCTATACATTGTGGAGCTCCAAGTGTCTATAGTTATTTTCCCTGCTGTCTTGTCCAGGTGTGTGAGGTGCAGCGCAACCTTAAGTCCAGCCAGGCAGAGCAGCAGGAGGCACTGGAGAGAGCTGCTGCTGCTGTCACCCTGGAGCAGAAGGCCATACAGGACAGCCTGCTGCAGGTTCATACACACACACACACACACACACACACACACACACACACACACACACATTTATACTGGTAAATATCTACCAGCTAGAATATGTATCACAAATTCTGATGTTTACCTACAGTGAGAACATCACACTCACCATGCATCTTGAAGTTGTGTTAACCTGTGTGAGCTCAACAGTTTTGTGTCTGTCTTCCTCTCAGACTAAGCTAGCTGCAGAGGCGCAGGCCAAGTATGAGCGGGAGCTCATGCTTCATGCTGCTGATGTGGAGGCCCTTCAGGAGCTGAAGAAAAGATCCCAGCAAGACGCATTACAGAAGAGGGACTTGGAGGAGCAACTGAACAAGACTTCGTCCATCCTGCAGGAGAAAACTGCAACCTTCAACACAGCAGAGAAACAACTGAAGGTAGGAAGAGAAGTTTTTGGCCATTACCTTTCAAAGATTTCAAAGTGTCTTAAAGCCTCCAGAGGAAACACAGCTGTAGGACAATGTTTCTGATTGATCCTAACAGTTTGACTCTCCTTTAGGAGGATCTGTCCAATAAGAATCGTCGCTGTGCAGAGCTGACGAAGCAGAACGCTCTCCTGCACCAACAGATCGATGAAATGGCCAACAAGAGTCGTCAGCTGCAAACACAGCACCAACAGCAGCAACAGCAGCTTGACCTGTCATTCAGTGAGGAGGGAAAGACCACTGAACAGATACTAGAAATACTCAGGTAGCACACCAATGGTGGCTGTGTGTTTGCAGTGATACTTATTAAAAGGGCTTGAGGTTTTAGCCAGGGGAAACACAGAATTTTGTAGAAATGGAAGGCAAAGTGGTTTCCATTTATCAATTTAAAGGAATACTACCCAAATGACCATTTGAATGTTGAATTCATGAAGAAAACTTTGTTTTTCTTGAATGCCTCCACAGCGAAAGTAGGGGACCATTCTAGATGAGATATGGTCAGTGTTTAACAACAGTAAAACTATGTCAAAACATGCATAAACAAACTCTCACAGAACTTATGCAGCATACTTCAAGACTCAGTTATCCAGTCGTATGCTCAGTACTTCCAAAACACATGCATTTTTGCTAGAACCTCACTTTTTAAAACTGAACTGACGGTGAAACTTATCTCTTCAAAGCCAGACCCCATTGACAAAAATGGCAGGTTTGACTCACTTACCACGACAGCTGCTGGTCTGCCAATGCATTGATCAGTAGTTTGTTGTGTAACTGTGTGACTTTGGTGAATCTGAACTAACCTTTTTTTTTTAAACACCTAAGTCATATAACACAAACAAACTAACTGATTAAGGCAGTAGCAGACCAGCAGCTACTGTGTCCAGATAGGTAAAATATGGTTTGTTAATGGAGTCTAGCTTTGAAGAACTAAGTTTCACTTTCAGTTCAGTTTTAAATAGTAAGGTTTTCACAAAAGTTCATGTGTTTGGGATTTAGTGAGCACACAACTGGATAAATGAGACTTCGATTACGCTGTATGAGTTGTGTGAGTGTTTGTAGACAGATGTTTAGATGTAGTTTTGCTGTCGTTAAATGCAGATCCCTATGGCTTCAATTCATAAAAAATGGTTGCCTTTTTTTTTTTTTTTAATTCATTAAATCACTGTGGAGGTATGCGAGAAAAAAAACAGGTTTTCTTCACAAATTTGACGTAACACAGGGTGAGTAACTGAAATACAAATGATGATTTGCGGGGTGTAGTATTCCATTTATCTCTCAGTTTGATCTCATTGGTGTTGAGTTTGAAATGTGTGCGTGTTGTAGGTTTGTGCGGCGTGAGAAAGAGATCGCTGTGGCTCAGTGTGAGGCCTCTGACGGAGAAGCTCTTCGCTACAAACAGCGAGTGGAACACCAAGACAGAGAGCTGAAGGAGCTACAAGAAGCTTTGAACTCTGAGAGGGAGAAGATGCAGGTACGGAGAGATGGGAGACTGGTATGGATAACGAAATACAGGGAATTTTGGGGCTTATTGGTCAGCTTACCTGTTAATGATGGGAACAACTTCTTACTGTCATCCCTGTTCCATTGCACATGAAGTGTAAGATAGGCAGTGTATGATAGTTATGAGAAAAATAACAACAATGAATGAAAGTGGTGTAACCTGAAATCGCTGCGAAAATATGTATGATCACATATTTATGAGTTCCTAATTTTCCTAATTAATTTTTATGATATGCTCCTCCTGGCCATAAAGGAGAGCATTGCCTTAAGCAGGCCTGGCAACTCCTACTTTGACAAGTTAATCATGCTAACTTGGGGGTTAAAAGGGCAAAAGTGACATGAGATAACACTTTTATTTATAATTAGTGTATCTGTTTGTCCCCCTTCCCTGCCTCAGGCTACAGTGAAGACTCTGGCCCAGCAGGAGGAACAGCTGAAGAAGATGGAGACTCTCGGTGTTCTCCAAGAAACCAACAGGATGCTGAAAATGGACCGAGATAAACTGGAACAAGAACTGCAGCAAGCTCAGGCTAAGGTAAGATTCAAGTGTTGCATGTTGTGGTTTGTCCTGTGTCTCCCTTTTATTGTTACCTATGGTTAGTTTTATTTTTCAGTCAATTAGTTGTCTTATTTATTATGTGTAACATGAAATCATACAAATACAGTTTCAATTAAATACATTAATATCATTTTTACAATGTTTATGGCTACAATCAGAGCATTAATTCATGCTTTTCAGCTTTTTTTGGTCCCTGAACTTCTGTCTGGCTAAGGATTCATCCAGGAACACAAGTGTCTGCCCATATTGTACTTTTCATCTTTTTATCCATATTCTTTACTTATGCTTTATGTTTGCACCTCAGCCTGCAAACTTAAATTTATGTAAACATATGTGAATAATAGACATCAGTGTGCAAAACAAGCTATAATTACAATGTGATTTAGTGAAGCTTTTAAAATATACAGTACAGGCCAAAAGTTTGGACACACCTTCTCATTCAATGCGTTTTCTTTATTTTCATGACTATTTACATTGTAGATTTTCACTGAAGGCATCAAAACTATGAATGAACACATGTGGAGTTATGTACTTAACAAAAAAAGGTGAAATAACTGAAAACATGTTTTATATTCTAGTTTCTTCAAAATAGCCACCCTTTGCTCTGATTACTGCTTTGCACACTCTTGGCATTCTCTCCATGAGCTTCAAGAGGTAGTCACCTGAAATGGTTTTCCAACAGTCTTGAAGGAGTTCCCAGAGGTGTTTAGCACTTGTTGGCCCCTTTGCCTTCACTCTGTGGTCCAGCTCACCCCAAACCATCTCGATTGGGTTCAGGTCCGGTGACTGTGGAGGCCAGGTCATCTGCCGCAGCACTCCATCACTCTCCTTCTTGGTCAAATAGCCCTTACACAGCCTGGAGGTGTGTTTGGGGTCATTGTCCTGTTGAAAAATAAATGATCGTCCAACTAAACGCATAACGGATGGGATGGCATGTCGCTGCAGGATGCTGTGGTAGCCATGCTGGTTCAGTGTGCCTTCAATTTTGAATAAATCCCCAACAGTGTCACCAGCAAAACACCCCCACACCATCACACCTCCTCCTCCATGCTTCACAGTGGGAACCAGGCATGTGGAATCCATCTGTTCACCTTTTCTGCGTCTCACAAAGACACAGCGGTTGGAACCAAAGATCTCAAATTTGGACTCATCAGACCAAAGCACAGATTTCCACTGGTCTAATGTCCATTCCTTGTGTTTCTTGGCCCAAACAAATCTCTTCTGCTTGTTGCCTCTCCTTAGCAGTGGTTTCCTAGCAGCTATTTGACCATGAAGGCCTGATTCGCGCAGTCTCCCCTTAACAGTTGTTCTAGAGATGGGTCTGCTGCTAGAACTCTGTGTGGCATTCATCTGGTCTCTGATCTGAGCTGCTGTTAACTTGCGATTTCTGAGGCTGGTGACTCGGATGAACTTATCCTCAGAAGCAGAGGTGACTCTTGGTCTTCCTTTCCTGGCTCGGTCCTCATGTGTGCCAGTTTCGTTGTAGCGCTTGATGGTTTTTGCGACTCCACTTGGGGACACATTTAAAGTTTTTGCAATTTTCCGGACTGACTGACCTTCATTTCTTAAAGTAATGATGGCCACTCGTTTTTCTTTAGTTAGCTGATTGGTTCTTGCCATAATATGAATTTTAACAGTTGTCCAATAGGGCTGTCGGCTGTGTATTAACCTGACTTCTGCACAACACAACTGATGGTCCCAACCCCATTGATAAAGCAAGAAATTCCACTAATTAACCCTGATAAGGCACACCTGTGAAGTGGAAACCATTTCAGGTGACTACCTCTTGAAGCTCATGGAGAGAATGCCAAGAGTGTGCAAAGCAGTAATCAGAGCAAAGGGTGGCTATTTTGAAGAAACTAGAATATAAAACATGTTTTCAGTTATTTCACCTTTTTTTGTTAAGTACATAACTCCACATGTGTTCATTCATAGTTTTGATGCCTTCAGTGAGAATCTACAATGTAAATAGTCATGAAAATAAAGAAAATGCATTGAATGAGAAGGTGTGTCCAAACTTTTGGCCTGTACTGTATGAGGACACCACACTGGGAGTGAGCGATATATCGAATATACTCAATGTATAGCGATTTGTTTCACGTGGGATGTCTAAAATTACTTTATGGTGCATATCGAGTGCAAATGGTCATGGCATGAGACTCGTTGAGAGGTTTTGGTTCTCTCGCTCTCTCCTGTGGCTCTCCCCCTCTCACAGATGCACACTAGAGATGCAAATCTTGGTGACATCCGTGGATATTCACAATCCGCGGGTGGGTGGGCCAATAAAAATTAACATTGTAATTAATTTCGGGTGGATTGCGGGTGGGCCGCAAACACTCTATAACAGGGCACAAGAGGACTTGACTTACAGTGGTGGAAAAAAGTTTTCGGACACCCTTAAAATTTTACACAATCTCTCTCAATTATCATGAAATATTTGTGGAAAAATCTTTTTTGTGTTTCAAAAGGTGTGGCTGCATTAGACAGATACAAACAAATACAAATTATATTTTTTTGTTTATTGTTTACAAGAAAAACTAACAAAACTAAATTCTTGACAGTTTCAATATGTCAGTTCTCAACATTGTCGGTATCAAAGTCAACAAATAACAGAGAATGTGTTCAAAACTGAACAAAAAATAAATAAACCATCACATCATCAAATTAATATTTAGTAGTCCTGCCATTGGCACGTAGTAGAGCTCTAATCCTGGCTGGCATGTTCCCCACGAGCCTTTCACACTGTTGAGGGGTAATCTTGTCCCATTCTTCTTGAATTACTGCTTTTAATTCTTCTAAATTCTTTGGTTTATGCTTTGAAACAGACCTTTTGATAATCCACCACAGATTTTCAATGGGGCTCATGTCCGGGGATTGAGCTGGTCACTCTAAGACCTGGATACTGTGCTCCTGCAGCCAAGTTCTACTGGCCTTGGATGTGTGGTAAGGGGCATTATCTTGTTGAAACATCCAGTTTTTACCTCGACGGAACAGTGCACGCGCAGAAGGGAGCATGTGGGTTTCGAGAATGGTACAATACTTGGTAGAGTTCAATGTGCCATCACAGACAGTGAGATGACCAACACCAGCAGCACTCCCCAAACTATGATACTGCCTCCACCATGCTTGACAGTAGGTACTGTACATGCTGGAGATAATGCTTCGCCTGGCCTTCTGCGTACCCTCACATTAGTAGGAGGAAGATAAAGCTGGAAACTGGACTCATCTGACCACAAAATCTTCTTCCAATTCCTGGCTGTCCAGTTCTTGTGTGCATGGGCACAACAACGACGGGCTAACCTCTGTCTCTCATTGATCAGGAGCTTCTTGATAGCCTTGTAGGACCTTAAACCATGATCTAAAAGTCGGCCACGTACAGTGCGGGTGGAACACTGGACACCAGTTTGGTTTGACCACTGCTGCTGAAGCTCCTGTGATGTCATTCAGTGGTTTTGCCTGCACATGCGGATCAGGATGCGGTCATTTCTTGCTGAAGAAACCTTTGGACGCCCAGATCTTGGTTTGTCTTCCAAGCTGTTGGTTCGTCTGTATTTCTGCAGAGTGTATCCAACTGCTGAAGGACTGCATCTGCACTTCCTGGCTATCTGGCGGCAGCTGTACCCTTCCTGGCTGAGAATCTTTATCTTCAGGCGTGTTTCCTGCGTTAGGTTCCTTGTTTTAGCCATTTTTGTGTCTGAAGAACTTTCAAATGTGCTGGCTTTATGTAGACACGAAGCTTGGCAACAAAAATTGTGTCTTTTAATAAAAAGAACGACCTTCATCACTGGTACCAAAATGACCCAATACTCAAAATTTCGTATGTATTTTTATGGAACCAATCAATTTTAGGTTTTTAATAGCTTTTCTAGGATTTATTTAGTATTTTGGCTGTGACTGTACTAAAAGAAATTGCACTTGAAGACCTAAGAGTGATTCTTAATGCAATATTTCACAAATGCATGGGGTGTCCGAAAACTTTTTTCCACCACTGTACTTCAAAGACTTTTTTATTGCAACAGAGCAAACAGTATTAGGCTAGAGTAATTTTTACATTAGAAATGTGACCACAATCGGAAAGTAGCCTATAATCTTTTAATTGTTTAAGTTAAGAAAATGCCCCTATATGAAAAGCGAATGAGCACAAACGGCTGGACATAATTTAAATGTAAATACAATAACTTAAGGTTTGGCACGGGTTGGGTGTGGGTACGGGTCTCTAAATTTTAGAAGATAATTATGTCGGGTGGGTGGCGGGTGTTTGATTGACTGCACGAGGATTCGGATGCGCCATCTGCACATCTCTAGCACACGCGCATAAAGAAGACTCACAAACATGATACATCACATACACTCCTCCACACATCCAGATCACCTTCTCCAGAGTGATAGTGCGTGAGCAGGCGAAGCATGTTTCTCATCTGCAGGGCTCCAGACTGCTACTGTTTAGTTGCATTTTGTGACCATGGAGCACCACTACAACTTGCAGATATTATTAATCTATTAACTGGAAAGCTGTTAGTTTCTTTCCAGCTCACAGTGAATAAATCAACACATTTAAAGGCGCTATGGTAATAGTTTAACCTAGCAAGCTTAACTATAACGTGAACAGACAAAGTGTGTGTCTTTGTACAGGTAGGGCTCCAGACTATGACTTTTTAGTTAGATTTTGTGACCATGGAGCACCAGCGCGACTTGCAAATACTGTTAATATATGAACTGGAGAGCTGTTAGTGTGTTTCCAGCTCCCATTGAAGAAATCATCACATTTAAAGGTGCAGCAGCAACAGTTTAACTTTGTGCTAACTACTAATATCTGACTGTTGACCGGAAGCTTGAGGTTCACAGCAAAAACATCAACACCTGCTCCCTAGACAGGCTGGGTGCTTCAAAATAAAAGCGCCAGTGGTTCTGATTTGACATATTTAATTATAAAAATACTTACTTTAATTTTATTATAACAGCACTTTATTTAATTTATTATAACAATATTGTTTTGAACTTTGCTATGTCAATACTTTAACTTTGTTATAACAGTAGCTACTTTAACTTCATTGTAACTGTAGTTCTTTTGAAGGATTTTGTATTTTAGTAGTCCACAGTACTTTAGAGGAGATTTGAAAATACTGGAATATATATCATGTATCGCAATATAGCCTATAAATATCACAATATCTCACCCTTTATAACTGGCACTACAGATATATATATTTTTTTTGTTGTTGTTGTTTTCCCTATATAGAAAAGGCAGGCTGGATAAAAAAATGGAATAGTGTTAATAGAAGAGGAAGTTCCTCATTAGCCTAGTCTTGCATCTGAAAGCTATTCTCTTTTATACTCATGCTTGTCTACATCACACCACTTCTACTGGTGAGCACTGAGTAAAAGTGCAACTACCCTTAAACCAGAAATGTACTTTTGTTTAACCTTGCATATCCTGCATCCATTTGGAGCGTTGGTTGTGCACATCCTGAGAAATAAGCATGACACGTTTGCAAGGTGTAATATGTACATGAACAATAGGGCAGTGTCACGAGACATACTCGCCATTGACACAACAGACGTGATTTAGGGGCCTTACCGACCATCAAGGATGGCACCGCTGTCTCTTTTTCTGCCGTGATTTCAGAATCAACAGTATACCTCCTCAAGTGTCACCATGTTTATTGTTTCCTTGATGATAATCCAAGAGTTACACACGGTCTGAGTTCTCTGGTGTGTTACACGTAGTATGTTGGCAAGTATGTTAATAATTCTATTCGCATTGCAGCTGGTTGTCTATGCAAACTCGTGGTTAAAAAGCAAGTGTATCTCTGGTCTTAAACTCCTATGAAACTCACAACATGTCTCCTCTTTTTCTCCTCCTCTGTCAGGTGGCAAAACTCCAGTCAGACATCAGCCCATTGCATCACAATTTGTCTATGCTGTCAGAGAAAAATGGCTCTCTGCAGGCTGATAAGAGGATACTGGAGGAGGACCTCAAACGCTTGAAAGCCAGAATACAGGTAACTGTATATGTCAAGAGTGTGTATAAATGCTAATTATATATAGCATCTTGTCTCCCATTCTTACTGCAATTATGCAATAATAGTTTATATTTCTGTTGTTTATTGCCCTATATTTATAACTGCATTATTAACTGACCAACTGTCCCTCTACAGCAACTGGTTAACCAGCAGAAAGATGGCGATGTTGAGGAGAGACAGAAACTCACCGCTGAGAGAGAAGCTCAACAGAGACGCATCACACAGCTGGCTGAAGAGACAGCCAAGCTGAAGACTGAACTGGCAAGGTACAACACCTATCGAGACCACACACACACACACACACACACACACACACCATCATGCTGGATGCAACAAAAAGCTTACCATAAAGACTGCCAAAACACTGGAGTACCCTGGTCATGTTGCCTGTGTTGACTGTGTCTCAGTCAAAAAGTTGCACATGAACACACTGCAAAGACTGCAGCCAGTGATCAACCAGCACCTACACTCTGTATCTGCGTTAGAGGAAATAACTCACCATAGCAGCAGATGGCGGTAGTATGTAATCGTCATTCAAAAAGGGAAACCCAAAGACCATCTTGATGCTAGTTAGCCAGTTAGCACATTAACAAAACAATCCAGAGATTGAACAGAGCATATTTATTATGTGCCAGTGAACAATAAACAAACGATCAGGAAACATTTCTGCTGAAGAGCTCAATGGGTAAAGAAAAATAATCTCACCAATTGTAACAAAGTTTGTTTTGGTCTCACTCCCGCTTGACTTTAGCTCTTTGTTTACTTTCCTTACTTCTGTTTCTCTTCTCGTACACTAAGCTGAGCTAACAATCAGAACAATTTCTTTCCCCAGCTGGCCCTGCTCACACCAACATAGACTCAACATGTTTAATCAGCCAAAAAAGCTGTTGGGGCCCATCAGTGAATACAATCACTCTAATTGGCAGCACACGAGAAGACAAACAAAAGTGAGGAAAAAAAACAAAAAACAGCCTGCTCATTCCACCATGCTTTTATGCTAATATTGCAGTGTCAGAAAATGAACCCAACAAGCTTGTCATTCATCTGATGATAGTAATGTTCTTTCCTATGCTGTAACAAGAGTGTGTGGATGAAGCATTAAGTTGTTCACTTTTGCTCATGTAGCAGCTGGCTAGTTATCCAGCTAGCTTGCTAATTCTACCATGCTATCATGCCACCCTGGTTTACAGAGAATTAGGAACACAGTAATACAGGACTGTCAGCGAAACACCAACACTCATGTCATCACTTACTCCGACCTATGGTGTAACTTGATGGTCCAGTCAATAACCTACCTGACATTATTGTTATGTGTGCATCAGATCCAATGCCAGCAGTAACTCAGCTCAGTCTCAGCTGCAAGGCTTCAGAGACTCTGTGGCCCGTCTGACGTCGGAGAGAGATTCTCTGAAGAAAGACATGGAAGCAAAGAACAGCGACATTCTGGAGAAGAACAAGACCATAACCCAGGTCAAGAAAATCGGACGCCGCTACAAAACCCAGTACGAAGAACTCAAAGCCCAGCATGACAAGGTGGGACTGCAGCTTTGGAATTGGTTCATGTTAAAGGCTGTAGTACGGATTAGTATGGATGAAAACTAAAATAGAGATGTGTGTACATGTGGCTGTGTGTTTCAGCTGGTTGAGGAAACTGCTAATAAAGCAGGAAGTGAGGCAGGTCCGAGCCAGGAGGTGCAGCAGGAGCTGACTAAAGCCCAGGAGGAGCTTAACAAGACCAGAGAGGAGCTGAACACACTGAAAGAAGAGATGCAGAAAAAAGTGGAGGAGGTGAGCCTCTATTAACCCAACATACAATTATAGAGCCAGACCAAAGTCAGTGATATGAATCAATAAATACAAATCCTGTTGATTTCTTCCCATGGCGCTTGCATGAAAACTATTTTATTCAGTGAATGTCTGCTGTCAGTCGGCCCGGTGACGGCAGGTTGGCCAGCCACTGTCCTCTCAGCTGCACAGAAGCTGCTGCTGACAGAAGGCTGCTTCTGTGGACAGACACACTGAATGCAGCTCTCTCGAAAACTCTTCATTTCTGTCAAGCAATACTCATCAAAAGTGTCATGCGCCCAAGCATAATAAGGCTTAACGTGAGGTGCGATGTTGGAGGGTTATAGAAAACAGCGCTAAAAATAAAGAGATGGTGTCCTCTCAGTTTGTTTATGAGTGTGCTCTTTCTAGCCTTGTCGGGAGTGCTTAGCCTGACATAACTTTTTGGGTACACTCTAATGGATGGTGGCTGATAATACAATAGAATGTTTTCATATAGAAAGCATTTGCTTATTGTCTTTAATAGTGACCTTTTCAGTAAATTGTGATTCTCACCCATATTTGTACTTTCGGTATAAAACATAATCCAAACCAAGACCGACTTCAGACACCTCAGTGAAACGAATCAGTCACCCCACGTGTACTGTAATAATGCGCCAGCTATTTGCTGCAGAAAAGTCGCTTAGTAATGTGTTCTTGTCTGATGTCATAAAATAATGCAAAAGCAGATCATAGGATGATGTGTTACAACATATAACTCAGGGTTTTGTCGGACTAGAATACATCAGTTACATACAAACTTGTTTCTGGTCCTTAAAAGTTTAAACCAGACTGTTTGTGTTTTGTTTTGTTTTGTTTTATTTCCAATTAGGCCCAGAAATCCCAGCAGGAGACTGAGGAGGCCAAGAAGGAAAACCAGCAAAGCAAGGAAAAGTTCCAGGAGATCCAAAACCAACTGACACAGAACCAGAACCAGCTGAAACAGGTACTGCAGCACATATATCAGGATGTGAAGAATGCCTTTTAACTGCTGTCATTTCCTGAAGAGAGGTTCAGGTGGTAATAACACTCGTTATTGGAGTGGAGGGTTTCACTGGGTAGAAAGGGAAGGAGAAAATTCAGTTTAGGTAGCTCTCATGTAGAAGATCTAGTGAGGAAAATACAGTAGAAAGGGGGGGCAATTGAAGCCTTGTTTGTCACCTCTGTGCCTTTGTAGGTCCAGTCCCAGTTGTCCCAGACCCAGACTCAACTGCAACAGAATCAGAACCAGGTGACCCAGAGTCAGAAAGAGCTCCAGCAAGCCAAGACCCACAGCCAGCAGGTAGGAAGTACTGCCAGAGCTCAGCAATTGCTGACACAGATATTTTCATTACATCAGTCATTTCTGAACAACTTAAAACAAAGCTATTTGCTGGATATTTAGCTGACATTTTATTTTTAATGTTGATCCTCATTGGCATGAATGTGACTATAAACCCAGAACCAAAAGAGATTCACCTGACAGTAGACCCACATTACCAGTCCAACCTCTTTCTCTTTAACTTAAAGGTACAGAACCAGTTAAAGTCGGCTCAGTCTCAAGCTCAGGCCCGTCAGAACCAGATTCAGCAGATCCAGAGGGAGCTCCAGCAGGCTAAAGAAGCCCTCCAGCAGAACCTCACTAATCAGAAAGAACTACAGCAGACCCACCAGAGCAGTCAACAGAGCCACAATGAGGAAGTCAACAACCTTAAGACAGCTCTCACCCAAGCAGAGAGCAAGGTGAGGAGCCTCTTTTCTCTTTTTTCTCTTTCAGTTCTTACTTATATTTATACCTATATTTACTTACAATGCATACTTATATTTAGATAGCATTTGTATTTGTGTCTCATACAGAATGGACACACAGTATAGAGGGCAGTTTTTTAGGTGATCATGTTTTGTCACTCAGATGCAGTGCAACATTCTCCAGTGCTTTGCACATCTGTGAAGACTGACCGTTTAAACAGGCTTTAAAATGAGATTGCTAATGCAAGTACACTTGGTATGATATTTTGGGTTTCTATGAGAACATGTTTACATGCTCTAATGGTCAAAAAACACTTAATTTTCTCATAAGTCTGTGCCGGACCACCTGTATTCACCCTCTGTCTGAGATGCTTGGTTTTAGCGCCTGTCTCTTTAAGGCCCACTCCAAAAAACAGTCTTTTCTGATTAGAGCTTAAATCGGGCCCAAAAAATTCGCCCCGGCCCGGCCCGAGCCCGTGCACGTTATGTCTAGGACAGGCCCAGCCCGTCCAATTAACTGTAATTAACGGCCCAAGCCCGATTTAAACCTGACATTTTTCAATAAGTTGGCTGTTATAATTAACGCTAAGGACACACCGAGCGCGTTAGTGCCACAGAGCGCTTGACTGTTCACACAGGCAGCGCATTTCCTCGGTGCTCTCCGCGCCGGTTAAACATCGACTCCACTCGTCTGTTCCCGTCAGTACTTGTTTTTTCACTTTAACAGGTCATTTTAAACATGGGTAAGTCCATATTTTCATCGTTTTTTATAACGTAATAAGTTAATGACAATTTGTCATTGCCTGGGCCCGGTCAGAGGGGTGGGGGGTCCCGGCCCGACCCGGCTTGGGCCCGCGGGCCGTGTCGGGCCGGGCTCGGGCTTGGGCACAGAATCTAAGCTCTAGTTCTGATGCATTTCCAGGTCTTTGAATCCGTGCTCTCAGTGTCTCTGCAGCATCATTGCAGCTGGGGAATGACGGTAATGGAGTATAGCGGCAGTTTTTAACATCCCCAACTGAAGCTTCTAAACACAACCCAACATGTTTCAACATGATCCAAAATCAGGGATACATTAACAACAGCTGCAACCAAGATTTCATGTTTCCCTGGCATTAGCATGTGATGTAAACACTTAGAGTGACGTGAGTGGAGCAGGTGACCATATAGAGACATCTGTCAAAATCTGACATTGGCTTGTTGCAAAAGTAGAAAAAAAGATTGAAAGCAGAGTCTTCAGAACGGACCTGTGCCAGAGGTTTTTGGTCACAGGTTTATTTTTACATATGTCATTATTTGAAACTTTGGCCACATTTTATATGAACAGCCAGCATTGTAACACTAAATATATGTAAATATATATATATTCTTGTACATTGTATATGTGTTTGTGTAAGTCACAATGCCTATACGTAGAACCCTGTGTGCGTCTGTGTGGTATCAGCAAAGAAGGGAGTTGGTTTCTGAACAAAAAAGTACATATGCGTTTTTTGCTACTGGATCTATTATTTTTTTTTTTTTTTTTTTTTTGGTATAATACTTTAATAAGTAGTTTTTTTGTGCGTACTCTGTGCTTACCCCAACAGGTGACTGAGCTTCAGGGCCAACTGGACAGCCAGCAGAAGGTTGGGAAAAGCTTCACACTCTTTTTTTATTTATTCTATTTATTTATTTATTTATTTCATTTTATAAAAAAGAGTTTAGATATTAACTCCAGTAATTATACTACCTAGTTAACATGTTGCCATTCTATACGTTCACATGACTGAACCCAATACAATCTGTAGCTCTTACAATCTTTTCTCTTTTCATCCACTTTCTCCATCCCTCCTCACTTTTCTGTCTGCCCACCTCTTCTTTTTTTTCTTCTTACATCCATTCGTTGTCTTTAAAAATGTTTCTCTCTCACAACATTTCTTCCTGATTGTTCCTTGTTGTCAGATGGTTGGTGAGCGTGAAGCAGACATTAAGCGTCTTCAGGAGCAGCTGACTGAAGCTAACCAGGCTAATGAAGCTAGCCGAGCTGCTCTGGCCAGTCGGAACCAGAGTTCCCAGTCCATTCAGGCCAGTGATGCTAATGTTGCTAGTGACACTAACCAGGCACTACAAGATGAGCTGGCAAAACTCAAACAAGAGGTACTTGCAAATCATTTCCCAATATTTTTTTTTTAAATCTTTTTTATTTATTTGCTTTTCTATGGTGATACCCTCACATCCTTGCTAATTGATGATAAGAGAGATAGGCAAAAATCTGGAATCTCTTAAGGAAGTTTACTTGGTCAACTGTGTCAAATGCTTGGACAAGTCAATACAAAGAGCTGCATAGTATATTTTGCAGTCCAGTGTGTTATTAATGTCACTGAGCAGCACTTTAAGAGCAGCAGTTATAGTCTTGTGTTGTTACCCTGCAGCTGTCAGAGAGCAAGAACAGAGAGGAGCAGCTCAAACAGCAGTCGGCTGAAAAAGAGGAAAAGACTAAGAAAGTCTTCATGGGAGCAAAGACCAAAATCAACCAACTAAACAGTAAGTTTCAAAAGCATTCACACGCACTAAACTGAAGACGACGAACAACTAGACAAAGGAGCTTTGGAGTAACTTCAGTTTGTTACCTGCAGGTGCTAAGGAGCAGCTCAGTCAGGAGATAGAGGAGATGAAACAGAGCAAGGAGGAACTGGAGGTGAGGATGAACGCACTCAAGTCTCAGTATGAAGGACGACTTCTTCGGCTGGACAGAGAGCTGAGAGAACTGAGAGAGACGCAAGCACACTCTGACCCAAGAGAGGAGCCACAGGACCAGAGTGGAGCTAAGGTACATGCATTATGCTGGCTGTGGACATGACTGACAGGAAGGTCCATAATTTGAGGCCGCTGATCACTGACTGTGTCTCACCGAAATGGACCAAATGTTTGTGAAAAGTTTTGTTCTGTGAGCATGTGTATGCCCAAACAGAGAGAACTTTAGCTTTTTTAACTTCTTTCTTTATGTAAAGTGTTTTTTTTAATTATACAACAAAGTATCTCAGCCACTAGTAAGTAGAATGTATTTTCCTCAGAATATTATAACTTTTATTCTGAAATTATTACAACTTCATTCTCTAGATATAACTACTTTTTTGCTCATGCTACTATGGCTTAATTCTGTAAATGTAATAGCCCTCTTTATAGCAATGTCCACTCTCTCTGAGTTATATCTGTCATCTAATTGCAATACAACAAACCTGTATCTGCACTTAGGTGAGTGATCAGGCCAGATCTGCAGACCAGAGACAGATATCTTTGAAGAGTCCTGCCCAAGACAGAGGAAGGTAACTAATGAAGACATGCACTCATGCACAATCACCAGGAGCTACTCAGAATTGTTGAAAATACGATTTTTCATTTACACTTCTTAGACATGTTCACTTTTCTATCAATGAATGTAATCAGACAGTTCTAGCATCACATACAGTACAGGCCAAAAGTTTGGACACACCTTCTCATTCAATGCGTTTTCTTTATTTTCATGACTATTTACATTGTAGATTCTCACTGAAGGCATCAAAACTATAAATGAACACATGTGGAGTTATGTACTTAACAAAAAAAGGTGAAATAACTGAAAACATGTTTTACATTCTAGTTTCTTCAAAATAGCCACCCTTTGCTCTGATTACTGCTTTGCACACTCTTGGCATTCTCTCCATGAGCTTCAAGAGGTAGTCACCTGAAATGGTTTCCACTTCACAGGTGTGCCTTATCAGGGTTAATTAGTGGAATTTCTTGCTTTATCAATGGGGTTGGGACCATCAGTTGTGTTGTGCAGAAGTCAGGTTAATACACAGCCGACAGCCCTATTGGACAACTGTTAAAATTCATATTATGGCAAGAACCAATCAGCTAACTAAAGTAAAAGGAGTGGCCATCATTACTTTAAGAAATGAAGGTCAGTCAGTCTGGAAAATTGCAAAAACTTTAAATGTGTCCCCAAGTGGAGTCGCAAAAACCATCAAGCGCTACAACGAAACTGGCACACATGAGGACCGACCCAGGAAAGGAAGACCAAGAGTCACCTCTGCTTCTGAGGATAAGTTCATCCGAGTCACCAGCCTCAGAAATGGCAAGTTAACAGCAGCTCAGATCAGAGACCAGATGAATGGCACACAGAGTTCTAGCAGCAGACCCATCTCTAGAACAACTGTTAAGAGGAGACTGCGCGAATCAGGCCTTCATGGTCAAATAGCTGCTAGGAAACCACTGCTAAGGAGAGGCAACAAGCAGAAGAGATTTGTTTGGGCCAAGAAACACAAGGAATGGACATTAGACCAGTGGAAATCTGTGCTTTGGTCCAAATTTGAGATCTTTGGTTCCAACCACCGTGTCTTTGTGAGACGCAGAAAAGGTGAACGGATGGATTCCACATGCCTGGTTCCCACTGTGAAGCATGGAGGAGGAGGTGTGATGGTGTGGGGGTGTTTTGCTGGTGACACTGTTGGGGATTTATTCAAAATTGAAGGCACACTGAACCAGCATGGCTACCACAGCATCCTGCAGCGACATGCCATCCCATCCGGTTTGCATTTAGTTGGACGATCATTTATTTTTCAACAGGACAATGACCCCAAACACACCTCCAGGCTGTGTAAGGGCTATTTGACCAAGAAGGAGAGTGATGGAGTGCTGCGGCAGATGACCTGGCCTCCACAGTCACCGGACCTGAACCCAATCGAGATGGTTTGGGGTGAGCTGGACCGCAGAGTGAAGGCAAAGGGGCCAACAAGTGCTAAACACCTCTGGGAACTCCTTCAAGACTGTTGGAAAACCATTTCAGGTAACTACCTCTTGAAGCTCATGGAGAGAATGCCAAGAGTGTGCAAAGCAGTAATCAGAGCAAAGGGTGGCTATTTTGAAGAAACTAGAATATAAAACATGTTTTCAGTTATTTCACCTTTTTTTGTTAAGTACATAACTCCACATGTGTTCATTCATAGTTTTGATGCCTTCAGTGAGAATCTACAATGTAAATAGTCATGAAAATAAAGAAAACGCATTGAATGAGAAGGTGTGTCCAAACTTTTGGCCTGTACTGTACATTGTTAAGTATTAAGAGCAGTCTTAATTTCATTAACAAAAACTATGACCAAATATGTTTGTCAATTACCCTTTTTTTCCCATGGCTAAGATGAGCAATGAGGAGACAGCACAGACACCAATAAACACTAACTCTGACGATATCAACATGCAGTTGACAAAAAAGACAGAAAATGAAAAGACTAAAATGTAGTTAAAGGAATAAAAGCCTTACTAAAATCTCTTCTCATCTTCATTTACAAAAAAAAAACGGAAAAGGAGTATTTTAGACTGTTTTTATCCCTCTGCGGTGGCAATAGCTCCAGCTGTAGGCGTGATATTTATGGGTTGTCCGTCCGTCCATACATCCGTCCCAATCTCGTCAACAAGATATATAAGGAACACCTTGATGAAATTTGATGAGAATGTGCACTTGCCAAATCAAATCAGTTCATTGTTGAGTCCAAGTCTTGGACTCAACAATGAACTGATTAGATTTTGGTGGTCAAAGGCCACAGTGAGCTCACAAAACATGTTTTTGGCTTTAACTTGAGAATTCCTACACGGATGATGACAAAACTAATGATTAAATGATAACAATTTATCCAAAAGGTCAAAGGTCTTATCTCAGGGACAGAGGGGGAGATATTTGATCAGATACTGAATTGGTGACACTAATCTTGAAACTGTGCTGATTGTATAGATCTTTCATGTTGCAGAGGAGAACGTGTGTGTGAGGCATCCATGTTTTCACAGACATGGATGTAAATTTTAAGAGAAACTTGACTGGTGCGCAAAGGCACACAACTGTGGGGCAGTAATTCTAGTTTTGTCCTGCATGCACCATATCAGGACTACACTGGCATTGCAGTTTTTTTTCTAGAAGAGTGTTTCACCCTGTCCCGCCCTGTTGTGCTGTTATTGGCTCATACTACTTTGCTGTGATTGGCTCATACTCGTCACATTGACAAGTCGAGGTCGGACATGGTTAGGGAATGGTAGAGAAGGACTAACCATCTTAGGTAAAATAAATACTGCGTACCAGCACCCAATGAGCATCAAATATCTTACTTACTTAAGAAAGACAACAAGTCTTTGGTCTGTACAGATTTCATTGTTTACTGTGGTATGAGTCATAACTGTTTAAACAAAGCTTTTTACACTGATATAAAACAAACACAAAAAAATAATTGCACATGAAAACTGAAAAAAACAAAACCCTGTAATATTTGTCATGCTTTCTTCATCAGCTCCAGCCTGTCTGACCCTCCCACTGCCAACATCCGCCCCACCACAAGCACTCCATCTCCTAGCAACAAGCCGAGCCCTTCCCCAGGTAGCAAGGCCACACCACGTGCCAGCATCCGGCCCATGGTTACCCCAGCAACGGTCCCCATCCCAACACCTACTGCCACTGTCATGCCAACCACACAGACTGACAGCCAAGAGGGTGAGAGCAATAGATAAATGCACTTGAAATAAACGTATAACTTAGTAGCAGATAGTAAACTGTTTAACATTCACTTTTGAAGCTGAATACAGTGTGTGTTCAGTGGGTTACATTTTACTTTAGCTGATGTGTCAAAGTGCAATATGATGGTACACCCTACAGGGCTGATGGGTGCAGGAGCCTCTGTGCACTCTACCAGCTCCAGTCTGGTGAACACATCAATAACTCAGCCAACCAGCACCCAGACCACAGCTTTTGTCCAGCCCACCCAGCAGCAGGCAGCCAATCAGGATGCCGGGCCCAGTATGGAGGCAGAGCGACCATCCACGTCCTCTTCTCTGAGTGGAACAGGTGAGCACAACCTCGTCCCAAACTCACCAGCAACCCTGCAGCTTTACAGATAACCATACAACACATAAACAGCAACTAAAATTACACTGAAGGCTGTCATTACAAAGGTGTTTTTTTTTCTACTTCCTTATAACTCCATCCACTGTTGACGCCTGAGTGGATACCAGCTCAACAGTTAAATAGTGTCAACTGATACACTGATGTTATCCTGTGTATTTGGTGCAATTAAAACAGGTTCAAAGCGAGGCAGAGAGGATGATGACGAGGAAGAGGAGAGCAGACCAGAGAGTTCGCATACACCCCCAACCACGAAAAAACTACGACTAAAACCATCAATAGCTCTGCAGGTAAACACAAACACATCAACAGAGACAGAACTCAACCAAATGCTCTTTCAAAATGTTCTGCATTAGGTGCCTTTTCATTCGCTGTGCTGTATATCCTGTCAGTGTGATACTGGGACCATACTTCATACTTCAAATGTGTTGCACATTAAAGATAAACAAGCTGTTTCTCATTTTAAGTTTTGTGTGTTATTTTCTTCATTGCTGTCACAAAGAGGCACTTGAATTGGCTAATAAGACAAATGTATCCGCAGTTGTTGTTTGTTTGTTTGTTTGTTTTTTAACTTTTTTTTTTTTTTCTCCTTAAAATGATTTAAATGTCTGCTCTTTTTACCATTAAAGGAATCAAGTGTGAGGCAAATAATTTTACCAAATTTACAGCAGATGAGACTTGAGTTGTCCTTTAGCATAATTTAAGCATCTATGTATGAAAATCAACTTGGACCTACCACAGCTCCTTTAGTCACCATAGCTTCACATGACACTTTATTCCCGCTGTGAAACTAGAAAGCTCAGAGTCAAACTGGGACCCATGATTGAGCTTTAAAAACATGCTGTAGTTGTGAAGTTCCCAACATATACAGTACAGGCCAAAAGTTTGGACACACCTTCTCATTCAATGCGTTTTCTTTATTTTCATGACTATTTACATTGTAGATTCTCACTGAAGGCATCAAAACTATGAATGAACACACATGGAGTTATGTACTTAACAAAAAAAGGTGAAATAACTGAAAACATGTTTTATATTCTAGTTTCTTCAAAATAGCCACCCTTTGCTCTGATTACTGCTTTGCACACTCTTGGCATTCTCTCCATGAGCTTCAAGAGGTAGTCACCTGAAATGGTTTTCCAACAGTCTTGAAGGAGTTCCCAGAGGTGTTTAGCACTTGTTGGCCCCTTTGCCTTCACTCTGCGGTCCAGCTCACCCCAAACCATCTCGATTGGGTTCAGGTCCGGTGACTGTGGAGGCCAGGTCATCTGCCGCAGCACTCCATCACTCTCCTTCTTGGTCAAATAGCCCTTACACAGCCTGGAGGTGTGTTTGGGGTCATTGTCCTGTTGAAAAAATAAATGACCGTCCAACTAAACGCAAACCGGATGGGATGGCATGTCGCTGCAGGATGCTGTGGTAGCCATGCTGGTTCAGTGTGCCTTCAATTTTGAATAAATCCCCAACAGTGTCACCAGCAAAACACCCCCACACCATCACACCTCCTCCTCCATGCTTCACAGTGGGAACCAGGCATGTGGAATCCATCCGCTCACCTTTTCTGCCTCACAAAGACACGGCGGTTGGAACCAAAGATCTCAAATTTGGACTCATCAGACCAAAGCACAGATTTCCACTGGTCTAATGTCCATTCCTTGTGTTTCTTGGCCCAAACAAATCTCTTCTGCTTGTTGCCTCTCCTTAGCAGTGGTTTCCTAGCAGCTATTTGACCATGAAGGCCTGATTCGCGCAGTCTCCCCTTAACAGTTGTTCTAGAGATGGGTCTGCTGCTAGAACTCTGTGTGGCATTCATCTGGTCTCTGATCTGAGCTGCTGTTAACTTGCGATTTCTGAGGCTGGTGACTCGGATGAACTTATCCTCAGAAGCAGAGGTGACTCTTGGTCTTCCTTTCCTGGTCGGTCCTCATGTGTGCCAGTTTCGTAGCGCTTGATGGTTTTGCGACTCCACTTGGGGACACATTTAAAGTTTTTGCAATTTTCCGGACTGACTGACCTTCATTTCTTAAAGTAATGATGGCCACTCGTTTTTCTTTAGTTAGCTGATTGGTTCTTGCCATAATATGAATTTTAACAGTTGTCCAATAGGGCTGTCGGCTGTGTATTAACCTGACTTCTGCACAACACAACTGATGGTCCCAACCCCATTGATAAAGCAAGAAATTCCACTAATTAACCCTGATAAGGCACACCTGTGAAGTGGAAACCATTTCAGGTGACTACCTCTTGAAGCTCATGGAGAGAATGCCAAGAGTGTGCAAAGCAGTAATCAGAGCAAAGGGTGCTATTTTGAAGAAACTAGAATATAAAACATGTTTTCAGTTATTTCACCTTTTTTTGTTAAGTACATAACTCCACATGTGTTCATTCATAGTTTTGATGCCTTCAGTGAGAATCTACAATGTAAATAGTCATGAAAATAAAGAAAACGCATTGAATGAGAAGGTGTGTCCAAACTTTTGGCCTGTACTGTAGACAAAGTGAGATAGCTGTGAATAGCTGTCTCTTTAAAAATAGACAATAGACTGAAGTGTTGCCGTGAAGGGAGGTGTTGTTGTGCGTCACACTGACATCTCAGTTTCTGTGGGCTGATACATTGGAAAAATAAAAGTGTGTATTTTCCCAAGTAATAGACCTTCCAAAAATGTTGTAAAAAAAATAAATAAATTGTGGTGATTGGACAAAATTGCAAGGTCTTGCAGAATGCACAGGGATTGGCTGAATTTGCGTTAACTGTTGTAGTCACAACATCATAGAATTCTGGAGAGACTGTAATGACACTGTTACAGTGCTCGAGTCCACTGAAGAATTTTCTGCTGAGACATAAGTCCCTTAAAGGGATAGTGCACCCAAAAATGAAAGTTCAGCCATTATCTACTCACCCATATGCCGATGGAGGCCCTGGTGAAGTTTTAGAGTCCTCACATCCCTTGCGGAGATCGGCAGGGGCAGCGGCTGGCACACCTAATGGCTGACAGCGCCCCAGACTAACGTCCAAGAACACAAAATTGAATCCAAAAAGTATCTCCATACTGCTCATCCGTAGTGATCCAAGTGTCCTGAAGCTGCAACATAAAAAGTTGTTTCGAAAAATGTCATATGAACTCTGTTGTTAGCCTCACTGTAGCCTGTAGCTCTGACTGCTTCTCTGTGCTCTGCGTTCACATGTGCGCGCTTGCGTGCAACCAGCGAAAGCGTGAGCTTTGCTCACCCGTGTTTACATCACGTGACAGCAGTAACCACAGTAGCTAAAAGATAATTTGCACTACGGTCTTTTAGCAAAGGACAGCCCAACATGTCTGAAGACTTTGAAATTGAGGAGGAACAGCATTTCTTTGTTGAGCCGTATTTCTTTGACCCAGAGTATACGGACGGAACTCAGGCTACTGGACGAAGCAGCCACCGCAGCTCATGAGCCTCAGCCAGCCGCAGAATACCAGCACTGGAAACCTGCTGTAGTTGTTTCAAATGCAAAGCAATGCCAACGGATGAGGAAAGTCTTTGCTGCTCAGACTGGGAATTGGTGATGCCTGCACTTGAGAATCTGGACATCAGTACTGACAAGACTGCTGCTCTTCAGAGACCGATCACCCTGAGCGAGCACACGTGAGTGCGGAGCACAGAGAAGCAGTCAGAGCTACAGGCTACAGTCAGGCTGAAAACAGAGTTCATATGACGTTTTTCGAAACAACTTTTTATGTCGGGGCTGCAGCACACTTGGATCACTACGGATGAGCAGTATGGAGGTACTCTGTGGATTCAATTTTGTGTTCTTGGACGTTAGTCTGGGGCACCGTCTGCCATTAGATGTGCCAGCCGCTGCCCCCGCCGATCTCCGCAAGGGATGTGAGGACTCAAAAACTTCACCAGGGCCTCCGTTGGCATATGGGTGAGTAGATAATGGCTGAACTTTCATTTTTGGGTGCACTATCCCTTTAATGCTTGATATTTTCTGAACATGATACAAGACTGATTTTCTAATTGAGTTAATGTGGCTATTAGTTCTGAGGTCTGAGTCCATGTTTCTGCCTTGTTTTGAGGTCTTTAATGTTGGAGAACACTGACTTTAACTCACTCTTTTAATCTTAATGTATCACAGTGAATATATGAGCATAAACACCACAATTGCACAGCAGTGGTCAGTTTTGAGACAAGGTGAAATAGAAGTTACAGGATGAAACTCCAGGTCTATCAGTAAAGCTTCAAAAGATTATCACTGAAGAAGCTGCTGTACCAACTTCTGTTTTTTCAGTCATCACTGTTTTTTCATGTGTGTGTTTTTCAGTTATTTTTTATTAATAAATGAATTGTGCAGTTACAGTTGTGTCATTTGATGTGTTTCAGATGGAAGGTGATGAGGACATTGAAGGAGAGCTGAGGGACGAGGGTGAACGACAGGATTCACCAGATGACAGTCAGGTCAGTCACCAGTGAAAGCACAGCATTGATGAAAGAGAACTTACTGTAAATCAGTTTAGGTTTTGACCAGAATGCACCCTTGAAAGACAGAGGAGATTTTTGCATTAATGCTGCTACTATTCATGAAGGGTCCATCTACTGTACTTCAGTGGCCACAGAGGATACTGCTGTGTAATGTGTTTTAAATGAACAGCACTCATGTCTTTTATTCCTTTTTCAAATGACAAATTACATTTAAGTTGATAAAATCTAATGCAACATTGCATGTGGTCAAGAAATGAGGAGATCTCATTGCGGAGGTATAAACAAACACCAATATACAGAATAAGAAATGAAGTCCTGCAGTTCATATTAAGATAAAACAATTTTTTTCACATCCACCTTTTTTTTCATTCATAAACTCTTGTTATTGTGGAAATGATATTTAGCCTTTCAGAGAACACTCAAGGTCCCAACTGATTACTCAAAAAATAATAGTCTGCATCAATTTTGCTAATCCACTGAACACTAAAAAAGTCTTTGGGTCCAGCTTCTTAATGGCAAGAGAAGCTGAGATAATAGAGTTATGAGAGAGATAGAGTATCAACCACAATTATTATCTGCATACAGAAAGTCACATGACTCTGTTGGATTATTTTTTCTTTTCTTCTAAACATTTTTTTTTCTTCATTTCTTTACAAATGTAAGTGGGAAAATTCATTCTGGCTTTCCCATTATCTTTTGTATATTTATTTTATTTAAACCAAACAGGGTCTTTTGACAATCTTTGTTTTGTATCCACCTTGTTGTCACATTTGGAAAGTTTGTATGACCTCTGACCTGTAACCTTCATATGAGCTATTACTATAAAGGTAGTATTTTTTTTACATACTTTCTTTTATATTTTTTATATGAGTGTATATTGGATATCAATTTTTATTGATTTTATTCTGTTTTTATTTTTGAGGCTTTTGAACGCATTCACAGCCCCTCCACATTTATTCACCCCATCTTTCCTTACTTTTCCTATAAATACCAATTATGCAAGAAGCTAGTAAAATAAGTAGAATAAACCCATTCATCTTTTTTACACTCTCCGGCCGACACTCCTTAAAATACACATTTTTAAGCCTAAGGTGCTATATGTTTATCACCTGGTGTCCACCTTCAGTTACACTTGCAAAATAGATCTGCACTAAGGCTCTGTTTCTCTGCCCAAACCCAGTTTGGTCTGCCCCTACTCACCGGGTTCAGGTCGGGCCAGGCAGTAATTTCTCATCTTTCCCTGTGCTTGAATCAGGTCAGGTTTTCACCAAATTACCTGTTTTTGTCGTTGACAGAGAAAAGGTGGGGGACTGCGACTGAGAGAGGAAATGTGACAGAACAACAGAGCAATATAGGAGAACTGGGGGATAGAGAGAGAAAGAAAACGCATGTTAGAGAGGGATGGAAAACAAGATAGAGAGACAGAGGGCAGCTGCGAGGTGACTTGGTTGGCAGTGTTTGCTTCTGCCGCTCCAGCAGTGGGAGAGATGTGCATAAGATGCAGAGTAGTGATCATCATCTGAGCACTGCATCACCATAGACTAGACACATGGCAGGGTGCAGCCCTCTCTGTCAAACCTGTGCACGGGACAACAGGCTATTGAAATGTGGAAGAGAAGTCAGAAGTCAAATATAATTTATTTTTAAAAATAGGGTTTTTTAATCAAGCTCAGGCCCATGACTGCTGTCATTGACCGTGCTCTGGTCAGGCATGGGCAGAAACTGTGCAGGTCCATGTAGGGTCAGGCCTGATGTTTTCGGGCCTCATCAGAGCTCTAATGTGCACACCATTAATAAATCATGGACTTTTAATCATAATGTTAGGCGCAGTGGTTGATGACTCTCAGCCATTGGCAGTGGCCCAGCCCTAGTGGATATCTTCCAAAATTAGTCTTTTTAGTGCAAAGTTTCCTATGTTTATATGAACACCTGACAGAAATTAAGTGAAAGTGTGAAGCTACCCTTAAGTCTGTAATGAAAATGGTTATTAGTTGCAGCCCTAGATGACACAGAGACAGGCTTGAGTCAATGTAGTTGTCGATAACGGTATTATAAGCTTGCACAGTAAGTTAATGGCTCACTACTACCAGGGAAATGATTGTGTTTGTTTGAGATTGGATTGTAAAAATGATAGTCCTGAAGACCACCCTGCAGTTGTTTGAAATTCTTAATAATGGATTCATGTTTTCGGCTGCAGGAGCTTCCAGAGGATTGTTTCCCCGTTTTAGCTGAAGACGATGAGGACATCGAGGAAGAAGGCGTGTCCCAGTCCGTCCCCTCTGATCAGATGTCCTCTCAGGGCTCCGCTCTTATTCGGGACGTCATTGTGATAGACACGGACAGCGATAGCCTTGAGAGCAAAGGGGGGGGTGAGAAGCAGGAGGATGAAGGTGAAGGAGAAGAAGAAGATGAGGAGGAGGAGGAGGAAGAAGAAGAAGAAGAAGAAGAAGAGGGGGTGATGCTCTGTTTATTAACATGTCAAAATATTTTCAGCTTTGATTTATTGTCTGCAGTAAATAACCTAGCTTTCTGTATTTATCTCAGTATAAGGAGGAAGAGGAGGAGGATGAAGATGATGATGCCGGTGAAACTGGGATGAGAGGAGGTGAGGAGAGTAATGAAGAGAGCAGGGAGGCAGGAGAAGAAGGGCAGGATGAGCCATCAGAGGCCACCAGCGCTGAAGAGAACGTGTGTGGAGCCTCTTCAGATTTGCAGCGTCCGTCTGAGCCGTCACACAGCAGTGAGCACCTTCTCTCCTCTCACACTCTCACCTTCTCTACTCTCTCATTCATTTCATCCTTCCCCATTTTCAAGTCATCTAATGTGAGTCATTCATCTCTTTCAGATGAAGGCAGCAGCGCCACATCAGAGTCTGACCCCCCCAGAGACCCTGTCCACTTCCCCCCAACCTCCTCTTCCTCTGCACCCTCGCCCTCCTCCTCCATTACACCTCGCCTGCCCCACCCACGTAGACCCCCACACCCACTCCCACCGCGGCTCTACATCCAACCTCCAGCTCCGGAGCTGGGACCCCCACACACACAGGTACACACTAGTGTTCATTTTGTCAGCTATTTTTATGTTGTCTTAGTCCTGTGTCAAATGTCCTGGTTAGTTTTTAATCATGCTTAGTCAACCTCGTCTTGTCTTGTTTTTGTTAAGTTTTAGTCGACTAAAGCCACTTTTACACTTCATCTTCATGGCGTGAATTTTTCACCGTTATGCCACCTCGCCATGCTTTATAAACGGTGCAATCGCAGAATGGAGGGAGTTGTCTCACCTTTAAGGCAGCATCAGAGGTAGTAACACTGCCGAAATATTCGTCTGTATAATGTGGATAGCCAGGAGGGTGAGTGTGACGTTTTGACAATGTGTTACGCATGCAACCCACCGTGAAAGATTTAAATAGTATCTGTTAGCAGTTAGCAGCTAACTCAAAGAAGAACAGTGATCAAAAATGTCTGCAAATTGGGAAAACAATGAGGTCCAGGATCTCTTTACCCTCCGAGCAGAGGACGAGATCAGCCACCATATAACAAGGACGGGCAAATTATTGTTATTGCCATGTTATTGTCATGTATTATTATTGACAACACGCTGCTGACACATATGTCAGATAAAACAGATGTTGACCAATTTTACCTATGGGGACATTATTTACAGTTAAAAAAAGGAAACGAATTGCAATACATTGCAATATATGTTATGGCAAGACGTTTAAAATCACAATAATATTGTATTGTGATAACATCCTATCGTTGGGCCTCTGGTGATTCCTACCCCTATTACATGGGCAGTTACCTCTTCATAGAGATTTAAAATAACAGTCGTTGACAAACACACTGTAGTTAGTCAGACATCCAAATAGTTGACTTTTAGCCCATTCATCAGGGACAATTTGGATGGTGAAGGATGATGCATTAACTTTTACATTTTTGCCATTAAGATGTTGTTTTTAAAATGTTCTTAAAGAGTTTCTTCTAGATCACTGCCTTGAAAACTTCCCGGAATATAAGTTCTTGAATAAATTGCTCTGACAGTGATGACCTGTGTTTGTTAATCAGAGACAGTCCTCTCAGCTGCGCAGACCATCGGTAGGACGAGGACCTCAACTAACCCCTGGAATAGGCAGTATGGTAAGAGATAGTGTGTGTGTTAATGTTAAAGAGTTGGATCACATTTTACTTTATATGTTTGAGTTAATGGTGTTAAACATTTCCTGTATGTATTACTAGTCTAAAGAAGGTTCGCTGTGTGTACAAAGCGTGTGAAGTAGATCTGTAGTGAGTGTGTTCGTGTGTTGCAGCAACATTTCTTTGATGACGACGACAGAATGGTTCCCAGTACTCCCACTCTAGTGGTCCCACACCGCACTGATGGCTTTGCTGAGGCTATACAGTAAGATCTACACACACACACACACACACACACACACACACACACACACACACACACACACAAAGACTACAGTGTAAAAATACACTTCTCTGAAAAATGAAGTGTTCATTTAATTCCTAGAATATCCATGAATAAATAGGTGTGCTTGATTCTGTGTGAATGTGACAAACAACAGGGGAATTTTCCAATGGTTAAGTCGTGTCAGTCACGGTCAGGGGCCCATCTGAGGAAAAATACTCACTTCTGTACTAGAGTGCGGCACGGGCCGCATATTTCTGTCCGAATCTGACCGAGCCCAAGAGAAAAGTACCCAAACCCGTCCGAACCCAACAGTCATTCTGTTTTGTTATGTCCGAAACCAAACTGAGCCTGACATTATTTAATGACTAAAGCAGAGTTGGTGTCACACAGTTGGTTACAGGCTATTTAACCCGGTTACACCTTGTAGCACCAGTTCTGTGCTCTGGTCCGTCAGGAGAACCACAAACTGATCGAACTGCTGCAGAACTACTGGCGCTGCCGCAGACAGCTGACCCAGTCACACACGCAGCTACATACACAGTTCTCTGACTGCAAGAGCACTCAGAAATGTCTCTGGAGCTTCAGAGATGAACAGCAGAAACAGCCAATTTGTGTGTGTGGCCCAATTCCAATCCAGCCCCTAAAGACTCAAGCCCTGAACCCTCACTGACTTAACTGACGTCAACTGTAAGTGATTGAGTGTGAGAGTCTGAAAAGGCTCCAGATGCTACAAATAGGAATGGGACAGCACTTACCCCCTCTCTACAAAATGCTGTTAACATTGGCGGCTCTGGGCGTGATCATTTATCGGTTATTGTCATCATATATTCCACACACAAAGAATATATATCTATATATATCTATAGATAGATCGATCGATAGATAGATCTATCTATCTATCTATCTATCGATCGATCTCTCTATATATATATAGATATATATTCTTTGTGTGTGGAATATAACCACTGGTATTCCTCTGACTTCATGTGTGTTTATGTACCATCTTAAATCCTTGTTAATGTAATGTTTCATTGTTTATCTATCTGTTTTTTCGCTCTCCTTCCATAACGTTAACGTTTGCATATCTGCCGACTGTGTTACTTCCGGTGTTCCGAGGGCAACCCCTGTATTTGACATCACAACGCTATGAACTGTGGGTAATTTCCTTACCGTAAGTCCGCATCGATGCTGACCTACGGTAAGGGGGCATAAAGGACTCTCTCACTGACTCACTGACTTGACGATTTGACAATGGGACAGCCCTCACACACTCACGCACTTCTCATGAACGCGCCTCTAAGTCAGTGAGTCTGTAAGGGATCGGATTGGAAGTGGGCCTGTGTGTTCTGTTCAGGTGTTGTCACGTAAATAACAGTCCCCAAGCAATAAACAGGACAGACAATAGGATTTTATTTATTTTTACACTACATTTTCACTGAAAGCTGACCGAATCCGACCCGAGCCCGAGTACAACTTATACATTTTTGACCAAACCCAGCCGACCCGTCGGGTACCGTCGGGCTCGGATCGGGTAGCCACACTCTATTCTGTACTACATGTCAGAAATTAGTTAGTTATCTCCTTGGGGAAACTCAGTATGCATTGGAGTTGATCTAATACCTATACCAGTATTGGAAATGTCCCCCATCCTGCCTGAAATGCTAGATCAGAAATCGATGAGTATGCAAGTCTATGCACCAATCCGATAATGTGTAAGTTATTTATACACTTTAAAACCCCAGAGGCTGTCAATGTTGTATACAACATTAAAGTACTGCATTAACTGTTATAGAATATCTCCTTAGCACTGCAGTCCAGAAACTTACTTTTAATGGCCCCTGCTTCGTCATCGATGTAGTTTTCTAACGAGCGCTCTGGTGCGACGATATCCCTTTCAGAGGCTTTATAATCCAGCATGGAAGAGCCTTTTTATGCCTGCATGCTGGCAATAGCTGTGGCCAGAGACATTTTGTTTTCAGGTTGTCCATCTGTCTGTCCCATTCTTGTGAACAGGATATCTCAATAACGCCTAGGGGGAATTTCTTAGAATTTGGCCCGAACGTCTATTTGGACATGAACAGATTTATTTTTTGATTAACAACAGCTCAATAATGAGCCCTCAATGTCAATCAGGCTAACAAGGGTGGAAAGCAAACAGTTTCTCTTTAGAAAAGAAACTTGAACTGAAAAAATAAAATATTAAACTTAATTATGGAGAGTATGTTGATAATCTTGGAAGAATGCTTCATGAAAACCTCAGTGGGAACTGTGACTCACCTGTTGCCTCCATGTCTATCTTTGATCTCAGCTCTCCTCAGGTAGCAGGTCTGTCCACCAGGTTCAGGTTTGGACCACCAGAAGACCTGCTGCCTCAGACATCAGCCTCACATTCTGACCTGGGACAGCTGGCCTCTCAAGGAGGTATCACACATGCGCACACATGCAGTGACACCTGAACTAATCTGAAACATTTCATCCGTTTTTTTTAACCCTTAATCCTGTGTACTGTGTGCATAGGTCTGGGGATGTATGAGTCTCCACTGTTCCTGGCCGCTCATGATGAAGATGGAGGAGGAAGGAGTGTCCCCACCACACCTTTACAAGTGGCTGCACCAGGTGAGACACTCTACATTATGACAGTGCAACATGTCTCAGTTTTAACTCCAAATGCTACATTGTGACTCTCTGTCTCCATCAGTGACGGTCTTCACAGAGTCTCTCCCCTCAGACAGCGGTGACAACATGGCATCCCAGTCGGTTCCTATGGTAACCGCCTCCACGGGGATGGCTTCTTCTGCAGATGATGGAGATGAAGTGTTCATGGAGCAGGAAGGAGAGGGGTGAGTCAGGCCTGAGGTGTTAGACTGACACTGGAAAACTTGCATCAGTCTGCGCTGCAGAAGGCGACGTAATCTGTAGGTTTGATGTCAGCAGAGAAGCAGAAATGTGACAAAGAGGTTTGAGGTTTGAGTGATTTGTCTTGGTTGTGAAAGCAAATGACTAAGGCCCTGTCAACACACATTCAGATATTTTGCCTCTTCATTTAAAACAATAAATTTCTGACTGCACAACCTTTGCTTTACAAAATATGCCCATTCACACTAAAACCCAAAAACTACTCCCAATGCTCACCAGTGTTAGCAGTCCTAAGCAGTCTCTCCTCACTGCAGAGGTCGTAGTGTGAACTGGCTATGTTAATTTACTCAAAATACCTACTGGAGATCTCCTCACTGTTGATTCCCATTCAATTTAAGGACAAGGAGCTCACTCCAAGATACAAGTGATGTCCTGTTTTCATTCCACTTCTCATCAGCAACAATCCCATTCTTGAAATTGTTCCACCATCTGCTGGTTGAGAAACTGTTGTTTCTGGTGGAGTTTAAACTGCAGATGCTGAGGTGGAGCAGTAACACCACAGACACCTCAGTTTGTCCTGTAAGTGGCGCAGCAGTAGAGTTGTGTAAAGTTGTCATAAGACCAAGCAGTGCCAGTAAAATGTAAACAAGGTGGTAGTCAGCCATTGTTGTTTTCTGTTGGCACATGCTCATTACACAAAGTAACAATGGAAATACACAATGCAACGTTTTCAGAAGTCTCTGTTTTAGTGACTTAAAACTCTGCGTGTAGACAAGAAGCTAAAGCGTTGAGGAAATTCTCCGTTTTCAAAAATATCCGTGGACATTTGTATATTTGTGTTGAAGGATTGTGTAGTATTTGACTGTAATCAGAATATTCCAAACATCACTTTAAGGGTGGAGTATTTGTTTTTGAGTACAGTATTTGTGTTTTCAGTCCTGGTATTGAATCCTCATTGGAGAGCCAAACAGACATGGAGTCAGCAGGACAGCAGAGTGATGATGCATCACTACCATCTACCAGCCAGGACCCTGGTAATTCCTTCTGTTTACTAGCAGTTTGATTTTCTATAGGAACCCTCAGCCAATGCTGTGAACAAAACTTAAGCGTCAATAGTCACAAGACTGTGGTGCCTTTTTCTCATTCTTACATGTTAGCTTCCACTTCAACACAACCTTTTACTTGTTTTAGTTGTCATGGACTTGAAGTCTGGAATGAAAAAGAGCTGCTACTAATGATTATTTTCATTTATATGATGGTTATTTTCTTGACTGATTAATTTCCTGAAAAAAGGGTCAGATAATAGTAAAAAAATTATGGTTACGATTGATATATTTAAATTGTCTTACCTGACCAACAGTTAAACACGCAAAAATGTTCAGTTTGGCATCATATAACATCAAGAAAAGTATAGAATTTTTTTTTTTTTTTTTTTTTTAAATAACTGAAGCCATTACATTTTTGGCTTGAAATTAACTGAAGTGATCTAAATAGTTGCTTATTTAATATTTTCAGCTTTTAACTTTTAGTTTTTACAGCAGCAGGTCACTCATCATTATCATACAACCAACAAAATGAGATTGAAACTTGCTGCATAGATTCATTACAGTCCTCTTCATTCAGTGTAATCTTCTATAAATGACTACATCTTTGTAAGAGATAATTATCTGTATAACCTTCCTCTCTTCAAACTCTTACCTAAGAAGTTTGGCTTGTTTGTTGCCAATCCTCACCAGTCACTTATATTCTACATTATTGCCTCAAGCTAGGGCCGTAACGGTACATGTATTTGTGTCGAACCGTTCGGTACGCGACTTCCGGTTCGGCACAACCCTGTACTGAATTATTGGGCGCAGGATATTGTTTTATTTTGTTTTATTTTAATTCCGTTTTTGTGAGCCGAACCATTTAAAATATCTAGTTCCCCGACGGACATAGTTTAGTGACGCACTGAGTCCCGTAAATCTCCGCTTTCACTTTGTGCATGGTGTGGGTTAAAATGAAAAAGAAAGTGACAAACACATAAGCCGTGAGCCTGCTCCGCCTTAAGCCACCGCGAGCCGTTCAGCACCGCGGACAGTCGGACTAATGGGATGTCGAACCAATGACATGGACCCCATGGCAAGTGAGCCTGACAAACCTGAAGACCCACCCGCAAACCTTAAGTCCTCCGTTTGGGAACACTTTGGTTTCAGGGTAAAATACGAAGATGGAAATAAACAAGTTGACAAGACACAAGCAGTGTGCCGACACTGCAGAACAGCGGTCGGGTATGTACTTGGAAACACGTCTAACATGCTAACGCATCTAAAGCGACACCACCCGAGTTTGAACGTTAACCGGCACGACTAGAAAAGCAATCTGGTGCAAATTACGATATCGTCGTCGTTTAAAAAGAAAGAGCGTTTCCCTGACTATCGCGCTAAAGAAATAACCAACGCCATTGGAGTTGGAGTTTAAGCTGCACTTTAGATATAAACATGTTTTGTTTACTGCACTTTAACAAAGTGGGAAAGCTAAGTAAGTTCCTAGTAAAACTGAATCTGAGCAGGCTTTAAAGCTGACCAGCTGCACTATACTTTTTATTTTAATTGAGTAAAACTGTTTAAGCAGAAATTTTCATTCAAACAATGTGAAAAAGCAGGATTTTATGTTTCACTTTAATATTTCTATTTTCATTCAAACAATGTGAAAAAGCAGGATTTTATATATATTTGTTTCATTCAAAAATTGGGTAAAAAGAGTTAACTGCTGTGGTGGTATGTTTTAATAAGGTTACCAATAAGTAAAAGATATTTAATAGTTGTCTATTTTTTTCATTACTGTACCGAAAATAACCGAACCGTGACTTGTGTACCGAGGTACGTACCGAACTGTGATTTTTGTGCACCGTTACACCCCTACCTCAAGCCCTTCAGCTGTGAAAAGGTTTTTCTGAAAAAATGTTCTATATTGATCTAGGTTCTCTTTATGCACATGAAATGTAACTGAAGGCAGCCACCTGCATTGGTTGTTGCTATGGCACTGTTTTCAGGATTTAGGATAACAACAACATAAAATTCTACATATGAATTGTTTATTCCATCCATAGGTCAAAACACTGAAACCACAACTGGACTGTTCTTTGTATTTGTGTTCACAGATGTCAGTGTGTTGATGTGTATAGCATGTCCTGATGAGACAAGCTTGTGTTTTGTCACTGCAAGTCTAAAATGCACTCTCACTACTCATCTCTGGTTTTCTGCATAGACACCAGCAGTGCTGCTCAACGGCGCACAGTGACCGGTCTGATGAGCAGCCTATCAGGCAGAGGAAACAGAGGAGGGAGGGGCGAGGCCAGGACGTTACTCAGCCGCAGAGGTAAGAAACTAAAACAGTGCTGGATCACTGAACTTTCAGTGTGTTAGGGAAAATTATGCAGGGATAGTCGAGGGAAACTTGGCATCATCTGGCAGATTTTCACTGATTCTCAGGCTGTTGCCTTAACTACGGATGCGACCTCCTCATTTTTGTATGCCTGCAACTACCATGGATAGAAAAAGTATAGAAGCAGATCAGGAGAGAGAACCTGCCCCTCTCACTGCCATTGCATTGCCCATTCATCTCCTAAAATTACTTCGGAAACATATTCTTTGCGCTGTTTGGTTGTAATACAAGATTTTGTGAACAGGAAGTGGGCGCCATACTGTTTCCTGTTTTGTAAAAACAGAGGCTGAAAAAACTGAACTCAACCTGTAAAACTAGGCAGTGCTGATCAAATATGGACCAAGATTCGGATACTGCGTTGCCTATTTCTCACCTCAAATGTTTGCAGAAACATATTTTACCTTACTGTTTAGTTGTGAGGTTGTGATTGCTAGCCAGCTCCTCAATTCACATTAGGTCACCCACCAGATGGAGCATTTATTGGTCCTGTGCAGCACAGTGCATCCTGGTGTAGTTGTAGGTTTTCTACCTCTTGAGAAAAAGCAAATGCCACAGCCCTTTTCCTCTGTTTCTCTGGTCATGTAGTACCAATTTCAAAAGTATTTGCATCTCTACTGCATAAACAGCCTAGTTTTATGAACAGACCATCTTTCCAGCTGTGAAATATCTCTTAAAAATCCACTTGATAATCACTGTTGTTGTACAAACAGAATAAACTCCAGTCACTCAAAGGGTTATGATGAAGCTGTTTATTGAAATGCAGTAAGCAGAGAGCAGCATACACATGGTTACAGATCCTGTGGGGATAATATCATGAACAACAATACTGTAGGATCAAATGAAACACTTTGATCATTAATTCTAAACTGCTTTCTCCCCACATTTGTCTGTTTTTAGGTACTTTCTCTCGAGGAGGAAGGGGCGGAGCCATGGGTAGAGGGGGCATCGCCTAATGACTACGTCACTAGTAGCAACTCAGCTGTCTCATCCAATGAGAAAATGAGAAGATGATGCTTTTTTCCTTTGTTTTTTTTGTTGTATTTTGAGACATTCAGTATTCACAATAAAGTTCAATCAAAATCAATAATCACACTATGACACAGAGATATGACAGCTTTGTATGTGTGTGACTCTTACTCTGAGATATGTAAGGTCAGATTGTTTGTGAAATCCAGTGAGTTTTAGTTGTTGTAATTTTAGTTTCACGTATTCATGAGAGCATTGCCATTTTGTTAGTATCCTCAGTTTGCTCTGTCCTTGGCCTGTCAATACACTTGTTTTAATAATAAAGTTGAATAAGGAGTAGCAGCGATATGTGGGGTTTTTTTTGTTTGTTTTTTTCTTAACAGTTGGCTAGTCCATGGGGTCAGTTTTATATTGAATTATTTTTCTTAATTATTTTGTTTTGGGTTTTTTTTTGGCTATTTATTGACTACAACAATAACTTTTTAACATAAAGATAATCATTAATTACAGCCCTAAACACAATAATGGATGACACTTTTTATACTTGAACAAAGTAACAGGTTATTCTGAAAATTCCTCCAAGTGAATTAGTTCCACCTACTACACAACCATAGGAAATGCAACTTTTCAAAAAGCATGTACTCCGGTAGAACTGAGCTCTTATGTGTCTTTAGTAGTTGAAAGTTGCATGGTTTGATAGCAAGAGAGGGGCCCTAAAACTTTGGCAACATTGCATGAAAAATGTACTTTTATAAATTGAAAATCATGATATGAATGTATCAGAAGAAATAGTATGTTGTCACGTTTTATTCACTAGAACTTGCTGTGCTGTTGCAGAAATGACCAGAACATGGCCTCTGTCACCTTATCAGAATGTCCCTAGGGACAGCGCAGCCAGACTCTGATGGAGTTGGCTGGAAGGGGAGGGTTAGCATTTTGAGCAGCCGTGTTGGCAGTGTTGGTAGCCATGACAGCAGGGCTGAGGATGGGCATGGGTGCGAGGACTGCCAAGGGGTCAGGTTTGGCCAGTGCTGGCAGGTCACCTAAAATCTGGATGCTGAAGAAGAGTGCTGTGGAGAAGAGAGACAGAAGAGTTAATGATTTCAGCTCAGATAAACTTTACCAGAGTAATCACACCTCATACACAAATCAGCATCTGGTGGAGTGGAATGCCTCTGAGACTTATTGAAACACTGACCTGCATTAAAACACAAGAAATACAGTCTATATGTGGTTCACAGTCGTCATGGTAAACTACTACTTTTTTCTGTCTAATGAGAATAACCAGGATGGTTCTTACGTCCGGAGAAGATGTAGTGCTCATATGGGTCACTCCTCAGAGGGCTGGGCATGGACAGAGCTGAGGTGACAGGTGTGGGGAATCCCTTCAGAGACAGTTTGATGTTGATCTCTCCACTTAGTAGAACTTATGGGTTTGAGAAATAAAAACAAGCATTTTAAGTACATTTAATGAAGTGCATGCCTACTTAGTTAATTGATAAATTAACCCCCAAAAAAGGTCTCATGTTGTGAAAAGTCAGATTTCCATTTCTTTTTAAAAAATAAAGCAGGTATAAGTGTTATATAAATACCAAGATATCAAAATACTCAGTACACAGAGAAATGCACACAGTTCGTATTCAGAAACTGTGCCTTTAAACTAGCCGTCTACAACAAAATCTGCTGTATTTTCATTTGACCAGTTCCCTGCTTCGGTGGGCTACTGACCAGCCTGCCGTCTGTTCAAGGAGCTCCTTGGTTTAATGCTGCAGGAGGGAGTGCTGCCTGGTGGGAAGGTGAACGTCTGCATGATGTCTCCTGTGGGACAAACACAGAGAGCTACTGTCAGTCATGTCCATAAACTCAAACAGCATTAAAAAGACACACTGTATGTCCATCTACGTGCAAGTTTTTTCTGTTCATTTATATATCTTGAAAGAGATGACAGAGCTTCTTGCTTTACATCCATACAGCTACACAGGTACTGAGAGCTGCCCAATACAACAAACAACCACGTTGTTTTGAGCAAGAAAGTTCTGTTTGGACCTTGGTATCACTGTCTGTGTGTGACAAAGTAATCTCAACCTAAAAGATCACTCACTAGCTTTTTCAGACCTCCCAACTGCATCTCACTGTCTTCATCAGAGAATATAAGGTGTCAAAAAAATAACAGCGCCTACCCCACCAAACTGCACTCAGCGTCATTTACTAATGACGACTGTGAGCTGGAGTTAAATGCCACAAAATGCAAGTTTAGTGGACCTTGAGTTGAGATTATATTTCTCACACAACCACAGTGCTCTGGTGGCCAGTTGATAGTTATAAATTTAGTGCCTTGATTGTTAGCTGTTGTGTGGAACTAGCTGCTCTTGGGATTCAGCATCTTGTACTTTAGGTGAATTCCTCCCAGCCCTAGACCGTGCCTCTGTCCCTCTGTTTATCAGTTTAGTTGTGTCTTTCTGTATTCCTCACCAGGCTTAAAGAAGTATACAGTCTCTGGTCTACTTGTGGTTGCTGGTACTGCCAGTGCAGCTCTGATGCTTCCTGTCAGACCTGGGAACTCAGCGGCCAGAGGTTTGGGGTAGCCCGGCTCCATCACCATGTTCCCATCTAGACGCCAGTACTGGTCTCCCTAGATCAGTGGATGAAGAGGACAGATGGTGAAAAAGAGGGTAACTGCACACTAACTTCCATCATCACAGAGGGAGCTTATTTGAGAAAGTATATGAAAGTTTGTGAGATGCACAATCCCAATGTCCAGAAAAGTGCAACACATGAAGAAGTCAGTAACTTCATAGTCACACAGATTGGAAAGATTTAATATGGCCCATTTTTTTCAATTCCTATTGTAGACTTGAGCATATAATCAAAGTAGAAAAAAAAACAAGCTGTTATTATTTTTGTGTGTGTGTGTGTTGGAGTCATATATAAATAACATCAACAAATTATTTTTTCAATTTCCAATTTGGGATTCCCAGCTGAATATGAACAGAACAAATGATACACAGATTATATATGAAACCTAAACCTAATGAAACTGCTCCCACTGAAAACTGATAAGGCTGACAGCCTGATAATGGCCTTCTGAACCTACTAGTAGGTGTAGCAGGCCCCTTCTAACCCATATCTATAAGGCTGATAGCCACTGATAATAGGGTGCCCACCCAAAATACTATCTGTCCAGAATGATGTCCAACAGATTTACCTGATAGCTGTGCTATAATAACTGCAAATTTAAAGCAACATATTTGCTTACAAAATGATCTGATCATGTCGCATTTCCATTTTTTGGAAAGAAACTATGGGATTTTTTTTTTTTTTTTTTTTTCAGATTTGAACTCTCCAACAACTGGACTATTCTAGATTGGACTCTTCTATTTGGTGTCACTGTGATGGGAACAGGAGCAATACTTAAACTCTAGTATCAGAAATTTTTGTTGTATTATTCTAGTCTTCTTAACAGTGGCACTGGTGGTGTCAGTAGTTATAGTAAGAGTCATAGCAGTAGTGACACAGTGGTTGTATATTGGGATATAGTGATATTTGTACCTTGATGATGTAGGTGTGTCCGTGGCAGTTGCAGCGTGTGAAGACAGTATCGATGGGAGACGGGACACCCAGAGTGTCTGTGATGCTCTGTGGACGACCAACTAAGTGACTGACAGGGTCCACTGCCCAGAACAGCTCACCTGAAACACACATACAGTATAAGTGATACAGCTCACACAGGACACTCTGAGACTTCACAGAATCACATTATCTGTTTATTACACATCACACTCAAATCATAAAGAATATATAAACACAATATTGACTTTATATGCTTAAATATGTGTTTCTTCCCAATATTGTGTTTGCAGGATATCCTTTTATACTGGAGTCATTACACACACTAGAAACAGCATCTGGATGACTGACCTTTAAATATCAGTATGGTCCCATTGCTGAGAGCTGTCAGTCCATTAATGGGAGAATCACTGCATAGGTTGACATCAGCAAGGAGTCCTACACACACACACACACACACACACACACACACACAATTTATCAGACACACTAAAAACCCATTATTACGTCTGCAATTTATTGGCCCAGTTAGTCAATTTTGATTTTTTCATGTATTTGAATTTTCAGTATTTTTAGTATTATTAGTCAAACAAAAAAAGTCATTCTGATACAGCAACATGTTCTTACTCCCAACTCATTACATGTCATCAGTTGTGTGGTGGACTTTTGACGTCTACATATTACGTGCTAAGTATTCTGGGTGCGTCTGTTGTTGAAGTCCTGGGATGCTGTGTCAATTTACGCCTGTTAAAATGCATTGTGTCTTTCAAAATTCACCTCCCTTTTCACAGGAAATGTACAGTTTTTGCTTGTTAGAGGCATACAGTCAGCACAGGAAAAACACCTTGTATTTACTTGTTCCTTGTGCAACAAATGCATGTGGTTAGGTTCAGAAAAAAACATCATGGTTTGGCTCAACATCCATACGCTGACATCATCTGGCAGCGTTATACACTGGTGCTGTCAGTGTCTGATGCAGAAAACACCGACCAAGCGGTGGTATTTGATGACTTTAGACACCGAATGTGTCAAGAGAAGATCATTCTGATCTGTTCAAAAATATATGTAATAAAAAACTTTGTAATATTTCTAATATCATGTATGTAAAGATAAAAGTGACTGAATTTGGTCAAAATGCAACACACACACACACACACACACACACACACACACACTTGTCCTACCTGTCCCTGGTCTCTCAGATCCTCCTTCCACCACAGGGAGACCCAAGGCTTGGGCTACATCCTGCAGAGTGCTGGGTCTGGGCCTGGAGCCAGCTGGGCCACTGAGAGCTGCTGCTGGAACTACTGCAAACAAAAATAGTTATTAAAGTGTGTGGTCAAATGCAATAAATACTATTATTAATTTAATTTTACTTATTTGGGTTACAATGAGTGCTTTATAACAAATCGAGAGGCGGATACACCCTGGACACATCGCCAGACTATCACAGGGCTGACACACACAAAAAACAACCATTCACACCTACGAGCATTCAGAGTCACCAGTAAACCTAATGTCCTTATGGTCTCACATGTCTTTGGACTGTGGGAGGAAGCCAAACAACCCCCACACCAACTGGGAATATGCATACTCCACACAGAAGGGCCCCAGTTTGAACCTGGAACCCTTTTGTTGTGAGGCAACAGTGCTAACCACTGCACCACACCACTGTGCCGACCAAAAATGTAATTTAAGTTAAATCAGATTTAACAAATGATGAATTAAATCTCTGTCAAACTAACCTTGACTTGGCCCAGATGAAGCCACTCCTTCATGCGACAGCAGCAGGTGGACATTGCCATTAACAGCTCCATCACCAGCACTGACAAGAGCACTGCCGTCCAGGGATGGAGCACTGTAGCGGGGCAGAGAGGAGCCAGGTGCTGGTGAAGCTGGAACTTCACTATGAGCGGAGGGGATGGACACTGGCAGTCGACCAACAGGGATGTTACCCACACCTACAGGAGAAAAAAGAACCAGGGAGGTTTTCATGTTTTATGTAATAAGTCAAAACAAAATTATCTTTTAGGAACAAATGACATTTTAAAAGAAAGAAAGAAAGAAAGAAAGAAAGAAATATTTCAAACCATGTTGCAGTAGATTGGTTGGTACAACAGCAGGAAGGGCGGGACCAGAGGGGCTGGCAGTCAGTGGTTTGAGGCCCATTGCACCAGGACAGTGACCCCCAGGGTACTGTGAGCAGAGAGCCTTCACTACATAAAAAACAATATGAATTTAAATGACCATAATAAACTGCATTATTTATTTAATACAAGTAATACAGAAACTGACAGACACATCCACAGCTATGTTTTGTAGGTTTGCTACAATCCATCAACAATGAACACTAGTATTGTGTTCTCAGTGGTTAAAGATTCAGTGTGTAGGATTTAATGGCATCTTGAGGTAGGGCTGCAGAACTGAAACTTCTCCCATGAGCCAAGCATGAAGAACAACTACAGTGGCCCTATCTAGAGCCAGTGTTTGGTTTGTCCATTTGGGGCTACTGTAGAAACAACACAGCGAACTCTGTAGTAAAGGACAATCTCAGTATGTAGATATAAACGGCCTATTCTAAGGTGACGAAAACACAATGTTTTTTATTTTCAGGTGATTTTACACTAATGTAAACATAGTTATGAACATTATATATAATTTTGCCAATAGAGGCCCCTAAATCAGTGCCTCATCAACATGGTCAGATTAACCTGTTAGAGAGCCCAGAGGCAAAAATGTGCTATTATGTTACTGGTTAATGATGTTTGATGAGAGGATCAATACCACTCACACATCTGTACAACAGCCAAGCCTTGCTTTATCCAACCGTAGCAAAATTCACTGGCACATAACCCCTTGTAAAACCACAATGTGCTGTTTTTACACCCTTCCTCATTCCAAAATTGTCAAATACCGCCACTTGGTAACTGATTTCAGTGTCAGACACAGACAAAAAAGGCATCCTTTAGAACAAAATAGATATAATATCATAATTATATGTGCTGTTTGGCATATATACAGTAGATGTTAAGGTTTGTTCTCACTCTGAATAAAACACAAATTCAACATGAAAACAACATCTACCTGTGTACCATTCCTCACTCTCACTGTTGGATTTTTTCCAGCTCCTCCCTAGCTTCCGTTTTCCTGAGGAGGAGAAAATAATGGGGAAAAACTGTGAGGACACACCTGTTATCCAACAGCAGTTGGTTCATCAGGAACATAAAATGGCAGCTACTCAGTACTGCAACACGTTTCAAGCTTGGCTGAGGAGTGTGAATTTTAGAGTTATATAACTCATATCGCAGCGGTGCCTGGACAGCGTGACGTGTGTGGTTGTGCTGCTGCCGTGGTCCCGCCAGATGCCTCCTGTTGCTGCTGCCATCATTAGTCATTAGTCATACTTCTTCTGTTATTATACACATATGATTATTGTCACACATGTATACTGCCAGGTATTAATACATACTTTCAACATATTGTACCGCAGTAACCAGAACTATAACTATAATATTATTACTTTCAATAATGTTGTTGTAAGCTACTGTCATTACCTGCATCTCTCTCTCTCTCTCTCTCTCTCTCTCTCTCTCTCTCTTTCTCTGTCTCATTGTGTCATATGGTTTACTGTTAATTTGTTATGCTGATCTGTTCTGTATGACATCTATTGCACGTCTGTCCGTCCTGGAAGAGGGATCCCTCCTCAGTTGCTCTTCCTGAGGTTTCTACCGTTTTTTTTCCCCGTTAAAGGGGTTTTTTGGGGAGTTTTTCCTTATCCGCTGTGAGGGTCTTAAGGACAGAGGGATGTCGTAAGCTGTAAAGCCCTGTGAGGCAAATTGTGATTTGTGATATTGGGCTTTATAAATAAAATTGATTGATTGATTGATAACTTAACTTTTAACTTAACTTTATATACTTTATTAATTCCCCTGAGGGGAAATTTTTTCACTCTTGCTGTCAATTGCACACAAGTCCGAAAGACACACACATGCACAAACAGGACCTAGACATGCACAAGGTGGAGTGATGTCAGGGTGGGGCTGCCCCGAGCGGTTGGGGGTTTGGTGCTTTGGTCAAGGGCACCTAGGCAGTGCCCAGGAGATGAACTGGCACCTCTCCAGCCACCAGTCCACGCTCCATATTTGGTCCAGACGGGGACTCGAAAAGGCGACCCTCCGGTTCCCAACCCAAGTCCCTATGGACTGAGCTACTGCTGCCCCATATATTGTCTACCCAAGCCTTTTGTGTTGGCTCATTAAAGCTCATTAAATACATTTTCAAAAAATATTCTTTCAACTCAAATTAATTTTCCATTTTCCATCTTCTGTCTCACAGCTTCTGTATTTTGACAGTATTTATGAGCTATAAATGGCAGGTTTAAGTACCAATATAAGGATTTGATTGGTTAGCTGGTAAATGATAGCAAATCCAGCATTAAAGCTACATTGGCAGAGAAAGCGAAGCTCTTTTACTCATTAGTTAGTTGTTACTGCTGGGTGCTAACCTGAAGCTGCAGCCCTCAGAGGCTGGGAAGTCCTGGTGTGTGAAACTGACACACTGGCATCTGTGGACAGAGAGACAAACTTTTTTAAGCGTCATTATGTCTCTAAACTTTATTATAATTGTGTATGCGTTGCTAGGTCACAGTGGGGCACTGTGTGTATGTGTTGTTGTAGCTGTGGTTGTTGTGGTTGTTGGCCATTACCGCAGTGTAGCTGGTAGTCAGGACAACAGGTGTTGTACTTGATGCACTGTGGATCACACTCACACAGCAGACCGCGCCTAAATGCTTCACCACAGCGACCCTGACAGGACTGAGCTGAGAATAGACAGATCAACACAGCAGAGTGCATGTTTCAACATAGTCCAACATAGTCCAAAACTGAAATTTAGCAAACAGTTGCCCATTTACACATCCAGGAGACAAACAGCAACGTAATCCAATTCACTCTCTCTCTCCTCTAAATCCTAAGAAACTATCTGGAGCTTACAGCTATTAGGTGAACCACAGTCTAGTTACTAACTTTGTCTGTCTGCCATTTAATGCTGAGCAGGGATACTGTACACTGAGTTTATTAGAGCTTGTTTGCTACAAAAAAATAGCTGCCTGATTCTGCTAGAAACTGAGAGCAGTGAAACATACATTAAATGTGCTGTAATACCAAAACAATGAGCCAAGGATTTCGAGGTTATTAGAAACCAGAGACTTCACAGCTCAATAGAAATCAATACACCAAGCTAAAGATGCTAAGAGTTTCATAGAAACCCACACAACAAGCTAAAGAGGCTCAGTAGTTCTATAAAAAACAATAAATGAGCTAAGCAACAATTTATTGGATGTTATAAAATAAATATTTGTGCAGCTTTAAGATGAAAGCATATAGCATATGCTGCAGTATTTAATCACCATAAATCAAGACTCTCATTGCCTGCATTTCTTTTCCTTGACCTGTTATACTTATCTGTCCTTTCCTTCTATCCTTCAAATTAGCACAGATGAATTGATAAAAATGTACTGTCTCGATTTATTGAGTGTCTTACCAGCGGTGCAAGTAGCGTGGAAGTCTGGGCAGCACTCATTGTGTTGCAGGCAGCCAAAGTCACAGGTACACTGCTGGCCTCTGATGAAAGCCTCGCCACAACGGCCCACACAGCTTCCTGGAGAGAGACGACGTGTGTGTGTGTGTGTGTGTGTGTGTGTGTGTGTGTGTGTGTGTGATTTCAGTCACACTTTAATTTTAATTTGTTAAGCACTGTAAGTGTCCTATATGACATCATTACTTTGGTATCATCAAATGGACTGTAAGACATCCCAAAGCACAATAGACCAAGTCTTAAACATTTTTATTGGGCATTTTGAGACATAGCAGGTGTGTTACTAAAAGACGTTTTTTTTTAACATTATAAGGTATTACATGTGCATTATGAGAAATTTCAAGATATTAAAAGGTACATTTTGCTGTATCAAAATGCGATTGCAAGTTGCTATAGGTGCAGTGTACACATGACAAGGTATTTTGCACACTAGATGATATGATAGCTTCATTAGTAGACATTTTATACTCAAGCAGGTGCACTACCAGATCATAATCATAAGAAGGTTAGATAAATATGTCAGAGCTTACCTGGTCCAGCAGCAGCAACAGCAGTGTAAGGCACAGCAAGGCCAAGACAAAGAAGCCACAGTGCCATTTTCATCACCATCCTCATCATCATCTCTGCCCAAGACTCTGTCTTAACTGAATCTGAACCAAACAACAACAGCGATATAGAAATGGAACGTAAGAGAGACACTGGCACAGTAATAGAAAGAAATTTAGAGAGTCAGTGTGTCACCTCTCCCTGTCTTCTTTCAGCCTCTCAGTTTGTTGGTCTTATATATGAGACAAAGGCACTGAGACAGGACACTTTTAATTAGCATCACACACAACCACACACTCATACTACACCCACAGACTAATTAAAAACTGCCAAGAAGTATTTAAACTTCCTACACTGGCAATAAATGAACTCCTACACACAGAAACCCGCTTCCAGACCAGAGATGGAAAGTAACTAATTATAAATTACCTCAGGTACTTTTTACTGTTTGTTTTTGGTTGCACAAGAAAAAGACTGTCTTTTACTTCTTTCTTAATAGTTGCATTTTTTAAAATTCTACATTTTTTTAAGTAAATAATTTCTTTGCCAACTATTTTTTAAGTTAATCAACTGTAATCAGTGTTTTTCTCCTTCCCCACATGTGATATTACTCCGACCTGTTGCCCTTTGGTCACATTTTCTCTGCGAGCCAACTTGAGGAATGAGGTGCTTGTGCCAGCCAAAGCTGATGTCATGTGGTTAAGACAATTATTTAGTGATTTTATATTGTTCAGCTCAGTCCATAGGTCATAAAAAGTGTCTACAAGTGGGTGACTTTCACAAGGAGAGGATGAGGGGAAAGAGCCAAAGAAAGGTAATGAATGACAAGGGTCAGTCTGCTGGGGCATTTATATCTATGGAGATGCTTTCCCTACTTCTTACCCCACTTCTTCCGGTGCCAAATCCATTTTCAAATTTGGCTTGGCCCTCAAATTGATCTCATCTACACACCTGTTAAGTTTTGTGACTCCTTCTTGTACAGTTGGGGAAACTGACAGACAGATCAAAAGTCACATAAAAACATGGTGAAATACTCAAAACCACCTTCATGGTAGTTCCCGCTACAGTAGGTGCCACCAGTAACCACATTTTGCCACGATGACACACACACGCACACACACCCTGACTCACCACCTGTTTTCTCATGACTGAGGCATGGAACTTCAGCCATGTAAAAACAAGTGGTCATTTTTTTGATGTCTTAGCCCTTTCCATGACAACTGTGCAAAATCCACCCACTGACGAATGACTGCAAATCTGCTGAGAATATTGTCAATCTAGTGGTCAGACAGTGGTTCCCAATCAGGGGGTCGCAGTCCAAAAGTGGGTTGCAAGTCCATTCTAAATAGACTGCAAGTAACTTGCAAACGTGTCATGTTTGTAAAAAGAACACTTTATTTTAAAATTCAGTCAATATCTGGCACAGAGCTTTTATTCTGAAGTGCTGCTACCCCAGAAATCCAGAGTTCTCGCGAGAGCACAGTTTGAATTTGCTCAGCGAGTCACTCTGGCAATCAGTAATGATGCTCATTACCCATGCCCTTGGAGCCGAGCTGCACCAATCACATCGGTGTATCTGATATAGGCGGGCCAGAGGCCAGCTAAACAGATGACGACAGTGCTGCGACAACGAAGTCCGGAATCAGTCAGTAAACATTGCAAGATGGCTACGGATGAACACCAGTTGTTTGAAACGGCTCTGGCCGCTACAATGAACGAGTTAGACTTGGCTTTTTCTCTCTAAAAGAGGAACAGAAGACGGCGCTCGAATCTTTCCTTTGCAAGAAGGACATTTTTGCTGTTTTGCCGACCGGATACGGCAAGAGTCTAATCTACCAGTTAGCTCTGCTGGTAGCGCTCTGGATACGTCACCCTGTGTATTGTTCTGATTGGTCGTAGTGTTATTTTCAAAAGCATGCTTGGTGCCGCCCCTCGAGTTGGGCCATTTGCATTACTCATAGCCAGACTCTAAATCTTTCTAGATTTGGGTCTGGATTTCCAGGCTAGTTTCCTGCTGTAGAGTGAGTAAATAACTGACAGCTACTTAACAGAGACAGCAAACTAGCTCAGCGACATGGCCAAATGCAAGTATGATGCTGCGTCGACCTTTAACCAAAGGAGAGTCTGGACCCTGTGGCTGGACCATTTGAGAACCACTGGTCTATAATATACAATAACAGTAAATTGTGGTATACCAATTTATACCAATTCCCACAAGTCCATAATCAGGATTCTTTGAAACATCCGTATATATTGTCAAAAATCTAAAGTATTGTCTATGAACATGGTCTTAACAATATTCCGAATGCTACCTGTTACAGATTAGTTTATGTTTCTTCTAGAAGTTGTAAGTTAGCATATGGCTCTGGGATAATTCATGGTGCTGGTGGTGGTGCATAAAGTAACAAATGGACTATAATTTAACTCTTCCAAACCCATCTTTTATACAGTTTCCCCTATATTCCATTCAAAATTTCTTTCATTATCTTTAGCATACTCCCAACATTCTCTTAAAGCCTCAGTGGTGAGTTGTTCCTTTCCACATCCTTTTAATAATTTTTCTGGTCTAACGTGTCATCACCAGCTTCTACTAATAGATCATTTACTGGAGTTGTTCTCATAGCCCCTAAACATAGTCTTAATGCTCTGGTTTAAACCCTGTCTAGTCTTTGTAAAATTGTCTTACATGCTTTTCCATATACAGCCATAATCTATAGTGGATCTTATTAGTGCCTGATATATATCTAAAAGTGATAGTCAGCCCCTCAGTCATAACCGCAGAAATTCCTCATGAGGTTTGAAGTTTTCTTACATTTGGTTTCTGTGTTTTATATGAGAATTCCATGTATTCTTTTCATCATATCATAATTATAAATTTTTGAGACCTGGCAGTCTCTAACGGTTGTCTATATAGAGGTAAATTGCAGTTAAATGGTGTTTTCTTTTGTGAAACAGCAAATAACATTATTTAGGTAGTGAAATCTTGGAACCCAAATTATATGACAATGTGTAAAGCAGTCTGAACATTTTGAACAACATGACTACATTTCTTCCTCTTTTCCAGCTTGCCCCATCTTTTGCACATATGATGCACTATTTTCTCTGTTTACATCCCAAAATACACTGTTTATCATTATATGGAAAAGGATAGTGTGAATAACACTTCCTTGTGGAATTCCAATTTGTATTTCAAACTCTTTAGATATACCTGATCCCACTTAACCCTGAAAGTATGAACTGATAAAAAAAAAAATCTAAATACCAGATTGATTCATTTTAATTAGTGTCCCCTCCTTTCGCATCGAATTTTATGTCTTTTTAAATATTTAAATAAACAAGTGCCATTACTTCTTCTTCTTCTTCTTCTTCTTAACCCATATGAAGAGTTCTTTTTCAACATCATTACTCATCTTCACTGAGGCATCTATTGAGGATCTACCCTTGAGGGATAGAATTTGACATGGACTTGGTGACTTTTCTGCCCTAAAAATAAAACTAGCTTTTTCACACTTCACACTTTTTTGATCTTTTACATTCATTTTTATAACCTGGATTAAAATGAACTAAACTTGTTTCAGTGATAATGGTGCTTGTTAATATGTACTAATTAGAGCAGACTGAAGGAAAATTGACTGCAACATGATGTATTTGAACCATGCATGCAGAGCAAAAGCAGTCTTATCACATTAACCACTCAGCCAGCTCATCTTTGGTGTGTTGTCTTTAAGGTCGTAACTGAGGGTGGTATGCATATGGTGAGGCAGAACCTCACCCTCTCTCAGTGGCCATCTTTACAGTTTTCTACTAGTCAGTCTTTTGCCTTGTCTTGGGTGTGTTGTCTTTAAAGGTGCGTACAGAGTGCGGTACCATGAAAAGCAAAAAAAAAAAAAAACACAGTTCCTTAAATGGTGGAGTGCTTGCTTAGCATACAAGAGGTAGCAGGATCTGCTCTTTGGTTGAGCAAGTTGATGCAATACCAGCCTATGAACGATCAGAGAGCATCTTGTGAGAATGGCTATCTTTCTTATCCTATTTTCTTTGGTTTCCTATGGAGACCCACAAAGTCTAACAAAGACTGCCCCCCCCCCCCAAAGCAGTTTTGGTTAGAGTTTCAAATTGATAGTTTATCATATTTTATGTGATGAATAAATTATTTGTCTACCAATCTTGTTTCTCTGGGGGTGATGTCCCACAAGGTGATTTAATATAAATTAAATCATATTTTATAATAAAAATGAATAATTCAATTCAAATTATCATATTCTCATATGATATTTCTTATAGCCATTCTAATACACTTATCCACACATTCCCACCAGCCTCAACCACTCGGCAACAGTCTGACCACTGAGCTGGGTCTCTCTTCAGACTGTCCACCACAGGGGTGAAGTTAGAGTTGTGTTGGGTTACCTAAACTGAAAGATGTTAATCACATAAAAATATATATTTTCATAAAGACAGAAGTTTAAATTAAAGTATTTTAAAAGTAGCAAAAGTCTCTTGACGTCTGTTACAAATCAGCTTGTTGACACTCTTACAGGGCATCTGCTAGAGACATAATACAATGTGAATGAGTCACTGCAGCAGACCGAACACATCAACACACCCACTCTGTTCCCATTCACCTGTTGGTCTGAATGACTACACACATGCGTGCCGCCTGTTTTTTTAATGCTTAATTTCTAACAGTCAATTATGTGTGATGGCAGCCCTCTAATGAGCCCTCGGGAAGAGGTGTGGTTACAGTGAGGTATTGTGATTGGTCAGATGGTCAGATTAAAGCAGCTCATTAAACTTTATTAGCGCCCCACATTGTGACCATGTACAGACTGTGGGATGCATGCTGGCGGGCAGTTCAGAGCACTACGCACATATTCACACACACTTTTTTGGTGTAGAGAAACAGGAGGTCAGACAGACATTATGAAACATGTATTTAAAGTGTGTCTGGCAAAGGACACATATCTTAAAAAGAGCAGAGATTTGTTCAACCTGACCATGTGACTGTAAGTTTAGTCCTTTTATACAGTCAGACAGTTCGTTTGAGAAACATGTGTGTTTCTCTCTGGAGCTGCGAAGGGAGCTGACAGGATGTTTGTAGATTCACATTCACTTTATGCAGATTTACTGTTCCTACTACCAGTTGACACTGGTAATGGCTCCCTGATGAGACTGTGGGTTGCTGACCAGTGTCTGCTCACATTACCTCATCCTCCTGGTATCTTCCCGTCACACTCTTCACTTGTTCCTACCCATTATTTCAGCTTTATAGCTGATGCCAATTTCACCATGAAGTTTATTTTCCTTGTGGGTAAAGAATGTTCTCCTTTTGTTTGTTCTGTCTGTGGCAGACAATGCTGTTTTGGTAAAACTACGGATTCGTTAAATTTGCATGTTATTATGTAGTGGATACGTTAAAACTTTGCATTTCAACAGCGCTGTAATTAACCTGTGGTTAGGCACAAAAATCACTTGGTTATGGTTAGGAGAAGATCATGTTTTAGCTTAAAATACCCCATTTTGGGGGGGCACAGTCCCGGCAGGAAAAGCAGTGATGTTTCGATAAAAACAACTGCTTTTCATGCCACTATCCCAGCTGAAAAGACAAACACGGGTTACTAAATCATGACTGGTTTAGCTGCGTGTTGGCCTCAAACAGTGGTCAGAAGCTTGGCAGACATCTCACTGAGGTGACATACCATCCAATATCCCCTCCACCTCATGATGACAAAGTCAGCTCGTGTGCAACGTCGCTTTAGAAATGTTGATATGATGAAATGTGTAGAGGCGTACAATGTTAACATTTTCTTTTAGTGACTGGGCTGGGACCTTTTACCTTTCAATATTTTTCTCAAACCTTTGTTTTGTGCCTAAATATTTCTAAAACAGCATTCAAAATCGTACCTAAGGGCTCCACTAGGAGTATGTTTAAAATGTTTATCATCAGATACCTTAACCAGTTTTAAAAAGGATGGAATGTTTTACTGACAAACTGAAGTGGAACTCTGTTATTCCCACATTCTTTGAATTTGGATGCATCTAGGAGTACAAGTCAGATTTTCCACTATTTTATTTTCTCCAAACTATGTTGGCTTTTGTTAATTTCTAATCACATCTAAACATTCCATCCCCTGTAACATGACATTCTCAGTAAAAGGACACACTTGTGTGTGTTTCTGAGTAGTTATTTATAATGTAACAGTTTGTATCTGGTACAGATAGCTTTGCTTTGAGCAAAAAAAAAACAAAAAAATAGACAACTGACCTCTCTCATGTAGATGGTTTAGATTTTCCACTATTTCAATTTTTTTTCTTTGGCACTTAAACTCGACTACCAGAAATCGGTGTACCTTTGGTTCAATCAGTTTTCTTTCTTAAGTGATGGCAAATTCGGCATCGACAGTGAATTACAGACGTAGACTACTAATGAGTTACCCATTTACTTTGCCTTAATCCATAGAACTTTTACTCTGACCAAATACAAAGACCTCAAACTAAATTAATGCAAAACAATGCAGATATTGGTGCATCAATTAAGTTTGATACTTAAAATTTATTGGCAGGACCTCTAACCCCCTCATCCCAATGGTGAAGTGAAACCTACGCCCTTGCCCAAATCTCTTACAAAGCAAGCAAAAACAAGTGATAAGAACTTAACAAGACATTGTAGGGACAAAAAAAAAAGTCTAACGTTATATTAGGTAAGAAATAAAAGTCCTAAAAAGTCCTTTTGTTGACATAATAAGAAGAGCATCTGATATGATTAAAAATATGTATGTTTGGTGTATGTGAAAAGTTAATGATCTGACAAACTAATGTGGTGATTTCATGCTGTATTTACCACCACCACAAATTCAAAGAGAACATTTGGTTTTACAAGTCTGTCAGGAATGAAGAAGGCAGGTGACCAAAGAAATTTACAGATAATAATATAAAAATCAGAACTGTAATTACAAAATGTTCGAGAAACTGCTAAATTTTAAGCAAATGCTCTGAAATAGACTTTTTTTTATATTACCAGAAGATAACAAGAGAGAGATAACAACATCATTTCTATCATTTCCAATCACACACACACACACACACTGACTCACCACTTGTTTATATATATATATAAACTAAGCACAAAAAGTAAGGAATTTTGTGTTTGGTAGATTATTTCTTTGTTGTAACAGTGCTTCTTGGCAATAAATCTTATACTGTTGGAAAACCTGTTTATTCCCCTTTTAAATTGTGCCACATTGGTAAGGAACATGCATTTGTGGGATGAGCAGCAGAGCTGAGTATGTGGGTTGTGCCCATGAAAAATCTGCCAAATCTTCTCTGCCAATGCCAAACAGCTTTTTTTTTTTGCTGTTGCTACTGACTCTTGTTTTGAGCTTCTGGTACCTGATTGAAGGTGAATAGCTTGAAGAATGGGATGCCATCCCACAGCAGTGTGTGACCAGGCTGGTGACCAGCATGAGGAGGAGGTGCCAGGACGTTGTGGCTGTGTATGGTTCTTCCACACGCTACTGAGGCTCCTGTTTGTTAAATGAATAAATTGTTAAATTGTCAACATGTCTTGTTTCTTCAGACTTCAATCATCCAAACCACTAAACAACACCAAACAAGAGTCAACAGCAAAACAAAGCTGTTTGGCATTGGCAGAAAAGATTTAGCAAATTTTTCACGGGTGCAACTGCCACCCGTGAAAAACACACAGACAGTTTGTTCATTTCGGCTGTGAATCTCCTCTGCGGGTTGGGTGTGCTGAGAGGGCTGCTGTGTCTGCCACACGGCTGGGTCAAGGTGGAGAGCTGCCTGGTCAAGCAGAGCTACTAGAAGCGTCGTGCAACGCCGGACCTGACCAGCCGCATAACAGTGACCAGATACAGATACACCGACCTTGTTGTAAGAATATCGGCTTCGCCATACACAAGGACAGCACACCCAGCCACAGACATTTATTCCCCCTCTCAACTAAACAGGCTTTTCAGTGGTATAAGATTTATTGCCAAAAAGCATTTGTAACAGGGTAGACTTGTATCGTTTAGTTGCAGTGATTTATTTTATTTATGATTTGAGCACTCAGTGTGTGTGTGTGAGAGTGCAGTGGTTAGTGGGTGTGGTTTCCATGTTTGGTGAATTGCTGTGGTGATGGGCTGATGGCATGCAGGTGTGATGGGTGTTACCTCCTAATTTGCTGAGTACTTATCAGACACACACACACACACACACACACACACACACACACACACACACACACACACACACACACACACACACACACACACACACACACACAGACAGTTTGTTCATTTCGGCTGTGAATCTCCTCTGCAGGTTGGGTGTGCTGAGAGGGCTGCTGTGTCTGCCACACGGCTGGGTCAAGGTGGAGAGCTGCCTGGTCAAGCAGAGCTACTAGAAGCGTCGTGCAACGCCGGACCTGACCAGCCGCATAACAGTGACCAGATACAGATACACCGACCTTGTTGTAAGAATATCGGCTTCGCCATACACAAGGACAGCACACCCAGCCACAGACATTTATTCCCCCTCTCAACTGAACTGGCTTCCAGACCCATTTTATCTATTTTCTCCCCTAACGTGGGCCCCCATTTTTAACTTTTTTTAATCTATTGAATTGTAATAAAATTACTTGCAAATTTCAGCTTGTTGTGTTTTGCCCATTTCTTCACTGGTTGGTTAAGCCGAACTGGGGTGTTCTACACATTGTTACAACAAAGAAATAATCTATTTAACACAAATTTCCTTACTTTTTGAGCTTACTTTTATAAATGTACATATATGTATATGCGTGTGTGTGCGTGCGCGCGTGTGCGTGTGTACACACATTCACTTTATTCTGTTTCATTTAAAATCTGGCCAAAAATAAACCGTTTGCATGAACTAACCAGCATGCACAAGAGTAAAAAACCGAGGCTTTTCAGCTCCAGGATTTTATCTTTAACGTCAAAGGGGAAGTTTTAAAAATCGAATAACTGACTTATGGTGGAGAGTGTCATGCATTTTCTGCCAGTCACTCAGGGAGGCTGATAACTACAGAACAGTCCCTGATTGTCTGTCTGACTTACCGCTCCTGTAAAAAGTACAGTCAAGTGTTACGAAATGTGACAGGTATTTCAGAACATGAATATCACAGCTGTTTATGCGTGTGATTATATCTAACTGCCAGCATGTTAAATTAAAGATGTCTAAATGAAGTATGTGACGGATCTGATGGGTTACAGAATTTGGTGTAACACCGGAACGAAAGAGTCGTCCTATATGTTTCTGCCCGGACAGTGTCAGATACGAACCAAACACCTCAGTGACCACACATTTTCTTTCGTATTTAACTCGGTTTTCTGTGCGTTTGTAGTTAGTTATTCTTTTACTCTTTGCTCGGCACACCACATGTTAAACGAGGTGAACTACCGAAATAGTAGAGTTTCACTGGAGGAGCTTAAATAGCGGCGAGGCTGAATTTAGCTAACGAGGTGAGTTAACGACCGTCTCCTCACACTGTCGTAGTTAGAGACATGTCAGCAGTGGTGTAGTGGAGGGTATAGTCAGGTATATGGGGTATACCCACTTCTTTTTCTATCCAGTTACAATACACCCATCTATCAGCTAAAAAGCCGTTGTAATATATAGCAGAGTATGCCTACTTCCTCATCGGTAACCTACCTATCTGCCTATCAGTACACCCACCTCATCAACTACAGCTACACCACTGCATGTCAGGGACAAAATGCAGTCATGTCAGTGTTCAGTGGTTCTGAAATGTTTTGAGGACGAAGTCAAGGCAGAGTCTTTAAAAAGAATTTATGGCCTTCCTTGGTTTTTTATTATTTTTTATCAGTTCTGTGGGCTGTGTAGAGAACCAGTCTGTTGCCTCATATGGCATGTAGCCTAAAAACCTGACACTTAGGGACTGTTCTTTACTTGTCAGAGGACAGTAAAGACAAAATCCGTGAGTTCGTAGGGCCATACCTCCCGCCCTTCTCCTGAGTCTCTCCTGAGAATAATTTCTGTGTTTTCAATTTGCCCTGTATTGATACATTTGTATTTTTTATATCATCCTGTTTATTTCCACATTTATGTTTAAACCAAAATATCTGACAAATGTAATGCAAATATCTTACAAAGAATCAAAACCAGACAGATAAGTCCATAAGAATCCTTGTGGCTGGATCATCTCCTCTTTGGACAGGAGGTTTAAGGTTTCTGTAGCCTACCTAAGAATTGCTGAAACAATCAACAGTCAGTTTTATAAAAACATGATATTGTGAGAAATTTAGAAGCTTTTTAAAATTAGTTTAATTAAATTCCTGATCTTTGTTTACTGGTGAAAGAAGACATTGTGTTCAGCTGTGTCTGTCTCTGCAGTTATGCTGCTGGTGGACCCTGGTCTGTACATCGGCACTGCGGCTGACCTCAATGACAGCCAGGCACTGGCCAATGCAGCTGTCACTCACATCCTGAGTGTGGACTCTGAGGACCCTGCCCCTCTTCTTCCTGCAGATGGGGGCCTCTGCAAAAAGTGGGTCAATGTTCTGGATGAGGTCACCTCTGACCTCTTGAGTCACATGGACGACTGCTTCCTGTTCATTCAGGAGGCTCTGGATGGAGGCGGGGCTGCACTTGTTCACTGGTAAGGCTCAGAGGTCACTTGTCACTCTAGATGGGTTTCCATCCGGTGTTTTACGTGAAGTTATACTTTGCCAATTTTCAACCAGCTTTGTATCCTAACAGTGTGGGTAGTGTGTGTAAATGAACTGTGGTAAACTTGAGCAACTGAAGTCATACATCAAGCAAGAATGGGAAAGAATTTCACTTTCAAACTTCCAAACACTCAATATCCTTGGTCCCCAAACACTTACTGAGTGTTGTTTAAAGAAAAGGTGATGTCACACAGCAGTAAACCCTGTCCCAACTTTTTTGTTGCATGCATCAATTTCAGAATGAGTGTATATTTCTAATAAACAATTGTTTTATCCACCGAGCCTGTTTAATTTAATGATGGGTGTGCATGCATGTGTTTGTTTGTGTGTGTGTGTCAGCCAGGCTGGTCGGAGTCGCAGTGCCACCATCATTACTGCTTATCTTATGAAGAGATACCAGCTGGGTTTCACTGAGGCTTACCACAGACTGAAGACTGTTAAACAGGATGTACAGTAAGTGTGTGTGTGTGTGTGTGTGTGTGTGTGTGTGTGTGTCTGTCTGTCTGTCTGTCTGTCTGTCTGTGTGTATGTGTGTGTGTGTGTGTGTGTGTGTGGAGCTGTGTGGGTGTAGGTGTGTGTGTGTGTGTGTGTCTGCAATGCTTCTTGAATTTCGCTTTTCAACTAACTTCACCACTTCACCCAATATCTACACTGGGCAAAGTGACCTTTTCAGAGTACATGGTCAGAATGTATGTAATAGTTATTATTATTATGTTGGATGTAGCTGTATCATGTATGTAGGTGTAGGACAGATAATTGAAAGCTGGTGGATTTGTTTTAGGGTCAACAGTGGTTTTGAGGAGCAGCTGTGTTTGTATGAGGCCCTGCACTGTGAAGTGGACTCCTCCAGTCCTCTATACAAACAGTACAGACTGACCAAGCTCACTGAGAAGTACCCTGGTAACCACACACACACACGCACAAAATAATTGTTTGCTTAAAACATAGCTAGCTTCAAACATTTTCTATTTGTGTGTGTGTGTGTGTGTGTGTGTGTGTGTGTGTTTGTGTGCGTGTGCGTGCAGAGTTGCAGCATGTTCCCAGGGAGCTGTTTGCCATTGACCCTGCCCACTCCAGCTCCTCTGAGGTGTCCTATCGTTGCAGGAAGTGCAGGTGAGAGGTAGAAAAATGTATACAGTGGTTGAATGAAGGAAAGTTTTATAAAGATGCTGAATGGATGTCAAATGAGAATTATCAAGACCTTGAAGTAGGAAGTCAGAATAAACCTTTTCATAAATAGGTGTGTTATCTTGATGGTTAAAGGAATAATTCAACATTTTAAGAAATACACATCCTGACTCCAGCCTCTCCTCCTCCTCTGCAGACGAACTCTGTTCCGTGGCTCCAGTATTCTCAGTCATCCAGTAGGAGAGGGAGCGCCAGCCTTTAGTCATAAGAAGTCCAGTAACCTCACAGGTAAGAGCACCATACAATATTTTAAACTGTGAGACTCTGGGATTCATCAATATTTTCTTACCTGAGTATGTTCACACTCTTCAAACAAATTTAGGACTGCCGCAGACCATGAGTACACCCAATTAGGAGAAAACACACCTTTAGAGACCAACATGTTTCAGCATGTTTAAAGACAGATACGAACAGCTTATCAGCTTTTTCCAACTGCCAAGACATTCAGAGAGGCTCACTGACGGTCCAACTCTGGTGTGTCAGGGCCTTAAAGCCCAGTTCAGACCGATGATTCACGACGAGACAAAACCAAGAGAGAGAGCTGAGAAAAGTTGCAGCGGTGTAAACTGGCCGGTCTGAGCTGGACTCAAGCCGGCTGATGGTGTCACCTGCAGCTCATCTGGTCAAATCGCCAATGGCTGGTTTTAGAACATAAAGCATGTCACCTGTCTCTGTTTACTGGAGTAGTGAATAACATTTCCATTGCATAAGAACCTTGCGGGATGGTGATGATACTCCAGGTACTGGGTAAACCCTCAGATGTTACCAAGGAAACTGAGTTATGACTTGTGGAAAACTGAAGATTCTGACTGCAGAAAGCATAAAAATATGAATGAATATTCTTACTTTTTTTCTTTGGTAAGTGACCAAGATATTAGTGAGATAATGTCCTACGAGGTGTCTGTAATCACATTTTAACAGCCTTCATGGATGCAACCATCCTCCACTGCATGTCAGACAGTTCACACCCCTACCTCAGCTGTGAAAAAGTGATAATGGACACCTCATCAGCCGTTTTCTCTTGCTTGTCAAACACTATAACCAATAACATAATTACTGTGTTCTATTTTGTGTGCCAGTTCCAGGGTCCTGATATTGTGCATGCTGTATCACTGTCATGGCTCACTTTAAAGTTATTGGTAACACCTGTGTTTTTCCGACTGTGATTGCTGTGAAATACTCTCATTGCATGATCACACAAACTGAAGATGTAGTTTGTAATAAGTATAATAAAAGGGTATGAAATGTATTGTGGTTTAGGAGATATCCAGTGTACGTCTTACTTCATTGAACCAGTGCAGTGGATGGAACAGTCTTTACTTGGAGTGATGGATGGACAGGTAATGCATCCATACACACAGGACAGGAAATACAGTGTTATTAACTGGTGTAATATACTTCCCATGCATGTTCCCAGCTTCACTTGAACTGATTTGATTCAAGTCATTGTCCCTTTGTGAGAGAATAAATGCTGGACAGAACAAAGCACAACAACATTAATCAGTGTCGTTTCCCTCTGATGTTTAATTGATCTCATATCTCTGTCAGTAGATCAATAGAGAATCCCTGAAAAACAACTGATTAACTGTGGTTCTATGTCGGTCTGAATGTTAGTCATGATCATCTTTCCATCACTGTAAAAGTCTTCGGATCCACACATCCTACTAAAAATACTGATTTCTTTATCTGTACTTATGGTACTTCTCTCCTCTCTTCCCTTGTGTGTGTGTGTGTGTGTGTGTGTGTAGCTGCTGTGTCCTAAGTGCAACTCTAAGCTGGGCTCATTCAGCTGGTGTGGTGATCAGTGTTCGTGTGGTCGCTGGGTCACTCCTGCCTTCCAGCTGCACAGAAACAGAGTGGACGAGATTCGACAGCTCAACATGAACAAATAACACACACTCATGCTCACACTCACTTGCTCACTCATAAATGCATGTAGTCTTTGCAGGCAGGAAAAAAGCACATAGCTCATCTACACACACGTTAACAAGAATTATGTGACAGAAATTTTCAAATGTTGCAGTCCTCTTCCACCAGGTTATAAAGACTCATGCAGTACAGTACAGTGTCTTTGGGTGTTGACTGGTAGATCAAAGAAATTAATATTTCAGAAAATTAACATTATTTTTTCATAACTGCAAGATTTGTTTGACAGTTTATGTAATTCAGCTCATACAGACACTTGAGGCCTTTGCACACTGAGTCTATTTATTTCATATGCATTTCTTTAATCCGTCATCTGGAAAAAATAGTTATGTGCGGAAACCTTGCATACTGAGCACGATGCGTTTTAATGTTCTGTTCGTTGTGAAAATTTGCAATAAGAAACAAAATGTAAGGACACAGTGAGGAATAAAAGAATACCACGTGACCCATTCCTCCCCTGCCACATTTTCTTCACTGCTTCCTGGTCAAACAACTCTCTAAATCCAAGAAAACGCAGAAAATTAAATCTTTTCCGAAAAGTTTAATGACGGACGAAAGTTTCAGAGTCTGTGTGTAAACGTAGTTCACACAACCTGAGGTCATTCGTAGTTTTGGATGTGCGACAGTTTGGATGAAAAACACCAGACTCAATGTGCAAAGACCTTTTTGTTTTGTCTGGTATAACAAATTTTCACAGTGAGTAGAACATAGAAGGCATTGGAGTCAGTGTGCAGGGTTTCTGTTCGCAATGATTTGATGGATTAAATAAATACACAAAAAAATGGACTAAAGGTCTTTGCACACTGAGTACACTTTTGTATATTTAAAATTATTGCACATCTAAGAATACATAGGGCCTCGTGTTGTGCCAGTCGAGTTTACACACTGCCTCCACAACTTTTGTCTGTCCTTAAAGTTTTCGAATAAGCATCGTTTTTCTGCGTAGGGAGTTGTTTGACCAAGAATAAGTGACAAAAATATGGCAGCGAGAGAAATGCACAACAAGACAGAGGAACAGTATCGTTTCATAACTCAGACAGCCTAATTACAACAGGTCAGACAGTTATATGCAGGTGACTGATGATGAAAAGGAGGAGGATGTGGACCGCACACAGAGGACCACTCAGCCCCTTCATGTAGCCACAGTGCCAAATGTAAGACGCAGGCAGAAGGTGGTGACAGACAGGGAGGTACCTCCTGTGAAGAGAAGCAAAGGGAGAAAATATGTCTTTACATTTTGTCTCGTGCAAATTTTTGCAACTTAAAGAACAATGAAACAAATTGCTCTTAGTGTGCAAGCTTACTGTGCCAATTTTTGTCTGAAGTTGGATTTTTTAAAAAAAAAAAAAGACATACCAGAAAATGGCCTCAGTGTGCAAAGACCTTTACCCTAGGGGAAGAAAGATTGAATTTCACATCAAGTGTCACTTAAAACAAACTACAATTTTTTACAGAAATTGTTGCTGAAACGATCAATCATTTATTTGATTAATTATTTATACTATAATTCCTTAAAGTGTCTATAATAGATATTTTCATAATAATATGAAAGGGGTTGCTCGTTGTGATGAACCTACCTTGACATGCTGCATTTCTGTAATACACAAAAGTCATGTAAATAAATGAAAAATAAAAACATATTTGTATATTAAAATATATGTCTGCTGCAGCATTCTGTAAATTAATCTGAGATTCTCCACATGTAGAAGGTTATTTGAGGGATGTTTGTGTTTTATTTGTGTGTTGGGGACACATAACAGACTGTTGAACAGTTCATAGAGCACAGCTTCTTCATTTGGGGAAAAAGGCAGGTGGGGTCGTTTTCACCCATTACCCAGTGCGAGCAGAGACAAATGCCAAATTGCTATGAAGGAGGGAAGGTGGAGCACAGATCTGGGATTCTTTAAGAATATTTAAAGCTTATTTAGAGGATAACGAGGAATTTGTACATGACTTTAAAAAAAATAGAGGAGAATGAGAGGAGGAGGAGAACAAACTGAGAAGAGGGGAGGGAAGGAGAATGCACTTTGTCTGACCGTTGCAACTGAACATCAGCCTACTTTGTAGTTTGAGGGTAGATTTGTTGGTTTACTATTTGATTTATTCACAGAGAAGCATTTTTTCTACTTGAGCTCCTGCCCTGCAAAATGTCTGTGCAAGGCATTGCGTGAGAGCTTTGGGTTAAGGTTAGGTTGAGGTGGGGTTAGGGTTAGTGATAGGATTGGGCTAGTTTTCATTAGGGTTAGGGTAAGTCACCAGGAAATGAATGTAAGCCGGTCTAATTTCCCCAAAAGTGACCTGAGTAAACATTTGTGTGTGTGTGTGTGTGTCCGTGTCCTGTTCTCTTTTGAACAATGTTACTGTCACATCATCCAAAATCGAGCAAGACAACTGACATGTCATTGATGTCATTGCACCTTTTTCTCTCTAAACATGGCCCACTTGCTGTTTCTGTCACTGTCTAAATTCTTGCCTCCTTGTTTCTATATTTTTCTACTCACATCCAACAGGAACTGTTGGTTTCATCCACGTATTCTTATCATGTACTTTGGTTCCAACACAAAGTTCACATCAGGATTAGTTTATGAATTAATAGGTATTGATGTATCGTTCTGGACTCTAGTCTCTGACATGCAAATGTTAATGAAACACAGACCACATTGCTTGGCTGTACTTCAAATGACATCATATTTTCTAAAACTTTAGTCCAGATGAACTCACTGGATCCTGTGAAACAGATTGATTAATACAAAAAGAAAATGTCCACATTTTTATGTTGACTCATCATGATCCCTCAAGGTCACTGTGATCCACTGTATTGCTTTGGTTGGTATAGAGGCAGAATTACAACAGTTTTAAATAGGACAGAATACTCTACAGCTGCACACTATGATCTGAGTCTAGGATACCAGATGCATTTTACTGACCCTTTTAGAAGGGCTGATGGTCTTGGCCTTATCTAAAATAAAAACTCAACCTCTAAGGCTTAAAACTATTTTATTAGAGAGCATTATATCATTCAAACTACTCAAAGTCCCTCGGTTGTGTTATATTGACTAATGTCACACTTTACAGAAAGGGATGAAACACTCAAAAGAAAGCAGCAAATGTTGGTTGAGAAATGGGGGGGGCAGTTTGGAAGTCCCAGGTGGTGGAAGGAGTACTCTGATTTTTTGCTGAAGTAAAAGTGTCAACACCGCAGTGCAGGAATTCTCTGTATATACTGTATATACTTTAAGTACCAAAAGTTAAAGTACTCATCATGCATAATTGCCTTATTTAGATTAACACAGTATATTGCTGTAACTTATTTATTCAAACAGAACATGTATAATTTAGAAAATGTAATGTACGGACAGAACCACTGCTGATAAACTGAAACTTTCCAACAGAGTCTTTGTCATGTTGTGATTAGGCCCAGCCTAGCATTATGTTAAGTAACATATGGGCGCCACAAGATGGCAGATAAACTCCAAGAAAACATCGTCACCTTCTGCAGCTGCTTGAGAAAAGCTTCTTGGCACAGTGTGGTGGTTCTGCCCCCTCAGCCAGTGGAAGACTTTGAATGTGAAGCAGATGCAGGAAGTGTTATGCTTGTAAAAGCAAACAGCAGGATCAACAGATAAACATGGGAAACATGAGATAACATCGAGGCTTCTCAGTAAGTGTAATAAAATTTCACACAGATGCATTTTAAATGATGCTGTGTCTCTTATTCAGACCTCTTCAGTTGAGGCTTGAGCAGCTATTTCACATTTTACAGTTTTCTTAGACTAGGGGTCAACGAACTTTACTATTAAAAGAGCCATTACTGGCCAAAAAAGAAAAAAAAATCAATTTGGAGCTGCAAAACATATTTGAATAAAGGTAACAGCCTATTAAGTCAAAATCGGCCCATCAACATTACCAGTAGGTCTAAATGAGCATTCATTAATATGATTTACTGCAAGCTGGCTTCTCTGCAGTGGGCTAATTATTTACTAATTATACACTGCAGTGTTGGTGGTAAAAGCAAATGAATCTGTCCACACACTACTAAATCCTCTATTTTCCTCCAAGACTTTTCCTTTTTGGAATTGGAATCCACAGCTAGCCTTGCTAGAGAGACTCCGGGCCACCGCAACTGAACTTCAGCAAAATTTAGAGGAAAAGGTCATAGAGGTGTGACGCACATTTTAGTTGATGAAACTTTTTTTAATTCGATGTGTAGGCTCCCAACAGTTGTAGAATGGAATAATCACTCTAAGCCTACAACAATGACAAATAAAAATCTGGATGTTAAAAAATAACTGTTATTCATTTCCAGAAAATGTTATGTCAAAGCTACAGGGAGCCACTGGAGAGGGTCTACAGAGACGCATGTGGCTCCAGAGCCACAGGTTGCCTACCCCTGTCTTATACAGTACTCATCCATCACAGCCTGAGACTTCATATAATATAATAGCTGTCAGGAGATAAATTTAGCATATAAACAGTCAGTCAATTAAATGGCTGTTATCAGTTGTCATTGGGAGCACTGAGTTGAGGTAGTTTGACCTGCTCTACTTGCTACCAATCAACGACAACATTAAAAAAAAAACACTGACAGGTAAAGTAAATAACAGTGATCATCTCAGTAGAATTTAATGTCCTACTAGGAATCCTTGCATTCCTATAGATGCCCGTTGACACCCACCAAACACCAAGTACACCTGTAAATGGCAACGAAACTCCTCGATGGTAGTGCCCTCCCACCCCACCCTTTAGCAGGACAATACACCATGCCACTCCTCAAAAACTGCTCAAGAATGGTCCAAAGAACATGACAAAGAGCTCCAGGCATTGACCTGGCATTCAAATCCCCCACATCCCAATCCAATCAAGCATCTGTGGGACATGCCACCCCAGAAGTCCTGTTTCCAGGCCACGACAGGTCAGAGCCAAGTCCAATCCACGGTGTGGCCTCTGACGTGTTGAGGGATGGATACAGGACCTCTTACAAAACTGTGATTGTTTCACAACATTAGATATGCAACCTCTGGCCTACTGGTAGGTGCAATCTGCCCTGTCTGAAGCTTTATAATCGTAGTGATAACAACTGATAAGGGCCATTAAAGGGTTGCACCTCCTAATATTGAGGGATTTGTAACTCTTATAGGACATTCACTTGTGGCTCATGACAGCTTTTGAAGCTTTTCCAATGTAAAACGTGAAAATGTGAATTGTGATAATTATTGAAACTGTAGCTCTTACCATTATTAAATACTGCAAATGAATCATGAATAAAATCATTATTCTGGATAAACCATCATTTTTTTAATGTTTCTCTTCCTGTGTATGCAGTATAGCACAAACTTGTCTTGTCCTGATCTGTGACTACACAGATCCTTAGGACAGTTTTTGACAATACATCATCAAAGCATTTTGTTTAAAACATGATTGAGGAACAATTTGAAGCTACTGAGTGTGCACGTTCAGTGTGACAATGCCAGTGAGTTCCGCTCAGTGTAAGCCTCAAGTACAGTATGTGGATTGTTACAGTGAGTGGTGTTAAGTGAGCTCGTTCCACCAGTGCTTGACTGTAGCTCAGCTGTCCAATAGACGCCTGGAAAACTGGAACACATCAACTGGAAAGTTGGTTCTGAGATGATTAGGACCGAAAATGGTGACCGCCAACAAAAAGAGGGGGTTATGTAAAACGTGGAAAAAGGGTTGAAATAAGGTAAAGTGAAAATGTGTGAAAATGTCTAGAAAAGAATGGAAAGAGAGACTGCGGATGTGGTCTGAGTTTTCCATGCTCTCATAAGCGCTGGAATTAGGAATCAATCAAAGGGGACTTCCAACACTGTGTGTGTGTGTGTGTGTGTGTGTGTGTGTGTGTGTGTGCATGCATGCGTGTGTGTGTGAGATGAGTCCATATGTGCAGCTATCCAGAATACTATAATACTCACATTATCAACTGAGATCCTGCATTTAGAATCTGTGTGAAAACTGATATTTTACCACATGAACCACAATCTCTCCTTAGAAAGAGAAGAAAAAGAACTGATGTAAAAGGCTGCTCATGCCTGGGAGACAGTGCTACAGTGATCATGAAGGCACATCTTGTACAAAGTCAAAGTAAATAACAATATCATAGCAAATAAACATTTTACATGTTTTTCTTAGGTTTTGTCTAGGCACTTTTTTTCCTTTTTTTTAAGAGGGTAAAACACAAGTTGAATGTGTGAATATGAGGGGAAAACAAATCAGCACAGACAGAAATGTCTATTTAGGAGCTTTTTCTACATAAAAACACTTGCTGGCTCTTTGATTGGCTATATGCCCCAGAAATGTGAGGGATGCGCCTTCCTTTAACACAGGCCCTTATTGGCTGTTGAGGCCATTGCATCAGCATTGGATCTCCTATTGGCTCAAGTGAGGTGTAAATGAAAAGGTCATGAGTTTACCTCCATTTTGGCAGCAAACAGTCTGCATATCTACATGCAAACAGATGAAGTTGTGTATAATATGTGGAGAAATATGAATGATGCAACAGCAGTTCTTGGATATCTATATGGATGTAATTGAATTTTTGGACTGAATATTTTGCTGGATCCAGATCTTCTGGACCTTTGGAAGTGTATGAGAACTCTTTCTGTGGGATATCATGAATCTATGGATTAAAATAACGCTCATAGGTGAGTTTGAAACTGTTCATATTTTGTCTGACAGAAGTGTTTATTGAGCCTGCTGTAGTGGTTGTATTTTGAAATGGTCTGCATCACAGCAACTGCAAGGAGTGTAACTTAGACAACCACAGCAAATACAGCAGTAGTTTGTATATCATAATCATCAAATAAGAGGTTTTAAAAAACTTGAATGCAATCCATATGTAGATATTATGTACCATCATAGACATTGTATGTATTGCTAAATCTCCAATAATGAAGCTAAACAAAGACCCAAGGCTGGCAACCCACACTTTGAAATACAACATGCTGAGCTAATTACATCATGAGGTTGTTGTCTGGATAATAGTGATCAAATACTGTATATACGTTAGAAAAAATTAGAAAAGCTCCTGTCAAACTCACTTTCACCCAGGTTAGCCTGGTTACAGATCTTTAAATTGATGAATACATCATGTTAGGCACCAACGGACCAGAGGAACTTTCCACTGTCCTGAGAACCCCTCTTCTATTCAGTCAGCACCACAAGAACAAGGAATGATCATAGCTCTTAGAAGGCCATTTTGAGGAACCTTTATTAACTCCCATTTCAGATAGATACTCTCCAGCACAAGAGATATAAGTGTACAGTGATTGGTAGAAGACACGAGCCAATAGAGTGGTCCAGGGATGTTTTTCTGTAACCCAACGCTGACATAAGTATCACCTTGGTTCCCTCGTCAAAAAGCCTATGGGTGTTGTTCGATTGGAATCTGGATTATTAAATAAGTTCTGTGGCAAACAAATGTTTGATAATTACACTTTTTGTTCAGCAAGATAATCTTCATAAATGAACACCATAATCTTGATTTTTGAAGCCTAAATGCAATTGTTAGAAATAAAAAGCTAACGTTGGGCTATCAACGATCTATAACATGTATCTCAAGGCAATTGAATCGAACGCAACTGGACTTGGTTTTGTCTTAGAAGACGTTTCACCTCTTATCCAAGAGGCTTCATCAGTTCATGCTTGTCTGACTAGGCTGAAACTAGTCTGACAAACTGGTGTGGAAGTACCCAGGTATTTAACCTCTGGGGAGGTCTTCACAAGGCCAATGATGTCACTGATTTGTTAGTGCTCCAATGGTGTGTCAACGACAGTCGTTGAAACTCCTGCTGCAACGGTTGTCACTGGAGTCGTTAGAGTCACATGAGGCCATTTGTGAACGACCGTTGTTTTTAGAGGTTAAGTTGTTAAGCCTCCCGGGCAAGGATGAAAGGACAGCATTATAGGTGGGGGATAGGTGGTGTCGCAGACCTCCTCCTCTATTGAGAGATGGCTTTTCCAGTTTCACATAGATGGCTTCTTTTACACCTCTTTCAAACCATCGGTCTTCCCTGTCCAAAATGTGCACATTGCTGTCTTCGAAGGAACATAGAAGGGCTAACTCATCAGGGCAAGACTCAGCTGTCTATCTACACCTCAAGGAGAAAGTACACTCCTTCGAAGAGTGTCATCATGTGACTCTAACAACTCCAATGACAACCGTTGCAGCAGGAGTTTCAACGACTGTCGTTGACACACCATTGGAGCACTAACGAACCAGTGACATCATTGGCCTTGTGAAGACCTCCTCAGAGGTTAAATACCTGGGTGCTTCCACACCAGTTTGTCAGACTAGTTCCAGCCTAGTCAGACAAGCATGAACTGATGAAGCCTCTTGGATAAGAGGTGAAACGTCATCTAAGACAAAACCAAGTCCAGTTGCGTTCGATTCAATTGCCTTGAGATAACTATGACCTGGATGAATGAGAATATCCACAGGCAGATCTACAACATGGTCACAGACATAACGTCGCCCCCACAGTATGGCTGTAAAGCCATGTTTGGTGCGATAAAGTTCTGTCTCATTTAGCCAATTGTTAGCAACCACATGTTTTTAGACACATATATGTCCTAAAGTGGGTTTTTTACTGATGTATTTCATTTTGTAGAACAAAACCTGAAAGTCTCCACAGACATTATTTCAGGCATTTAACCAAAATCCCATTCAAAAACCCCACAGACTCATTTCTGGAGCACTCTATGCAGCACAGGCAACCACTATTTTCAAAAGCCTGTCAGCTGTATAAACAGACATCACAAACACAAAGAACAGCTCCTCATGGAAAAAAGGGAAGAAAATGCAGACAAATGGACCAACAGTGAAGTCCAGGCTTAAATGAGCATAGATGCAAAAGAGGAAATACAAAGTCATTTTGACTCATCAAACTGAAATATGAAAGTCTTTAATAGCTGGCTTATATCACTTCAGTGTTCCTATTGGTGGAGCGAATGCAACAGAAAAAAGCCCTTGAGGGTATATAGTTCTCAGAGCTCCCCAGTGGGCGGTTCCTCTCAGGGAGTCCCTTGAACTGTTTTGTCCGAAAAACCTCAAGTGTTATCACATGGTAAGGATATGCAAATAGGTCTGGTGTTGTGCCCATTCACAGCAGTTTCTGCTGGTCTTTCAATACTATCTGACTTCTGCATCTTGTCTGTGGCATTTAGCGCCAAGCCCCATTGATTCTTCCTGAGGACATACATCTTCAAAATGTGTATGTGTAGTATTTGGACATTGTAGTTTCTATCAAATGTTACTCAAAAAGGGGCAAATATTACATTGGTTAGGGACCATTTTCAGTTGCGGATTAATCCATGTTGTAAAAAACTACAGTGTGTAGTGTAGTGTGTTCATGGCAATGAAGGAGCATGTCACCCAGTGCAACAGTGTGGCCTACAGATGTATTGAAAAGTTGATGGTTTTGGTTATATAGGAATAGCTGTGATACGTTGTTGATGCCAGGACCTTTCTTTCACAGCTGTTGTACAAATCTGGCTAACACTGGTATATTCTCTGAGGCAGAGACTAAACTGATACTTAATATTATTTTAAAATCACAGACCCCAATAATCAGTGATTTAATGCTGGTCTTTCGGGGTTTTGGACTCCAAGCAGACAATTCTTTCTGCACTTTGTTCATCTGTCCATAAAAGACTCATCCTCCTTTCTACTGGGATGGTTTTGTTTAACTTTATAACCTTTAAGAGCATCAAAAAGTGCATGATTTAAAAAAAAATCCTTGTTTAAGTGCTCTCAATAAGACACATACACGGCATGTTTTTTTGTTTTGTTTTTTCTTAATTTCACGATGTGTTTGCAGTTACTGATCTGGTGCGTAGGGACATGTTGGTGGAGTCACAGGACAGTCAGTGCTCTCACTCTAATGCTCCTGAATGTCTGTAGTGGTGTGTCTGCTAATAAAGCTGACACTGAGTGATTGCAGTAATAAAAGTAAGTAATGCCAGATGTTGTTTGAAACAGAAATGGTCAGTGGCTTCTTTTTTATTGTCATAATGCCTAAAGTGGTCCTTTAATGGTCATATGAGTGTTCTTCATATAAAAGCAGTGACAAGGTGGCGAGTTGGTGATCAGATCCTTCTGTTGTTTGTCTCTGCCGTCTTTCTTCTTTCTCACAGTGATGACACTGAAATGGATTTTCACTTCAGACTTTGATCAAACTATTAGTTCACATTTGTTGATGCTGGGTGGCAAGACAGTTTTAAGCATGTGAGTTATTTTTTGATTGATGACAATAATGTCTGATGATAAGTTTATGGGTTCGGCAATGGTAGCAATATTATTTTCACTTAGTCAAAGCTTTACAGCCTTATATTTTTAATAAAAATATAGTATTTATCAACATGGACTTTATTTTCCCATATCTTTGTGACTAATGGGAAGAACAATTTTTGACACTGGTCAAGTATTGAGTGAGAGAGCTGCAGCCGGCAGCAGTGAAACAGGCTTTAATGTAATCACTCTGGGCATGTTTACATGATAAATTTACATCCACTAAAAGTGCTTGTTTTGCCACTGACAGACTCAGATTGTTATTGTAAGTGTCTGCCAACATTATGGAAAGGACAGGGACAGACCTTTTTGTTAAAGAGTAAAGAACCATTTTGTTTATCCAGAAACAGCCCCAAAATTGCCATTGTCAAAGCCACCAGACTCCATTTAAATAAACAGTCTTGACCAAGACAGTCAAATGTCTAAGGGACTGTGTCAGGTGATAAAAGGCACTAAAATAGTGTTTCTCTACACATTTTTTCATCTAGATTAATGCATGAAACCCAATATAAAAGTCAAATATCCTCCACAGCCAAGTGAATAAACTCTTGTCAATCTATTCAGAGTCAGTGTTCACCTTTTTTGTCCCTAATTAGTGCATACTTTCCATGTAACTGTTATTTAAAAAAACAAAACAAACAAACAAAAAAAACAAATTAAGGATAATTTAGAAATTGTACAACTCAACCCCTCACTGGCCACCCAAACACTCCTGTCTGCTCACAGCATTCTGTATTTGATATTTCCCCTCACAGTAACTGGGGTGGCCTAAGTTGGGCACTGACTAATGCAAGGGTGCAATGAAGTGCGCACACACACACACACACACACACATTGGAATAGCAATGATTTACCATTTCTGTCTCCACTTCCTCTATTTACTTTAATTACTAACATTTCTGTGCTTAAAAAATAATTTAAAAGATAAATAGACCAACCAATCACAACACAACAGAGTGGCACCATACAAATGTCATATAAAGCTTTCATACTTTTTAATTCTACAAAAAGAAACTTAACCTCCTTCCAAAATAGGCTGCATACAAAATAAATTATTCAGCTTGAAGCTGAATCCTGAGAGCCAAATCCTGCGAGTGAAAGGAGCCATTTCGTGGGAATTTTGAAGCTCAGAAAAATGTATCCATTGATTTGTATATGTCTCTTTCCCAGAGTAAGTCTATGGTAAAAAGTATGTTCGGGCCCATCACATGATGGACCTGGAAATTGCAGTACCACCGTTTGACCACTATGAAAGTTGGCATCAAAGCCCAGCACACTTCCTGGGGGCCTGGAGGCAAAGCACCAGTCGACTTTCTTTGCTGCTTTGCTGTTCTTGGAAGTCAGATTGGTGTGACTGGGCCTTAACTCTTGAGCAGTTCTTTTTATGCTGCATTGGACTGCTATTAATCACTTTATATGTCTGATGACTGAATGACTTAACAACCATTGTCAGCTAATAAACTTCAGCATACTGAGCAAGCTATTGTTCTCATTTTGGTGTACAAAAGAAGCAGCACTAAGTTTAGTATGAAGGAAACCGGACTGTCTTTGGAGAAAATGAGATCAGATTCATACAGCAGATGTGTCCTGCTGCAGTCTGGACTAGTTAGTAGCATCATAAATAAGATGAGCTTTCATGTGGATGTCTGACACTCTAGCTTTGCTTATTGTTTGCACTAGACTACAAGGTGACTTTCATTAACCTGCTTCCTGTAACCTGATCCAATGAAGAGTTACAGGAATACCAGCAGGAGAGCAAAGCAGTGACATGATGGAGAATATGAGTCACAGTCAAAGCCTCGACCCTGTGACTCTGCGGTTTCTGTGTCTGGGCTCATGGGAGAACTAGACAGGAATTCTACTTTAGAAGCCCTCTGCGAGATCTGCTGCTCTGATTGGACTTACAGGAAAGGTGATTTTCACTAGCTGCAGTCTGGGTCATTACTGAAAAGAATGTAAAATGTTTTTGGCAGTTAACTGTGGGAGTCTGTCAAAAGTGCAATATTTGCAGATTCATGCAAGAACTCTTTTTCAACTTCCCACAATGAGCTATTTGTGTCTTTCTATTTTTCATTACATTCTCAAACTCTGGCTGCAGACCCACATGGCAAACTAAATTATTTTCCATTGTGTGGAACATTGTCTAGCCCCCAGCTTCTTTATACTTTTTGTCCAATTTGTTTGTTTTATATCCCCATAAGCTACCTGAGCTGTTAATCATTTTGTATTACTTCCATCAAAAAACCACAACAAAAAAAAATTCTTTCAGTATTTCACTTGCATTTTTTTCTCTGTCTGTCTGAGAAACTCAGAGTAACAATCCAGATGTTGTAATATAATGTCTGGGAGACACATTAGCTCTCTCTCCTGTCTCCTTCTCTCATCTCTGCTTCTCCATTTCCTTTCCCCTCTTAATATTTTCCATCATTTTCATCCTCTCTTCACCTCTGCTTGCTCTCTTTCCCTCACTCACCTCTCCTCTGCTTTCTAGTGTTTCCTCTCTGACAGCACTGGAGGTCTGGCTGGAAGCTAAAGCAGTGTCTGTGTATTTCATATCATGTGCAAACTAGAATTACCGCCTTGTGGTTATATGCTCTCGCACACCGGTCAAGTTGCACCCACAGTTTACATCAATGTCTGTGAAAACATGGATGCTCCATACACATCCTCCCTCTGCCAACACAGAAAATCTGTACAATCAGCACAGTTTCAAGGTGGGCACCCGAGATGAGAACAAGATTCTTAATTAGAGTATGAATTCTTGAGCTATGGCCAAAAACATGTTTTGTAAGTCCAAGTGACATTGGTCTTTGACCTTCGACCACTAAATTCTTATCAATTCATTCTTGAGTCAGAACTTTGTCAAGGCTTTCTTGAGATATCGCGCCCATGAGAATGAGATGGGTGCAAGGTCACAGTGACCTTGACCTTTGCCCACCAAATTCTGCCCAGTTCATCTTTGATTCAAAGTTAATGTTTGTGCTAAACTTGTAGAAACTCACGCAAGGCATTCTTGAGATATCACACCCATGAGAATGAGATAGGTGCAAGGTCACAGTGACCTTGACCTTTGCCCACCAAATTCTAATCAGTTCATCTTTGATTCAAAGTTAATGTTTGTGCTAAATTTGTAGAAATTCACGCAAGGCATTCTTGAGATATTGTGTCATATAAATGAGACAGACAAGGTCACAGTCACCTTGAACTTTGACCTTTAATCATCAAACTCTGATCAAGATATTGTTGAGTCCAAGTGGACATTGGTGCCAAATTTGAAGAAATTCACTCTAGGCATTCTTGAGATGTCATGTTCACAAGAATGTGACAGTCAGACGTAAAACATAATGCCTCCACCTGCACAGTGGCATAACAAAATATTTAAACCAATATAACTTTTTGACCTCTTAATTTTTCCTTTAAATGTCTCACTCAGCTTCTGAGAATATGAAAAAACTTAATCCGCATGAAAAATTTGAGCATCGCTAACGGTATACATTCTGTATCAGCTTGTTCCAGCACTTCGTCAAAGTTACATCATGCGCACACTGAGTAAAATATTCAAATTCATGACACACAAATGGAATCGTTGGTCCCAGATGTTGATTTCAAATATCAAACATGTTTTAAAAAAATCTTTCTCATTGAGAATGACCGGACAGTGACTACACCGGAAGATTGTAAATTAGAATCTGTACATATTACACAGTATATGATTTTTCTGCCCACTGTCAATATCAGCTGACCCAGACTGGTACAGACCAGAGGGCTGTACTACGAAGCAGGATTTGGGGTTAACAAGGTAACAGGTTTAACCCTTGGTTTTCAGGGTTATGATGTTGGTTTGTTTTTAACTGGGGTACATCACCATGGTAACTTAATGCGCACACCTGCTCCAGAGTGGGTAATGTTGGAGATAACAGATCAACTGGTATAAAAGTACCACCTATTTACTAATTAATTCTCTTAGAAGATATCATCACCATTTAGAAGATCCTGTGACACTCGGTGTGCAGATTGTTCGAGGGTCTCTTAGGAGGGCAAGAGTAGTCAGAGACCAGCAAAGTGTTTTGGCTACCGTGGCAATTTTTATATGACAGCTAGAGATACACGGAGGGAGGGAATGACTTAGCCTTTCCTGCATTTAGCAACTACAGTTGTGTTGCTTAAAGCCCAGATTATGTGTTCAACTTCTTCATATTTCTCTAATATTCCAGTTTGCTCATGTTAAGTAGAGGACATCCGGGTCGATTATATCACTTTTTGTTTTTCCACCACTCTACATAAAAAAATACAATACAGATTGCCAGTATTTGTATGCAAGCAACCTACATGTGTTCTCCGTCAATACAAACAGCAATGAAGTTCCGCGGATTAATATATCAAACGTGATCAGGCTGAAAGTGGAAGGTGTGCAGTGATACATTCGCCCCGCACACGAAGGACAATTGTAGTGCTCGAGCGGGTCACTTGTAGCGGTCGTCGAAAAAGGCAAAAAACGTTAAGTTAACACATTTTTCTGGCATATACTTCTCAGTTTTACTTTTATTGCTGTTTTAACTTATACTAGGATGCCCATTAACATCAGGCAAAGGGACTGTCAGTACAAAGTAGCCTTTCAGCAAACGGGTACATTCACATTCGTCACCTGTTGTCAAACGTTTGTTAAATGTGATGGACCTGAAGATGATGCAGAGCACATAATGATTTTTAATCACACATTTTTAACCACACATTAACCGTATTTATATAGTCCTACTTATGATTTTTAATATTTTAACTTATTTTTTTAAACATTTTAGAATTGTATTTATGTAAATCATGAACTGTAACATTGTTTTTTAACTCATTTTTTTAACCATGAACTCAATTAGCCTGTAGATCTATTTATAACATGAATTTAAATTTTTAAAGTATTTTAACATTGTATTTATTGAGTTTATATTAACCATGAACTGTAGACTAATGTATTGTTTTTAAAGGTCCCTTTTCAAAAATAAAGAACAGAAGAACCCTCTAACACAGCCTGCCAGGTTCTATCATACAGGTCTGGGTCTATCTGAGCCCTGGCTGTCTTCCTCACTCTGATCCTGGGCATTTCCTGCAAGCATAATGTCAAAACACATGAATAATCAACAAGTTAAGGCCCTGTGCTACAACCGTCCCTCCCCTGTCTCCCTGCATTTTAGGCGGGATAACAGAAAAACTAAGCAAGCTTGCTAAATGAATGAATTGCTCGTGTTAAGTCTACGGATGAGTCTAACAGATGACATATGTTTGCAGTGTTGTATAAATAAACTATTTGACAAAATGGAAAAATATATTCGATATTTTACTTACGGATTTGAAAATGAGTATTTTACTGATAATTCCGGGAAAACAAGTCGGAATGAAGTGATTCTTCATACCGGAAGTTGTCACCAGAAGACGATTGCGTGTTCCAACTTTCACATTCCAGAGACGCGGGTAACACGAATAAGGGCCCGTGCTACAACTGTCCCCCTGCTACAATCGTACCAGATCTCTGCTGCCAGTATACTTGTCCATGTTTGTGACTGGTCAGACATATGCTGCAAACACCTTCCCTTTTGTGTGAACACACTCATGGCTAGATTGGGAAAACCTGGGTTGACTAACCCAGTTTATAATGACCACTGTTGTCAGGCCGCTTAGCTTGATTACGGTTGTTAGGCTCAGTGAAACCAGGTAATAAAAAGATATCTTGGTTATGTTGAACTTGCTTCATAGTACAGTCCTCTGGTCCAACTTGGTCCCATCAGTAGCCCCAAATCATATTCATAATTGGCTCAACAGTCGCAATGTGAGTCCTCACCTTTAGTCCGCTCTTCATGTCTTCTTGAGGCCAGAGGTTCCAGCCTACATTAGCTACTATTAGCATGACACACCCAAATCTCTGACTGAACTTGTGGCACTCTAATTGCCTTGTGGCTAATGTAGGCACCAAGAAAGAAGAAGAATGTGTGGAGTTTTAAAAGAAAGCTCTACTTCTGCTACCTTATTTTGATCCTTATCTGTTGTTAAATAAGTGGAGTACTCATTATGGACTTGAAGAACTGTGAACCTGTCCTCGAAATCCTCTGTTCACATAATATGAGATAGATGGTGGAGATGGAAGAATTTCCAGTGATGACGTGAATGGCAACCATTCACGTCATCAAGACCTTTGCTGATAATGCTCCACTGTTAATAATGGTTAGGTGCTGTTTTCTGCATCCTCTACATCCTCCTGATGGTGATGTTAAGGTTAAACCAAAAGACTGACACAGCAAACATGCCTCTGCTTTGGATATCAGTGGAACTCCTGGCTTTTTTTGAAATAAATCCACTGTTAATTCTTAAATCATCAGTTCATACGTATCCATCGCTACCATCAATTTAAGTCTATGTTAATATAATCCTGTTGGCTTAGAATCAAATTGGGACCCTTTTATGAATGAGCAGTTGGCTGATGAGGGTGTACTTTTGTTTCAGTCATACTGTAGGTCAGATCAAGATTAGATCAGAAAAAAAGACTTCAGGGCTTTCACTTCCTGTCTCTCTACTCCACGTACTGCAACATACAGCATGCCACTGCCAAGTTAAATGGCAGGATGTTCCAAAAATGTTCCTTTGCATGACCTCCCTCCTTCCTGAAATGTGCACAAGTGACTTCTTCTCCCAATGGGTCCAAGAGATCTACATCCCACATGCTGTTCAGGTAGATGTTGTGCATCAGACAGTACTGCAGGATGTCTCTGCTCAGTCACTTCTGTTGTAAATGACCAGATGATGATGATGATGATGATAATGATGATGATACGAGCCGTGGACTGGATTGGTTTTGCACGCTCCCGGTGTAAAAACTTTGGCATCATGTTTGACCACCAAACAAAATTACTCACTTGTACCAGCCCACCACTGAAACAACAAGACACACATCTCACCTCACACAAATATTAGTTGCTCTTCACTAGTTACCAGCTTAAGAAAGGTTTTAGGTCTGACCATGAGGCTTTATACAATCAGAGCAGGGACTCTTGATCAAATGAAACCTGTTTAAATGAGAAAAAAAACCATATTACTTTATCTCTGAGGGCCATTGTGTGATGGTTTTGGATCCAAACTTCCTAAAATCATGATTGAAGACATAAATATTTGATTCATGTATTGTCTTGTCAGTCTGAAGCAAAAGTGCAGTTGAACAGAAGCATCTTGAAGTGGCAAAACATTTTCGAGGGCACGAATGGTAAAATGAGAAAATTGCAAGTACTTTTGTTTTAGCTTTTGAATTTTATAAATAACCACCTCTGGAGTGGTGAAAGCATCCAACCTGTTCGAATTAAAGATGCAAATAAATCAGAGGAACAGAGGAGCCTCCTCGGTAGTGATAGAGATCAGCGCCTGCTCATAGACACAGTGATTATAGGCAAAGTTGATCACAGCCTACTCCCTCTGGCAGGGACCTTCAGCAGGCTCTGGTAGTGTTCCTCTTCTTTTGTGTTTAAAAACAGTGGAACAGATATATTCCAGCATTTAAACAGTTTAAAAGCTGCCAAGGTTTCTGTAGATTCTAGTTACTTGTTATTCTAGACTTTCTTGTCATCAGCAAATTTCATGTGAAGACTCAGATTAGCAATGAATGTACTTACCAACAAGTATTGGGTGACATGTAACTTCATTACCACACTGTTTTTATTTTGACTCAATCCTACACTGTCCTGCTGTCACAAATACTTATGGAATACCAAAAGTGGATTAAACCGCTGTTAAAGATAGTCCCCGAGAGATGCACTTTTTGTTCTTGTTTGAGTGATGTTTACTGACAACTACAGTGCCCAGCTGTTTTTTTGAGTTGATTCTCTTCAGCATTCTGTTCAGGAACCTTGGTGCTATAGGGGCAGCTGTGGCTCAGAGCGGGTTGTCCACCAATCGGAAGATCAGTGGTTCGATCCCCGGCTCCTCCTGTCTGCATGCCGAACTTTCCTTGAGCAAGATACTGAACCCCAAATTGTTCCCGATGGCTGTTCCATCGGTGCCTGAATGACTTTAAAAAAAACTGAGTAGCAGGTGGCACCTTGTATGGTAGTCTTGGCCACCAGTGTATGATTGTGTGTGTAAATGGGTGAATGTGACTCGTGTGTAAAAAGTGCTTTGAGTGGTCAGATGACTAGAAAAGCGCTATACAAATGCAGGTCCATTTACCATAGTGAACCAGACTGTATTTCTACCAGTCTTGAGGAGGGTGTTGCTTAATGCACAATGGAAATTAACAGATGGCAGATCACATGGATTACCTACAACCTTTTTTTTTTTTTTTTTTTTTTACCCAAAAAACAAGCATGAGCCAACTGTTGATTTCTCACTTGACTTTTCCATTGTTGTCTTCTCCATCCTCTCTTTCCAACTGGTAGAATATGAAACACCCACTGATTTCATCACAGTTCGCACTTCAGGTCAAGGAAAACCTGCTATATTTTGGTTTCAGCTGAGAGCAAAGTTTTAGTGCTCTCAATCAATTTATTTTTGGTTTAAATGCAGCTTGGTTTAAACAGCTTAAAATTAGGTGCAGAAACCAGAGTGGAACCAGTTCCATGTTGGTGGAAAGGGGTGAGATAGGACTCTCCAAACTGTTCTCAGCTGTGGAACTCCCTACAGTACCCGAGGAACTTAGGCTAGCAAACTCAGTGTCTTCTTTTAAACCTCCTCTAAAACGAAGGCTAAATCAGTTTCTATGGCTCTTTTATCAACTTTATTTTTTATTACACACTTTTATCTGGTCTTAAAATATGTTAAGTGTTTTTGTTTTTATTTATGTTTTGCCTGTTTTTATCCTCTATATGCATCTCTGTCATTTTTTCTGTCTCTTATCATCTCATCATTCTCTTCCTTTTTCCTCCCTTTTCCCCAAAGGTTTTTTCATCCACCATTTTTACTTTCTCTTTTCATTCCCCCCTTTCCACAGACTCCTTAGCAGATTTTCTTTCACCTCCTCTCATTTCGCCCACAATCTGTGGAACACAAATGACCTCTGAGTGAGTATATTTATAACCCAAAGGTCCCGATCTTCACAATAGCCTCTCTTTTCTCTCCCTCTCCATTTCTTTTTCTTTCTTGGTACAGATTTTAAACTCAGTGGTAGTCAGGAATGTGTATGCAGATACCGCTGCTATCTTTAAACCAGACATTATGCAGTGTGTGTGTGTGTGTGTGTGTGTTGTAAACCAGACATCCTGCTCTGTGAACTTGGACAGATAGCACTGTGTTTTCTGGAGTGTGTGTGTGTGTGTGTGTGTGTGTGTGTGTGTGTGTGCGTGTGTGTGTGTGTGTGCGTGTGTGTGTGGTCCCCAGGCAGACATTTAGACCAAGTGGTGTAAAGACAGTTGTGTACACACACACACACACACACACACACACACACACACACACACACACTCAGCTTGGTAAGTCAGTTGATATGAATGGGCGCTTTTCTTCTGCATCCTGCTAGGTGGTCACTTACCACATACACACACACCACACAGACACTCACGTACCACACACACAGACACCACCACACATAAACATGATGGTTATATAACTTTGATGTCATCTCCAGAGGATCCAGTCAGCGTCACTGGAACATTCCTGCTGCAAGTCATGCATTTGTAATTTGTTGTTTAGGTTGTTCGTATATTTTGGAATTGTGTTGTTAGACCCACTGTGACCCACTGTAAAACACTGTGTAGGTCAAGATAGGAAGGCAGAAGTTATTTTGCAGTAAATATTTCCCTTGAAGGTTTGTGTGCACGTCAGGGTGAGTTCTCCGGAGAGTCCATTAGCAAGCACGTGTCAGAAGCTGCAGGACTGGAGCAGAGGGCCCATAAACCAGTCCATGAAGCAGAGCTATTAACTCCCTATGTATTTGCCTTCTTGAAAATGTATTATTGTTATAAATGTGTTAATTATTACATTGCATTTTCATTCTGTTTTGAGTGCATATGGACTAATCTGATCTGAGGACAAGTGAACTGTGCTGAACCAAACCAGACTGGGATGAAAACAGCTCTTCCATTTTCCGCCAAGCTAGCACTGGTTCTTGATTCAGGATTCTTTGAACCTTGGTGCTATGTAGCCAACCAGCCAAAAGTAGTAGCAAGATGACGGATGGCATTGGTTACCTACAAACTTTTTTCTGTTATTACACATATTTGCTTTTATCCAAAAAAACAAGCATGGACTAAATATTGATGATAAGAAGATGCAGGAGATTGTTGTGTGCAAGACTGGCACAGTGTGATGACGTTCCGTAGACTCATTTAGCCACTTGTGAGCAACTGCCATTTTTAAGATGCATAAAAGCTTCAGAGTTCATGAGTGGGATTTTATGTCGTAGAACAAAATATGAAAGTCTCTTAAGCTTGTGTTAACCACAGACCTTATTTCAGGCATCTAACCGATAACCCATTCAAAAAACATGTACACTTTGAGACTAGGGAACCGTGAGTGGTAAAATGCTAACTCATTTCTGGGTTTTAGGAGTCAGTTTTGGGGCACTCTGTGAAAATGACACTTCTTCTTCGTTTTCACCATCAGATTGTATTTTTGCAGTCTTACACCATTCACTTGATAGAAACGCCAACAACATGGCCACTCCCTCACTGTGAATTCTCAAGAGAATGGTAAATGGACTGCACTTGTATGACACTTTTCTAGTCCACTGATGTCGGTATGGTTCACAGTTCAGGTCGAGAAACTTTTTAGTTCCAGCTGGAATCCAACTGTTCAGGTTCTGAACCTATTTATTCTTGGTCAAAATGCTCAGAACAGTTCAAAATTTGTTGCACAAACCAAAGCAGGACCCATTCTATGTTAGAGGAAACAAGCTATCTATGATGAAATCTTACCAAACCCCAATCAATGATCTTTTTAGAATCTATGTGAGACTCTAACATGAAGAGGGTCTGGTCTGTGTCCTGAGCATTACCAGTCGGAGGTTCACCAGCATCTGGCTGGGGCTCATTTTCCACCCTGGGATCCTTCCAGTGGCTCCGCTGCTTCCAGGAAAACTAAATCAACCCCAGAAATAATGACCACAGCAGGCTGGACATGCTCAGGACTGAATGAGGAGAACCAGAGGAGAAGAAAGATAGAAATGCAGGAAAGAGCGCATTCACCTTCATCTTTATATTTTATTATAAATTAACAAAACAGAAAGGCAAACTTGTCATAAAGCAGCTGAAATCAACATTGTCATGGGATTTTCTTCAACAAGCAGAGCAGTGTGGATCATGTGCTGGTTTGAAAATTGTTTTAAATCAATGAACTTCAATGGCAGATGAAACACTAACTGTACCAGTGTGAAAGTTTCCATTCCTGTACCCACTGTACTAAAACTTTATGATTAGAACACTACTGGACAGGAGTGAAGGTAATATGCAAAAAAAACCATACAGTATAAATGTTGATGATATGAAAAATAGGCTGCTGCTTCATTACATCCTGAAAATAAAGGCATTACACTGACATTAGATGCAACACAGTATAGAGTATTTGTATCTTATGTCATTATCAGAATCAGTTTTTACTCTCTGGAATTAAACATTGCATATTAGACACAAGTCTGTTTTTTATGATGTTATACTTCTGACTTAGCACCAATACAGTAGCTTATTGACCAGAGGATATGCAAAGCTGCTGATCTTTGGAGGCATAAGCCTTATATGTGACTTGATGTTGTGAATACATGATTAATGAATTAACACAAAACAGCAAGATAAGTCCAGGGTTCCTTCATGGATGTCTTAAAGGGAAACTCTGCATTTCACTGTTTAATTTCATAAAGTAAGGTGATTCATAAGAAACAGAATTAAAAAATATCAAATCTGACGCAGCAGAGGTCAACTTATCTTGACATTTAGTCCCAAAACACTGGATCCTGCATATCCCACAATGCTACCAATGGCAACTTTTCATGCAACCCTCCCTGACTGGTCATTGCCCAAGTCTTTCTGACCTCACACCACCATTCAAGTATGGAAGTTAGAGACAAATTAGTAAGTGGACCTTGGAGTTAAGGGGAACACAGGCCCATACATCGTAGTCTTAAAGCTGTGACAATAACCTTGATGACATCATAAACATGTCATTCCCCCAGACAAAACTGTTTTCAGTGCTCCCTTCTAAACTCTGCAAAGTTTCCTTTTAAAAAGAATTAAAATCACTTATTTATACAGACTAGACAATCCCACTTTACATGATATTAATATTCCCTTTTGCCAAGCACTGAACTCATCACTGAAGGGTCATAACAGAAACCAAACCCTGATCTTTGTTTAGTGATAGAAAGCTTTGATGGGCATTGCCTTTTTGTTTTGTTTTTTTTGTTGTTGTTGTTGTTTGATCTTAAATTTAAGTATGTACGTAACTATGGAGAACAGTCTTCCATAGTGATTATCATTCATGAAAAATAAACTTGATGTTAAAGAGTGTTTACAATCCCAATTCCAAAAGATGTTGAGATGTTGCATCAAGGTAAAAAACAACAGAATGCAATTATTTGCAAGACTTTTCTCACCTATATTCAATTGAATACAATTGAAAGACAAGATATTTAAAGTTCAAACTGATAAACTTTAATGTTTTTTGTAAATATGCACTCATTTGTAATTTGATGCCTGCAACATATTCCAAAAACATTGGGATAGGGGCATGTTTAGCACAGTGTGACATCACCTTTTCTTTTAACAACACTCATTTAGGAACTGAGGACATAGTTGAAGTTTTTTAAGTGAAATTCTTCCAATTCTGCTTGAAATACGACTTCAGTTGCTCAACAGTTTGTGGTTTCTCTTGTATGTAGGCAGGTAAGTCTAGTACCTGCACTCATTTATTTTAAAGCCATGCTATTGGAACACGTGCAGAATGTGTCTCATCATCTTGCTGGAATAAGCACGGACGTCCTTGAAAAAGATGTCATCTGGGTGGCAGCATGTGTTGCTCCAAAACCTATATGTACCTTTCAGCATTCATGGTGCCCTCACAGATATGCAAGTTAACCATGATGTCATGGCACTAATACACCTCCATATCATCACAGTTGCTGGCTTTGAACTTGGTTCAGGTCATAGTCTGGATAGCCCTTTTTTTCTCTTTGGCCTAGAGGACATGACGTCCACGATGGACTTGTCAGACCACAGCACACTTTTCCACTTTGTGTCAGTCAGATGAGCTCAGGTCCACAGAAGTTGGCGTTGTTTCTTGATGTTGTTGATATGTAGTGTTCACTTTGCGTGTGTTTGTTTACTTGCATTTGTAGATGCAGAGACAGACTGTGCTTACCGATAATGGTTTTCAAAAATGTTCCTGGGCCCATGCAGTTATATCCTTTATAAAATCATGTTAGTTTTTAATGCAGTGCAGCCTGAGGGGTCACAGGTCACAGGCATTCAATGTTGATTTTTAGCCTTGCCCCTAATGCGCAGAGATATCTCCTTATTTTCTGAATCTTTTGATGGTGTTATTGATTGTAGATGGTGAAATCCATAAATTCCTGCAATTGTGCATTGAGAAACTTTGTTCTTAAACTGTTGGCCTATTTGCCCACACAGTTTCAAAAAGTGACCATTCTTCCTTGTGAACAACTGGGCCTTTCAAGGATGCCCCTTTTGTTGCCCCTGTCCCAACTTTTTTTTGAACGTGTTGCAGGCATCAAATTCAGAATGAGTGAGTATTTACCAGAAACGTTAAATTGTATCAGTTTGAACATTAGATATCTTGTCTTTGGACTGTATTCAACTGTATATAAGTTGAAAATAATTTAGAAATCATTGCATTCTGTTTTTATTTACATTTATACAATGTCCCAACTTTTTTGGAATTGGGGGTGTTTTGTCCACAAACTGCTGGAGGCACATGTTCTTAAAGAATGGGAGGAACAGTGTAATTAATAGCATTTTTAGAACCATTTGAGTGTGGTTATATGGCAGTGGACAGCTGCGCACTCATGCATGCTCATTTCCACAGTGATCTCTCCATCACAGTCTGAATATGCAGAGGGAATGATATAGATAGTTTTTAAATGAAAGGAAACTTTCCATCTGGAGAAATACAGAAAGATGTGAATACAATTATTTACATTCATTCATATGACCCCTGGGATTTTGTCTTTTTCCAAATGTGAATATTTCCACTTGTTTTCTGACTTCTTGTGAGTTAAGAGCTGCTGTATAATACTGACTTTGGCATGTGTGACAAAGCAGCAGCTGAGGTCAATATAAAACACATTCAGTTAGACTGATCCACAGTCAGTTAGAAACAAAACATTGATAAAATATCTGTGCAGTTATTATCTTCTCTGTCCTCAGTTTTGTTTAAACCTCTTTGCTGGATATGCTAAATTTTCAGTCTAGCCAAATTTTTTTTCTTCCATCTTCAATTAATTTCTTCCATCTTTGTGTCCGTTTGTTGTGCTAATAAGCGAAGATGACATCATATGTCATCTGATGACTGTTGTCCCACGCATACAGTTTCTTGTCTAGTGGGCTATAAGCCACTTGAGAGGTGTGTGCGTGCACATTTGTAAACGCCAGGCTCGGCACTGTGTGTGTGAGCGTGTGTGTGTCAAAGGCATATGTCACATTAGCATAGTGGCGCTCCATACTGTCCACTGCATAAAGCACGCCACAAACTAGGAAGCTGTTTCCATAGCGACCACGCCGAAGACCTGTGCGGAAGGTCTGTATAGGCTGCAGGTCCCGAGGACGAAGGTGGATAAGCAGGATAACTTCCTGGTGGAAGCCCTCAGTGTCCAGAGCAGGATAAAGCAGCCACAGGCCAGACTCATCAACAGCAAACTCCACCTGGAACATATAACATGCTTTCACTTACAGAGAACCAAAACACTGCAGCTCCTCTCAGCTCTACAAAGTGTTTCAGCATCTTTCAGCTCATGGTTTTAGTTTAGTGGCCCACAGCTTTATTGTTTTAGTTCACTCCTACCGTTCTCATTAGCATCAATTCCAGATGCAGCAGGCAGCTGTTTTCAGCCTAAAGCTATAAACATCCACTGTACACTACCTGCTCAGCTATAAATGGTAGGAAGACGAAGTTAGCAACTAGCTGGTAAACGTAGTGGAGATAGTAAAGAGCCAGATTTTATATTTTAATAAGTGTTGGTGATAAGACAAAACCAGAGCAAAAAGGAGAGTGGACATTGGGCATACATTCATCAGGTGGACAGAAAGCCCACTCCAAATGAAAGATAAATCAAGATCAGAAACTGCTGAAAATAGAGCGAGACTTGGGCCGCATACTTCTGTCTGAACCTGACCAGAGCTCAAGAGAGTAGTAATCAAGCCCGACCTGAACCCAACGCAGTTAATGTCGCATCTTACTATTGGCGTATGTCAAGTCATCATCTTGACAAACTCTTTTTGAACTGTAACTTGAACTGTTGGGTCCCATTGGGTCCCGTTGGACTTGGGTCGGGTATCCACATTCTAATATGTAAACAAATAGCTGTTTGCTAATTACATAGTTTTCCATATCAACTTAAAAAGTAATAATACGTCAGTGTTGTTCACAGCTTGTTTCTGCTACTCCTTAATTACCAAAAAAATCTGATACAGGGTTAAATGAGAGCCAACCTTTACCCTTAATTAATACTTCCTAAGATGGAATCAAAATGTTGTTAGCCTAGCTTAGCATAAAGACTCTAAGTGGGGGATAAAAAGCTCATTATTTATCTCACTGAATCTCATAAGCCAATGTGACCCAAACCCTAAATACAATTTGTCATTTTAGGAGTAGTTATGTGGTGGTGTTAAGTATTGTTATAATAGTCTTGTTACAGTGAGGTTGCCATGTTTGGTACCACTGTAGCTGTATAGAAACCTACACTTAATACCTTTGCTCACCAGCCTGCAACCCACGCTATAGCCAGAGATGATGAAAGGAAGTATTGAGCAGATAAAGAATATTTACAGCACACAACTCCACCTGAAACCACAAACTGACATTTTCATATTTCTGTTGATTATATACACTCAATATACAACATGTTATTAAGTGAGCTTTAGAGGTAAGTGTATTGTTGATCTTTAAAGAGAGCTAGCTTTTATGCTAAGCTAAACTAACTACCTCCAAACTGCAACTCTGTACTCAATGCACATACAATGAGAGTGGTATTGATCTAATCATCTCACAAATAAATGTATTTCCCACAATGTAGAACTATTCCGTTAAAGAAATTTTTTCACATTCATAGGGATAACATAAAAAGTAAACTCCAGATATATTTCAGTTGAAACATGAATTGAAATGAACAGGGAACCAAACTACAGCAGTTATTTCTACTCCATGCTATTTGCCCTTTTGGACTCTTTAGTGATTTGTAGTGTTTCTGTTCCCCACGCTGACCTTTTATGACCCTTTAAAGTGTCCCGAGTGTATGTTCCTCCAGTAAATTATCATGCGGTGTTTCTTGTACAGTTAAATCACAGTAACATTCACATAAAGTATACCATGGCTCTTACATCAGTATGTGTCCTGTGAGCTTGCTCCTCCAGTAAAGCATCATGTAGTGTGGTCCAGGCGGCTACATATCTGTGTCTCAGGTCATATCTGATGATGTCCCTGCTGAAGGCACGGTTGTAGTAGAAAGCTCCACTAAACACGACATGGCCTGTTCCAGTGAAACTGTAGGGCAGCTTGTATGAATTACTCGCCTGACCTGAGCAGGAAGAACACACGGAAAACATACATGCAGCTTGTCAGGCTCACGATCCACACCGTGAGCTTTAGAACATGTGTAACCATGACTGTATTTCAAGGTGTGATTCATCCATCCAATATCTACAGAAAGTATTTTTGTAGTAGCACTTAAGTGGCTCTCTGCATTAAATTAACAATGCAATAACATTTGTCTCAGTGGGTGCTAATGTTTGAAGCTTTCTAAAGGCCTTTCTGCTCTCCAACCTCTGTGCATCTGCTGGTAATGCTCAAAACATTAGGGCTGACCTGTTCTGGTGGGTAAGTCGGTTGGTTGATAAGCTCTTATTTGACCAATTCTGTAAATTTCATTTAGGCTGTGTGCACCAAAACACAAAGGGCTTTTCTAAAAACGCCCAGGAGGATTATATTTTTCTAGTAGGCTACTTTAAGTTTAATTTGTATTTGTAATATCAATAATTTACATGATTATATACTTGGCACTGTGTGACGATACAATATTGCCACACAAAAATATTGGGATACTATGCTGTATCTATTTTTTTCCCCACCCCTAGCCAGCGCTATTAATTTCTCCTCCACTGTTGTTTTTCACCACTTGAACATGGAGGATGTGATGGTTGGTCTTTAATTTGTCACGCCTCTCCACTGTGATTGGGCGGCTGGGTCAAATGGGACAGTGACGAGTGCAGCATTATACCCAAAGTTGAACTTTTTGTAACTCTGTGCGACCAGAAAAACAAAGCCAAATGTGCAGCAGAACAGATGCTGAGGGCCTCGTCAAGCTGCTTCCGTTTGTAGCACAGTACATATGGTGCTCCCATTGCAAAAAAATTTAAAAATACGCTGACCTCAGGAAAAAACACTATGGTGGACACACAACACTACTAGAGGCCTGTACTACAAACCCAGTCCAACTTACTTTTTGTTATCTTGTTTGACTAACCCTAACATTGGCCATCTGGATAACCGGTACTACAAAGCTGGATATCAACCAGTTCAGTCAACTCTAGGTTTTCTCATTTTAGGGTGAGTAAATCCATAGGTTTTTGGAGGTGGGTTTGCCTCAGGAGGACCTGTAATGGAAGTGACTTAGTGGTGAATGTCCAGTCTTTATGCAAACTGTTTAGTCATGTAGCTGCATAAGATGTTTCAAACTGTTAAAACTTGACACAGTTTCATGAGTTGTTATGGTTGGAAATAAATTATGGGCTTCTGACCTTCTACACACACACACACACACACACACACACACACACATATATATATATATGTATATATATAAACAACTCCTATACCTGATTTGAAGGTGTCCATGTCTCTGAACTCCAAGAGATTGTTGCCATAGTGACCATTAGTAAGGTAGATGACGTTGCCGTGGCCGCGAGCATCTTTCATCCAGGCTCCATCTCTATTGCCATAGGAGTTCTGCTGGACTGGTTCAGAGATGCTGGCCACTGTATCCTTACACACTGCTGTAAATGAATAAAATATGACACCGTGAATCAAGACTCTATAACACAATTATCATTTTTCAATTATTTTAATGATAAAAGTACAAAAATGTGTGCACTCACTACCAGATAAACTACTGTACTATATGTATCTCTACCAGGCTTTTTTGTGGTCTTTGGTTGGTCAGCGGGGCTCTCCGTCCAGACGAGACGACTTTTGAATCCTCGCCGAGACTCTGCCGTGGGAGACGCAGCAATGAGCGGACCTATAGTGGTATCTGAGGGTAAAGTGGTGGGCTGATTGACATGCTGGGTTGGCTGAATAGTAGTTTGTTGGGAAGTAGTTGTCAGTTTGGTTGTTGTTGGTTGTGAAGTCGTTGGTGGTATGTTAGTAGTTAATTCAGTCGTTGGTTTGATAGTGGTGGTGGGAATTGGAGTGGTTGTAGTTGTGGTTTGTTGGGTGGTAGTTGGGGGAGCTGTTGGTTGCTGGGTGGATGCAGGCCTGCTCGGTCTCCTGGACAGGTCCTGAAAGTCTAGCTGTGTGCTTACAGTGGTTGAAGGTCCTGGACTCTTGGTGGTGGGTGGAGTTGCTGTAAAAGAAGTAAAATAAGAGATATAAGAGGGGAGGACAGTTTTATGTTAACTTATTTTTTCAGATGGTTCTATGTGCCTGCTAGAGCTGTCAGTTTTGCAACAATTAAGTTTTTTTTATTTAACTTATGAGGTGGTCACATGCTCTTCATGCAGAAATATTACTTTGATAATAAAAGTTTTGCGGTGAACGGTATTTTAGAGAACTGTATCACTGAATGAGATTGCCAAGAGCTGATTGTCCTCAGGGGGTTAAGGATATACTCCAATCAGAACTGGAACATATCCATAGAGAATCATTGCCCAACTATTCATCTCAACTCTACAAAATATTTTAGCCACTTTCAGCTCATTGTTTTGTCTTTCAGCCTGCAACTTTACTGTTTTGATTCAGTCTCACTGTTCTCACACTGTCATTTGCAACAGCAGCGGGCAGCTCTGATAAACTCACCCTATTCTACCTGCTCAGCACCAAGCAGCAACCTCCAGGGCTGAAAAATGAAGCCAATGTGGAAGTGCCAAAAACAAAAACTAATTATAGCTGCTGCGCAGCGGTGAGTCGGAAACAGGCATTTTGTTGAGAAAGAGGAGGAAGAGGAGGAAAATGAAAAAAGGAAGAGGAAGAAGACAAATGAGACATATGGGAGGGTCCGTCACCAGGACTGCCAGGACCATAACTAACTCACCATAAAACTTACTAAATAAAAAAGTATCTCAGTGATCATGTGTCTTTAATCGTAAGTGCTATATTGTAGGCAACTGGACTTGCTTGCGTTTCTTGAAGACGTTTCGCTTCTCATCCAAGAAGCTTCTTCACTTGTCTGTCAGTGTGTCTTTAATTCACACAGTACAATGAGCCTTTTTCAAGCAAGACATTTTGACATGTCACAGTAGGAATAACACAGGTGTAAATAATGAAATTAATGATGATTAAAGGAAATGGCCACTTTAGAATGAAAATGTAGACAGTACTTACTGACCCTCATGCCAACAAGAAGTCCAGTGTAGTTTTTTAATCCACAAAACTCGTTTGGGGTATCAGAGGATAAAAGCTAGCCGGAATAACAGCTACACTTGAAGTGCATGAAACCCACATTTTGAAAATGTAATAAAACTCCGCTAATGCATTTCAAAAACGTCAGAATGGCTCGTCCGTCGTAATCCAAGTGCTCTGAAGCCGCGGCATGCAAAATTGACTTGAGGAGACGTAATTTACTAAATGATGCTATAAAAGTGAAGTAAATTACGTCATCAGATCAGAGGCAGAGTAAGGTAGAGTAAGGAAGGCCATTCCTTCACCATCCTAGGATTTGCATATTTGCCCATGGCTGCCAGTCATAGCAAGATACTGTGATTTGACTGTAAGGAAGAAGCTCTGCTGCTTAAAACCAATGCCTCAAACAACAAAAGGTGAGGTCACATATCCAAAGTTTTATGGAGCATTTTGAGAAGTGAGGGATTGACATTATATTGATATGGCACACTGATTAACAAGAAAATTTAAAAATAGCACTTTGTATCAAAAAGGTTGCCAACCCCTGGGTTAGCCCATTTTTTGTTACATTTTAGCTATAATTATAAAACACAAATTTAGGATATTACCAGCGAATGACCCAAGAAGACCTCATTTTTGCCTAGTAGGGAAAAAAAAATTCTTGAAATTCATCAAAAATTGCCAATTATTTTGATTATCAGTATGATCAATAATTGGCAAAACCCGACAGTAAAATCTGATGTTTTCATCAATTAATTCAGCTTAAAATTACAATGTGTAATTTACATGGTTGTTTATTAGCAAATATCAACTACTACTTTCATAAATATATATTTGCTAAAGTGTAATGCAATTCACATACAAATGGAAGCTTTCTCATAGGCTTAGAATGATTTCTCTATATATATACACAGGCAGGGCGCGCTATGCTGGAGGCTGCCTTCTTGCGTCGCCATATTTGAATACAGTGGCCGAAAGGGATATACGCGCTTCGCCTTTTGCGTTTACCTAGAACTTGCTGTCACTGGAGACAGAGAAGGTGAAGCTCAATCCGGGGCGCTTCTGCGTGAACCTGCTTTGTACTTTTATGATTCTTATGATACCACGCCACCAAATAAAAGAAAAAGATCAGATATGCAAGGACGGGATAAAACGCGAGTGAATATCAGCGTTGCTTATTCCAGGTGGAAAAAACTCCTGTGGAAGAACACTCTGGAGACACATATATTATAATCGTATCAACCTATATTTGCCGCACTGTGCCGTGACTATCACATAAAACATGTTATTTTAGCATTACTGTGCTAATGTTTCCTCGTGTTACCAAAACAATTAGAGATAAAACACATAACATTATATCTCACAGATAACCTATATCTCACTTGTAAGCTATAACATATTGTAGCGTCCGCCAGGACGTGTGGAAAGGATGACGCAGTTATTCGGCAAACCACCGTTTATTATTGAACAGTACAGGTTACTGTTGGCTGTAACTACACCAAAACAAACAAACAAACAAGAGCTTAGCTGTAACTCCAACTGTGCACTCCTGCTCTCTCCTCCAGCTCGCTCCTACACACACCAGCACGCGCACTCACACAGCTCTCATCCCCATCACACTCGCACCCCGCCCCCCTACCTATACTCATTCAATCCCAAACATGCCATTAACTCACAGAACATTGACATTATAACAGAACATTTACTGCAGGGTCGCTACAATATCGTAACATGGTTTAGATTCCTAAATAAATATTCACCTCATCGCTAGATAGGCCTACTCCTGAAAAACTTGAAAAACTCGTGGATGATGCCATCTCTGTCTGCGCAAGGCTTTCTGTCCTACGAGGCCACCGTCACTTACCCAACGGGAGGGGTGAGCGCGAGTGAGCGCTGCAATCTAGAATTTGACCGCTGATGTCACTGTTACTCACCATTTTTACACACTGAGGCTTTAAAAATCATCACTAGCACACTGTGTCTGCAACATCCATCCTGACAGGACAGGAGGAGAATACTTCAAGTTGTTGCTGTAATTTCATGACAGTTTTTGACAAAATGTGATATAAAATCATTATCATAAAAGATTTCTTTAGACTTACTATTTTTTACTTCCTCTTTGTCATCCAGCTCCTCCTCCTCTTTGAAGCTCTCCACCTCTGCCTTGTAAAAGGTCACGCCCCTGATGACCACGCTGGCCTTGTCTTTGAGTGGCTGCTTTGGCTCTGTCTTATCTTTGATTGGCTGAGTTGGCTCTGTTTTGTCTTGGATTGGCTGTGTTGGCTCTATCTTGTCTTGAAATGGCTGTGTTGGCTCTGTCTTGTCTTTGAACGGCTGCGTTGGCTCTGTCTTGTCTTTGAATGGCTGCGTTGGCTCTGTCTTGTCTTTGAATGGCTGCGTTGGCTCTGTCTTGTCTTTGATTGGCTGCGTTTGCTCTGTCTTTTCTTTGATTGGCTGTGTTGGCTCTGTCTTGTCTTTGATTGGCTGTGTTGGAGCTGTCTTGTCTTTGTTGGTCTTCTTTGGTTCTGTCTTGTCTTTAATTGGCTGCTTTTGATATGTCTTGTCTTTGATTTGCTGCTTTTGATCTGTCTTGTCTTTGATTGGCTGCTTTGGATCTGTCTTGTCTTTGATTGGCTGTGTTGGCTCTGTCTTGTCTTTGATTGGCTTTTGAGTTCCTGTCTTATTCCTGGTTGGCTGTGGTTGTTCCAGACCATCTTGCTGTTGGTTCTTCTTCAGTTGACCCTCATAATTCTTCTGCAACAGAACAAGCACATTTTGGTCTAATTTAGAAAGAGTATGGGATTTCCAGTTCAGATGACAACATGTTTTGAAAACAGATGTGGGAGTTTGTTTGTGCTTCTAGTACATTAGAGACAACTTTTCAGACAGTAAATACCTGCTTGTTGGCATAGGCAGCTGCCCCACTTTTCTGTCCTGCACGCTCCAAATCATTCACTTTCTTTTTTTTCTGCTGGGCCTTCTTCTCTTTCTCTTTTTCTTTTGCTCTTTCCTTCACACGTTCCTTCTCTCGTGCTCTCTCTGTAAAATTACGGGCAATAGCCTGGAGTGCACACACACAATGACAGCACATTAACAGCCCATCTTAAGCAGGATTAACAATGACATACTCAGTGGCAAACTACTTATAGAATACACAGACTGGTGAAATATAAAGACCTGAATAAATAAAAACCTGAATAAATGAGTGGAGAAATATAACAAAGCTAGAACTTGCCTGAGAATCATCCTGTTTTTAAGTTTTCCTTAGCACCAAATTAGTGATAGTTGCCCATACATTCATTGTGAACTGCTAATATTTAATTCAGCATACTTTTGACAATGCCAGTTGCCAAAATTTAAAGAAATTTAGGCTCAAAATTAGGGATAAAGTTGTAGCCAGGGCAGGAGGCTGGCATTAGCAAACCTCAGAGTGCAGGAGGGAGTGTGCCAGTTCGAGGAACTCAGACAGGTAAGGTGGAGCCAGGTTGTGAAGGGCTTTATAGGTGATGAGAAGAAGTTTCAAGTGGATATGCTGGGGGACGGGGAGCCAATGGAGGACGGGGTGAGTTCACATGTATGAAAGTGTGTGAGAAGACGAGCAGCTGAATTCTGGAGATATTGCAGTTTCTTGAGAGTGCTGGATGATTAACCGTAGAGGAGACTATTGCAGTAATCAAGTCTGGAAGTAATGAATGCGTGATTGAGAGTCTCTGCAGCTGAAAAGGAGAGGGATGAACGGAGGCCGGGAATGTTTCTCAGATGGAAGGACGCTGTTTTGGTGATGTGTTTGATATGTTGGTCAAAGGAGAGGGTTTGATTTAAGATGACACCAAGGGTACGGGCATGTGGGGGAGGTGAGCACAGTGGAGCTGTTGATGGAGAGAGAGGTTATGGGTGGATTTGATGAGAGATTTGGGGGCTGATGATGACGACTTCTGATTTGTCACAGTTAAGTTCGAGGAAGTTGCTTTGAAGCCAGGATTTTATTTTGGTGATGCAGTTGGTGAGGGTAGAGTGATTGGCAGGAGTGATGGCTTTGGTGGAGATGTGGAGCTGAATGTCGTCGGCGAAGTAGATAAACTGAAGAGCATGACGGCGGATTTATCATGTTGCACTATGCTGTCATAGGTGGGGGTTGATAATGGCAGTTAGTTGAAGACAGGGGTGCAGTTGTCTTGATTTTGTCCTGGAAAATATGTTCTTGATATGACACTAGTGCTCGACACATGACAGCAGTAGCAGATCCTGATATGGGCCGAATAGGCGTTTGCCCAGGGCAGCACTCTTGTCACGACGTGTGGGGGTGCGGCAGGAGCAGCAAGTGCTGGAAATTGTCATTTACGTGACAACGCCTGAACACAACACAGGCTCCACTCCAATTGATTGTGTGTTCAGGGGGGGGTGTCGCCCAGGGCACCATTTAGGCTAGAACCGCCACTGCATGACAGACATGAGAGGATACCAGTTGCTCCCTCCTCTGTTCTCTTATGTGTTTAAATGTATTACTCTAAATATATAAAGTATTTTCAGTGAGACATGTATTGTAAAATCCCACAGTAGGTGTCTCTTTAGTCAGCATGTGTACTATTATAAGACATGTGCTCTTCTCAGAACATTATCTTTGAAATTTTAGGGTCTCAAACACATTAACAATACACTATTTTTGCCATGCATTTTTCTTTTCCTGTCTCTTCATCTTCATGGATCATACACAAAATTAGTTTTCAGTAATTCACTTTAATAAAGATACCAACATGCAAACTGTTCAATCACCATCAAAGTTTAGGCAGTGTAATATCATAAATTTCACTCACTATAACGCAAAGTTTAAAGGAAATACAAAGTTTCTTAGTACCACTCAGTTTGCACGCCAAACTGCCATTACTCATTTATCTGTGTTGTAGTAAGGATACAGATATGTCAGAAAGAAAACAAGGAAGTTTAATGATTTCATGCTCATACAAGTGTGTTTACATGCTCCCCTGCTATTTGACATATCTATGTCTAATTTGTGCCAATAAACTGTTGCATACTCCAGCTTTATTCAAGTATGTTTATGCATAGCCAGTAATGCTGTATGACAGTTACATTGGTACAATATTTCCCTTTTAAGGAGCAGAATCTACACTTAGTCATCGGCCCAACTGAAGGTACTGGACCTCAGTAGTGTTTTAAAAGACCCCTTTTAACTCCAGTCACACTAATTATGGCTTTTGGCATTTGTTTCTCTTGTCTTAACAATGCAAATGACAACTATCTATTATGTGACTGGAGCTGCAGTCTTTGGCCAAAGGAAAGCCTGAAAACCTTCATATGCTATGAACCACCCTGTGGCATTCTTCTTTATGGAAAACAGATTTTTTTAAGTGAGTGTGGAGTTACATTCCCTCCATGCAAGTCATTATATATAAGCTAAATGTGGGTAAAAACACAGCGTCATCACACATCTGTGTCTGTGTGTGTTCACCTTCTCTATGTTGTCCACCCTGGTCAGTAGTTTGGTGGTGACAGAGTTGATCTTTAACAAGTCCATTCCATACAGAGAGCCCTCCAGCAAGTCAATAATGGTCGCCAGCTAAACAGAGAGAAAGAACACAGAAAGATGAAAGAAAAACAAAGAGAATAACTTAACTCTAAGGGAATCATTTTTACCTCAAGACAGTTCAAACTCTACACTCCTACAAGAAAGAATTTGCCCTCAATAGCCACTACAAAAACAGTGAAAGCAACATTGTGTGCTTGTGTGTGTGTGTGTGTGTGTGTGTGTGTGTGTGTGTGTGTGTGTGTTTGTACCTTAATGTCATCTTTGCTGGCCTCTTGTAGTTTTTTAAACCTGTACTCTCCTTCGCAGGGGTTGACAGCTGAAGGTGGAGCCATGCACACACACTTCTTGCAGTCTGTTCCCTTAGTAACAGTCTCCACAGTGTAAAAATCCTGTTGTGGTGATGCCAGGTCACTGTCATGGATACGGCTGCAGTCAGCGCGTTTGATTGGTCGAACAATACAACGACACACACAGTCAGACCCTGAGGACACGGTCTTTACTTTGTCGTAATCGCCAAGCAACTGAAAAAAGACACAGAGTTTGTTTTTTCTTTCTCAGTAACTTTTTCATCTCACTCTGGCTGCTCAGATGAAAAGAAACTTTAAAGAAATAATATAGTCACTTTCACATTTTACTCAAGTTTGATATGAATTTAGGCTACATTTAATCATGTTAGTCTATTATACTGGCTATATACAGTGTATAGTATTTGTTCAAGTCTTTCTGCTTAGTAGAGACTCTCTACTTTGAAGAAAGCAGGAATACTTGAATGAAAAGTGAAAGAAAAGAGTTGCAGCACGGGTGATGCTTTGCAGCTGTAGCAGTGGTGAGCTGCCTGAGAGGAAGATGGCTACAGGCGTTTACAAACAGCCACTTTTTGGTTTGGAGCACTTACAGTTTGAAGGATATTACATAACCAACCACCAGAGGATGCAACCCGTTGCCATGCTGCACACACACACACACACACACACACACACACACACACACACACACACAGGTCTGTGTCTGATTTACACGTCATTTAAGCTGAACTGACTAACTGTGGGGTTTGGATATCATATAAAGGAAAAATAAATTATAGGCCTAGTTTTGCATATAAAACTGCAGTGTCTAATACAATCACTTAATCTCATTTTCATATTGGAAATGAGAAATTTAAGGTTTATAGTTAAAAAGCACCATGTGTCCAAAATGCACAAGTACTTTGAGTTCTCATGTGGTTTTCACATGATGAAGTGGATGGAAAATGTTCCTGAGGTCAAGTAACCACTGAGATGTGATCTGACACACAAGACTGTTGGCGAGTGAGATCAAATGCAGCATAATGGAGAGGGGGAAAATAAACTGGTCTTGGGTTTAAGTTCTGGCAATTTAATATATCCCAGTTTTTTAACAGCATGGCCCGTACATACAAAACTTTCACTGAACTGGGGAGGATCACGTGGATAACACATTTTTAACTTGGCTATTAGTAAATTGGATAATGCCGAATTGAAGGGTGCCTCCTTTTAATTTATTAAACATGTGTAGTCTTTTCTCTACTAGTTTTGTGCGTTTAGGGCACGCGATTTGTTATTAAACCACCAGTTTGTGTGTGCGGTTTGGTAATGAATGACTGGGTGCGCATTACACTAACCTGGCTGATAACATTCTCTTGGTTATCCATCTCCTCTTCCAGAGGCTCGGCGGTGGGCTGCTGAGCTCTCCCCTCCGCACCCACAACAGGAGCGTGTGTCCCCGGGGTCAGCTGCAGACTGTCATCCACTTTCTCCGCGGGGGGAGCATCCTTGTCCGGTTTACCCAGCTCTGCTGCCTCGGTCCCCAGCATCTTCCCCCGCGAGGGGTCAACGCTGCTGTCCGCCTCCAGAGCATCAAGACCACTTACAGCACAACAAAAAATAAGCAGCGAGAATCTGGGCCACATTTCTCCACAGAGGCAGCTGACAACGAAGAGTGAGGAAACTATAGTCTCAGGTAACTATCAGGTAGTTGTAACCAAAAATGTCTGGAAGGTCCAGTCTGACAGCGCTGAAAAAACAAACGCCCACGTAATGTTATCCAGCAGTCCACTGGTTTTAGATTGCGATGCGAGCGAATAATTACACACTTTCCAAACGCTTAAAAATAAACGTCCATTGTTCTTCAAAAGCTTCTCAACATCTCCAAAGCACTGAATAAACGCTGGTCCACGTTTAGCCGGAAAAAGAAAAACTTGACACAATAAACTCGTGCACTTACTTCAGTAGTGTCCATCGAGACGCTTGGTCATTAATGAATGAAAAATGAACAAGTCACAATTGTGCACGTATAAAATGCCGGGGACAAAGAACTGTATTCGGTTCCATGTGACGTGTCGCCGGTGAGATGGGTGGCACCGACAGACCTCCTCACCGGACCCGGTCCAAACCAGGACTGGCTGAGCTCGTGCCTGAGAGAGCGAGAGTGAGAAAGAGAGCTCCCCAACCTCACTGTCCAGCTGTGGGACACAGTCAGCAACCCCTTAAAGGAACACTCCACCCCCCAATCATCAATTTGTAGTATATCAATAACTCACCCCATACTATTTTGGATTCGAGAAAAAAACTGTTTCTCTCGCATGGCTCCTGTGAATGATGAATCCAAAAAGCAAATATTTTTGATGAACTGAAGTCATAGGGGTCCATGTTTGATTTGTGCAAAAGTATATCTAAACAGCCTTTATAAACTCACACAACTCATGCAGTATAATCCAAAGCTCATGTATCATATTAGTTGTAAGGTCAGTACTTCCAAAACACACGCATGTTCAGGAAAACCTATCTAAGTCTACTATTTAAAACACTACTCTGTGTATGAGAATGTTAAGTAACAATTTATAATTCAGCCAGCCACTTACTGCATTGGCTAAATACCCGACACTTAATGGGTAAGTCCTCTTAACTTAGAGTTTAATATTGTCAACCAGTACCTATCAAATGCTTATTTGTTCTCACTGGTACTTAAATGTAGGCATGACCTTAAGGGAGTAACAGTTGGGAATTGTAGAGGCTAACGTATACTGCAAGTATTTTCTAAGTTCAGGGTACCTACAGGCTATTTTACAGGAAATGGTAAATTACTCATACTGTAAGTAAATGTGGAGTATGTACTTCTGTCAGGTACGGGTAAAATGACAGGGAAGCTTAGGTAGATAATTTATTTTATGAGATTTTATTTTTGAGAAATTAAGGAAAGTGCCTAAAAAAAATAATCAACCATAAATCAGGAAATGGACTACTATCCCCAAGTACTGGGTACTTATGGGACACTTAGAGGAAACTGTGAGCATAAGTATGTGGCAGTTGAATTTTTTGGCTTCATGCATCAATGAGCAACATTCACAGCAAAGTCTCCAACACTGTATCCAGTTCTCTATATACATCTATGGTGTAAGCAAAAATGCATGTGTTTGTGACTCGATACATGCTACTTGGATTATTGGATTAGTTGTGTGAGAGTTTCTTTTGTTACAGTTCTACTGTTAGTAAATGCAGACCCTGAATGCTCGCCTTTTTTGCATTCTTTGTTCACAGTGGAGTCGTATGAGAAAAACAAAGTATTTTCTCAATGATGTGGGGACGAAGTATTCCTTTGAAGTACTTTCAGTACTTTAATTTATACCAAATATTAAAGGGACATTGTGTAACATTTTCAGTTGTTTATTGGCAAAAATTGATGTCTGCATTCATAAATATGTCATCACTGGTGTACTGTTACCTCCACCAATAATCTGATTTATTCTCATAAAAGGAGAATTTCAGATTTGTTTGTACATGGTGCGGGTAAGTTGTCTGTGGGGTTCCATTACGTTTCTCCATCTTGAGAATACACCCGCCAGCAAGGGACATGCAGTACTGCCTTCGGCATTTTCGTTGAGAGCCAGGCCAGCACTGCGTGACTGAGGAGCCGAAGGAGAGGAGCAAGAGGCGCTTCGCTACTACCCTGGCAAATTTGAAACAAAGTCCCACTCTTTGAGCATAATGCAGGATCATGCATATGCAGCATCATGGGAGACAGAATCCTTGTCGCCAAGAAAGCGCAAAAAGGAATAGAAAAGGCAGCGTGACCGGCGAATTAAAAAAACGAAGGCCCACATTGGGGTGGCCTTTCCCAGGTAGAGAGAGCTGCTGAGGGATAATGTTAATGCAATCACAGGCCAGCGCCGCTATTGGCTGTTAGCCGCTGTTAGCGGCCAGTCGCTAACAGCCTTATCCCTCTCCTCGCATCACTGCGACGCTGTTAGCTGTTAGCCGCTGTTAGCCGCTAGCCGCTGTTAGCCGCTGTTAGCGCTGGCCTGTGATTGTATTACCTTTCTCCTTCAGCAGCTCTCTCCACCTGGGAAAAGCAACCCCAATGTTGACCCTTGTTTTTTTAATTCGTCAGTCACGCTGCTTTTTTGATTCCCTTTTGCACTTTCTTGGCGACGAGGATTCCGTCTCCTGTGATGCTGCGTAATACATGATCCTGCATTATGCTCAAAGAGTGGGATTTTGTTATGCGGCAGTAGTGCCACAAACACAAACTGCGCCGCAGTAATATGAGGAGAGGGATGAGGTGTGTGAGGTTGAGCCACTTGTCAGTTATCAAAGGACAAGACGTGATTGGTTTGTTTCAATTTACATCCGCCCCAACAGTCCTACATTGTAAACACAGCCAGCATGGTGAGGAGTGGGTTTGTCAACTCGCGTCGCGTGTGTCTGTGTAGGAGCCTGAATGAATACTCCATGTAGTATCGGATAACATGGTTTCATCAGTGTTATCATAGCTTTTTGGTACACAGAGGCTACAGTTATTGCAATACGTGTTTGAAACAGTGAGGCGCTAGAGTGCGCCATCTGTTTGAATGCAATATATGATTTCAACGTTAGGTGGGAGAAATTCCTACACGCTGTGGCTTTAAGAGACCCTTTAACTTATTCTGATAAGGAGAAAACTAAAACCCTTAGATCTACACATCTTCTGGTTTAGGGATCTGAAACATATTTTGTTACAAATTAAAGCCATCTTAGGAGATTCTTGTTTAGTCTTCAGGTGTTTACCCAGATTTGGAATAAATGGATAAATGGATAAATACATTTTACTGTGTTTATTAAAGGGTTTTGATTGTACTGTAATTAACATGACAGGTAGCTATACTTCATACAAGTTGTAACTTTGTAACTTTCACGGTTATAGAATAGATTATAGAGCTAATAAACACATGTAATACTATGCAATACAGTTGCAATAGACACAAAAAAAATCATGGCCTTAAAAATAACTGATGAGTCACATGTCTTGCACATTCTCAAAGAAAAAAAAATTAACATTTAAAAAAAGAGAAAAACACGATCAATCATTTCATGATTGAGTGTCAGTTAGTTTGTGGTTATTTGACTGGACACATCTTTAATGAGAAATATGCACCATATGAGCACAAGATAATTAGTACAACTGTTTAAAATGGCATCCGTCCAAATTAAATGCTTATTGAATCTTGCCAGACTACAATTACAAAAGTGAAGTTGTAATAAGCTTCGAGCATTTTAGGCATTTACGAAGAAGAAACCAAACAAAACTGTCACAACAGAGCAGCAGAAATTTTTGTTTGCAGAGGAAGAAAAGGCAAAAAAGAAGTAAGTAAGTAGAGTTAGTGATGTCTACATTCCATAGTGTCCCAGTGAGACAGCATGCTCAATACCAGACTTTGAACTAAACGGAATGCAGCCCATTTTTTAAAAAAATGCATAAAAACACCTTGTGAGAGTTGAATTGTCACCAAAATGTTTACATATGGTAGTTAATCGCTTTTCTAATAAGGAAAGACTGATGTTAGAGTATCACTGTTACATGAAACTAAAAGTATTATCCTGTTTCCATGTTAACCAGCAGATGGCCCTGCAGGGGAGGTTGTGACACTTGTGTATGGCGTTGTCATTGGTGAGATGACTGCTGGGACAGATTTCACCTCATGTTTTGACATTACCACCCAGCTCACCACACACTGACTCACAGAGCAGAGAGGAAATGAGCTGAGCAAAAACTTCTTGACACATCAGAGCAGCTCATTTAGTTGACGTATAGGTTTCCTGTGTATACTGTGTATGCACGTTCAGATAATCGAATCAAGCTTTTCACTTGAGGAGAATTGAAATAGATACATTATGGGAGCATCTTCCTCTGGCTTGTTGGATGAGGCTAAAATCAGCAACATCAAAGGTAAAACTAAGAGAAACCTTTTTTTTAATTAATTTTTTTATTTAAAATATCTATAATGTAGTCACGGCTTTGGACGCTTGTTGTTTAGAATTCTTCATAAGGAGTTTGATGGCCCAGATGTCTTACACTGTATTTCAGCCCTATTTAAATATAAGCTCTCCATTTTGAGTAAAGTTGATAAATCGGGGGGAAGAAAGAGAGAGACAGACAAATGTACGGTATAAGAGAAATGACAGAAGCAATAGGGGTGTGTGTAGGACTGATGGTGCCACTTGTAATCATAGCAGAAGCAATCGTAACTGGAGCAGTAGTATCAGTAGGAATTGTATTGGTGCAGTTTATGATGGCGTACACTCCACTGTGTAGTTGCTTTAGATCTGAGATTCAAGTTACAACACAGTTTTTGTCCTCAAATGCCACGTTACTTTCTAATGGTCTTACATAATATGTGCCTATATAGTTTTTTAAATTACTAATACATACAGGTCAAAAAAACTGAAGTCACATTGTCAAAACTCTTCACACAGTCATTTACACTGAAGTCTGTGTGGACCGAACTGTAAATCATTGTCATTGCTTTCACACAACTCTTCTCTTATTCATACTCCACCACCTGTAAAACACTATATGCGGCGCAATTTTTAAAATGCTAAGGGGCTGTTTGTTACTTATGAGAGGGGAGGGGATTGTGCAAAGTGGGGGAGGCATGTCAAATACATTTCTAAGCACCAGGGAGGGACTCATGTTTTTTATTTTGGCTTAGGGGAGGACATACAAATTTAAATGGTTGTACTTTGAATTTATATTACAGCTGATTATGAAAGAAAACATGCTTTGGAAAGATCTGGAAAAATTACACCCTTTATCATAGCCAGAAACCGTAAGGACAAAGTGTTGTTGGATTTTCAAATTTCTCAGAGTCCTTCAAACACATCATGTGTCAATAGTGATAATTTATCAAAATCACTTGATGACTAATCACCAATCACTAATTTACTATACACAAAGATAAAGAGAAAAATAAATGTTACTGATGCAAATTGCAGCATTACGGATTTATTCTTGAAAAGGTGTTATTTTTATTCCATAATGAAATACTGATTTATGGTGAAAAGTCATTCAGATTTCAGAGATAAACGTTCATCATTTCAGTAATGCTCACTGTTGTTAGTGTTTGATATTGTGTTATGAATGATAGTGTTGCTCTCTAAGTGAGAACTGTGTTATGGTCGAACAACCTCATTTTAGACATGGTTGGTAATGCAGACTGTATGAAAAACATTGAAAAAGTTACTTCGGTATGACTATTGCTTGTTAGCAATAAAAAAAAAAGAAAAAGCTGTAATATACTGCCCATACATGGATAATTTGAGTAAACCCCATATAATCTAATGTAATCAAAAACAAAAGCATTGACACAGTCACAGAGGAGCTCATTCAATCCATGGTCATTTTGGAAGCTGTAGTTAGTGGTGTTGTATTGGACTGCATTGTACTGGTTCTACATGCATGAAGGTGGCATAACATATCATATTGTGGTCTTTATTAGATAGCTTTCAGTAAAGAGGTAGACAGGAAACATGAGGCGGGCTCTGACATGCAACAAAGGTCCCCGGAAACAAAGTGAGGATGTCGTGCTAATATGGTACTCGCATTAACCACCAGGCCACAAGGACAGTATGCATAAAGTTTTTTTGTTTGTTTGTTTGTTTGTTTGTTAGGTTGGTTGTTTCATTGAGCATGTTATCAATAAAATGTGTTTTTGACAAAGTCACAAATTATAATTTTAACTTAAAAATCAACTTTGAATTTTAAAAAAATGATGTGTATGCTGGGTTCATTTCCATGTGTGCTTTCCCATACATGTTATCGGCACAGCCACATCCTGTCACTTATCTGTTAGAATGTAATTACAGCCATTTCCAACTATTACATTATTATGGGTTGTCTGATCTCTTGCTGTGTGTGTGTGTGTGTGTGTGTGTGTGTGTGTGTGTGTGTGTGTGTGTGTGTGTGTGTGTGTGTGTGTGTGTGTGTGTGTGCGTGCGCACGTGTGCGTGTGCGTGTGTGTGTCAGTGTGTAAGATGAAAGGCTACAGGGTGACCCAAACAATGTGTGATAATGGTCGTACAGTGTAAACAAATGATAAACAGACTTTGGCTGATCCACATTCAAAACCGTCTTGAGCATCCAGGTCAGGCAGTACATTAACCCATCTCTTTTTACCTATGGACATTTGACAAACCTCATACAGATCATTGTACAGGGGTTTAATGGTGTTAAGCATGGCTTTTGCTATCCCAAATAGATTTTTAAATATGTATATGAATATATACATTTAGATGTGACTACAGATTATGAGATTTGTAAATGAGCTGTTGTTTTGACAGTTTAACCACATTAAATTGCATCACACCCGCTAAGTTTGGCTGTGTGTGTGTAGTTATGTATGTGTTTTGACTTGTTACGATCACATCATTGACTTATTAATACTTGAGCATTGAGCATTTTGTGTGTGTGCGAGTGTGTGTGTTTGTGTGTGTGTGTGTGTGTGTGTGTGAGAGGTACTTGTTTCTTCCTCTCAGCCTCACCTTATGTATCTCACCCCTTGTCCTCCATGCTGTACATATTACCGAACTTAGAGCGGGGCAGTAGCAGTTGGATGGTTGTCTGTTTCAATCCATTATAAAATTACTAAGGTCAAGGTACAGTTCACCCCAAAATCAATCAATTTCCTCTCACTTGTAGTGCTATTTATCAGTCTAGATAGTTTTGGTGTAAGTGTTTGAGATATCGGCTGTAGAGATGTCTGCCTTCTTTCCTATATAATGGAACTAGATGGCACTCAGCTTGTGGTGCTCAAAGCGCCAAAAAATACACCTGAAAAACTCAACAGTTATGTCTCTTTCCAGAAATCATGGCCCAGATAGTCAAGATAATCCACACACCTTGTTGTAAACAGTTTCATATATGAATTATTTTCTCTCTACAAAATGAAACTGTCAGCTGTATCACTGTGCAGAAGGAAGTGTGCATCTACTGCTAGCTCACCTAGCACCACAGAGTTACCTAACGTAACAGCTCAGCCGAGCAGGACGTCATTAATTTATACATCTCGCACTGTCATGAGCACGAGCCTCACGTGATACGATTATATGGTTGCCAAGTGTCATTCAGTAGAGAGAAAATAGTTACTGCATGCTCACAGCAAGGTCTGGATCATCTTGAGTAACTGGGTCATGATTTTGGGAAAGAGACATTGCCGTTAAGTTTTTTTAAGCACTTTGAACACCACAAGCCGAGTGCCATCTCATTCTATTATATTGCAGAGAAGGCAGACATCTCAGCCAATATCTCCATCAGTCTGCAACTCACACCAAAACTATACGGATAGATAGCAGCACTACAGGTAAGTGGAAAAATGTTGTTTTGATTTGGGGGTGAACTGTCCCTTTAAATCCAGTGGATAGTTGTGTTTGATTCAATATCCCCCCTTTCAAAGCTTGATTAAACCATCTACATAGTAGCATTAAATGAAAAAGTCTTCCTGGAGTGTTTTAGCCCCAGTTTTTGTCTTGCTGCCATACCATGTAATATTATTACCTCCTTTTCTGTGCTACAACCAAGCAGATGCACTTTAAGGCTGTATTGGTTTTTTCAGTCACTTGCGGCAGTGGGACAAAGTGAAAACAAAACACTGACAAATTATCACTTATGGCTAACATGTTAGCAAATAGATACCTATTCTCACATCTAGCTGACATGGAGAAATATAAACATTTATTTGGGGTCATGTTTGTATAAGTCATGTAACTCCAACATTAACTCTCCTTTTAGTTCTGTTTTTGGTCTCCACCAACTCCTGGCAAAAAACATTCAACTCTTTAGCAACCAAATGCTCCACTATGTTCAGTCAATAACTTTGTCTGTCTGTTATTTGGTGAACACAGTATGACAGCATTGTTAAAAAAAATGTGGGTTTGTCTGTGTGTTTCCAGGACGTGTCGACAGTACATTACAGAGCTTCCGTGTGTTTTACTGTCAGCAGTATTCTGCAGCCTACATCGGACATTTACACCAGGAGGTGGAGCCTAAGAAAGAGGGGAGGGGCCTATTGCTTACACCAGGGGTAGGAGCTGCACTTACAGATCTGTGAATCAAACTACTCTCAACAATTATCAGTCAACACTGGTTCATAGGGTGTTCTCACTCCCAGCTCATCAATTAACAGTGCTTGGCCTTTGGCGTCTATACAGACGTACAAGGCATTTTAGCATCTGTTTGAGAAGCACTAATGTTTTATGTCAAGTGATTTTACATTATATTAATAACAAACATATATATTTCAACCCAAACCATGATCTTTTTTTTAACCTAACCAAATACTTTTGATGCCAAACCTGAAGATGAAGTACACCAACATTGGTTTAAGTTTATTTTGAAAAGAGACTGTATGCAACTGTACATTTTCTGTGAAAATGGAAGTTTATTTTGAAAATACACTTTGCGTGTAAGGAGCGGAAATTGAAACATTGTTTCTAAGCATCCAAATCTGACACCAGAGGGGTACCTAGAGTGTCATATTTTGACATGTAGGGCCACTGACCGTGCCGTCTTATCTGACAAGTTGGGAGTGAGAATATGTTGCTAACTATATATTCATGCAGGGTAAGGCTGGAAACTTTGTGCTAATTTCTTAAGATGTTAAAGTTAAATCTGTATGTGACTGTGTGTGATTGTGTGCTCAGCCTCAGTGTGCTCCGGAGGAAGTGCTGTACCAACAGAGTGTGAAGTTTTCCTGCTGGGATGAGCAAGGAAAGAAATGCAGAGAGAGATACATCGTCCTGAGGAGAAACTATAAAGTGGAGATACATGAAAACACAGAGGTGACACCTACATACGTACACTTTCACAAACAAAACATTTCATTCAGGATATAAATTATATGCTAATGCTGGACATCGCTATCTGTGTTTCCACCCGTAGACTTTCAGTCGTGGATGTGCAGCAAAGTTGGTCCTCCAGACAGCAGGGGGCAGTGTGTTCACCACAGAGGAAGAGTCCAGAGCTCATTTGGAACAAACCTGTGCTGGAATACTCAATGGTAGTTTTAACTTATTCCTATATAACAATATGTCTACAGTAGTTAACAATAGCTTGAATTCTTGTTGACACCAAGCGGCAACATCTGGGGCTGAAAAATCAATCAATCAATCAATCAATTTTATTTATAAAGCCCAATATCACAAATCACAATTTGCCTCACAGGGCTTTACAGCATACGACATCCCTCTGTCCTTAAGACCCTCACAGCGGATAAGGAAAAACTCCCCAAAAAAAACCCTTTAACGGGGAAAAAAAAAATGGTAGAAACCTCAGGAAGAGCAACTGAGGAGGGATCCCTCTTCCAGGATGGACAGACGTGCAATAGATGTTGTACAGAACAGATCAACATGATAAATTAACAGTAATCCATATGACACAATGAGACAGAGAGAGAGAGAGAGAGAGAGAGAGAGAGAGAGAGAGATGCAGGTAATGACAGTATCTTACAACAACATTAATGAAAGTAATAATATTATAGTTATAGTTCTGGTTACTGCGGTACAATATGTTGAAAGTATGTATGAAGCCAATGTAGAAGTGCCCATAACTGCAGTTTCGCGAATCTTCGAATGGCCACTTGAAGCTGGCTCCATGAGTGAATTAATCCATATAGACCTCCATGTTATAATGCCCAACTTTACATCAGAAATAAACATGTATACAACCTGGCACAAAAAAATGGTTTTGGCCTCTACAGCTAATTGCCCTCCTCACCAGATGGCACCAGAAGTCAATATGGTGTAAGAAAAACGTTGGACTCTTACAGTGGGCACACATTAAATTTTGGTTTGAATGAAAATTGGGTTGACAATATTTAAAATGTCTAATAACATTAGAATTTCACATGGTGTGGACATTAACATAACTACATCTTTCAGACATTAGGTTTTGATGTCCATACCTCACAACTAAATGCCATTATTCTAAGTCAAGATGACTTTGTATGAGACATTCGGAAGACATTGGATTTTGGTTACTTAACAACACAACTTTAAACCAACAAAACATCAGTGTCATCTGTCGTCAGTATTCTACATCAAACTGACTTTGGCTTTAGACGTCATTTAAGAACTGAACCACAGACCCCTACCTATATATTTCCTTCATTTCATCCATTTCTGATTAAATGTTACCAGCCCATTAAATCGCTGTTATCAGTTGTAATCACTACCATTATATTGCATCAGTTTCTTTTTGTGCAGACATTAGCAAAGCCAGAGAGACAGCAAAATATTTTTCTCATTAGATGACATTTGAAAATAACTAAACCCAAACCTGACTTTACTTTGTTTTTTGTCATCAAAAAATAGCTTTGTTTTATGTTTTGTCACCACCAGGAGTGTGGCCAAGCTTGTTTAAAGGTGTGAACCACAACATGCTGAGTCTGTCCAAAACCCAATGGGGTGGATGTGACTTAGATACCTGAAAGATGCTTCCCATTGTCTTTGTTGTCTTTTAACTATATCAGCTATATTTCCCCAAGTTTAACCAAGTAGCTTTAGTTGCCTGGGTGGTTGTAGAAAACTCTGACAGGATTATGGTTATAATAATAAAAGTGTGTCTAAGTATCAAGAATTGCTGTCACTGGCCAACATAAACCTCAGTTGCGTTTATTTTGTTGAGCATGATTCGTGGTTCATGCTGCTAATTCATGGTTCAGAGAAAATATATTCAAGCCCACAGATCTATAACACTATCGTGTGTGTTCATGTGTGTGTTTAGGAGTGAAGGAGGATTCTTCTTCAGTGGTATCCTCTCCAGATGTGCTTGCTGTGTATCTGCACCTGCCTTATATGGGCCACACCTGCTTCCTGTTCCAACAGGAAGAGGAACGAGATAACTTCCTGTCTGCCCTCAAGACCTGCATTAGACATGGCAACCTTGGTAAAACTCATACTCACACCCACATATGCTCACTTATATATTAAAAATAAGAGGCAAAATAAAGTGACGTCAAAATGGCAACTTTGCAAGTTGCTCAGTTTTGGGGGGCAGTGGTGGACAGTTTTGTCCCATAATGCAAGACGTAGCAAAAAATGAGAAATTAACATTAACATTAAGAAAAACAACCCTTATCACGTCTCTGCTGTCCTAAAGGAAGTGCTCCATCTTTTAAAATGCACTTATTCACTTTCTATCCAAGAATGAGATGGGAAAATTGATACTAGTTTTGGGTGTGTTTTAAAGAAAGCGATGTGACTTTCTAAAGAAGATTTGATACAACTTCCTCTAACATGAAAAGTTGTATTGCCTGATTTAATACACTTTTGTGTTACAGTCTCTCTTGGTCTGGTATGACCAGTGGCTCATGTTAGTTAATGTTAGCTTACATGATCAAACTTTTTGAGTAACTCACCTGACTGACTATGACTTACTGATGAGCATTTCAATGGTTTTTATAACAAAAGTAAAACAAGAGGTAAACAGAGCTAACCTCATAAGCAGACACATGTGCCGTTTCTTGCTTGTGGTTTCAACTTGCTGTTGGTCAGGACCTGAAATAATCTCTTTCTGGCACCTAACGCAGGAGAATCTTGGAAAATGAAGGGAAATTGAACATACCATTATCTCGTTATTGCCACTTGTGGCAACAGTAGCTGCCATTCAGCAAAAGTTACATGGTCTTGCTTCAAGTTTGATGCTTGAGTTGGGATGTGTTTAGCATCGCTTATGGTTATCTGTTAAGGTTTAGGCACAAAACTACTTGGTTATGCTTAGGAAAAGGTCATGTTTTGGGTTGAAATACCTGGTTTTGGTGGTACAATGATCTTGCCAATGAACAACTGGTTTTGTTTGGTTTGCTAGGGATCAGAATCGGCCAACATGCTTTTTCTTATTTTGCACAATGAATGAATATTGCATACATGCTATTTCATGTCTCCGTCTCTTGGTGGGCCATCACAATAACAGTATGCATTATTTGTCAAATGAGTTGTTATATACAGGCATATCGGATATCAGCAAAAAATCCAATATCGTGCATCTCTATTGTTTGCTGCTCTCAAACAGTGGTCTGTAGCTTGGCAGTCGTCTTGCCGTGGTGTCATGCTGTCTACCATCTAAGTCAGCTCATACACATGTAATCAGTCACTTTAGAAATATTGGTATGATATGCATGAAATGTACAAAGGCAATGTATCCATACTATGCCAACATTTTTCTCTGGCGACTGGGCTGACACAACGTGTAGCTTCATTTTTGATCTGTATACAAAGAAAAAGGTAAAAAAAAAAAAAGAAAAAAAAAAGACAATTTATAGTTTCAGAGGTTCTGGAAATATTTCTCGGCAAACAACAGCTTGGCATAGTGACCTCAGGCAGCTTCCAGTTGTTCATCAACAGTTACAGAATGTGTGCCCCCTAAAATCACACATTGCATTTTCAGATTTTTGCTCATGTATTGATCAAATATATAAAAACATAGTTTATGTTAAACTAGTTTTGTACATTTGGAAGGAACATAAACATTTCCAAGTCAATTAAAGTCAATTAAAATAAGAAAATAACAACACTACTTTCCTGAAATTATAGTGTTAACTTAGCAAAATGGTCCCATGCAGTTTTTTAACTGCCAAATGGTATTTGAGTCAGTGCTATACCACCACTGAGGTGGTGTGAGACTTTCAATGACTCAAAAAGGCCCCAACACTTTAACACGTCTGTAATGTCAGATGAGTTTCTAAAGTATTTAAACTTGTTGTACCACAGTGTCCTTGCGTATTAGCTCTTTTTCATTTTGTCACTGGTGTGGTGGCAGTTGCCCTGGCGACAGATAAAAATATTAATACTGTTGGCTTCCTGTGTGGTTAGCTGGGATACAAAGCAAAAACAACCCCTTAAGTCATTTGGTTGCGAAACCCAGCATGTCACATCTGCACAGCTACCAAGATACTGTCAGCAGCAACAGGAAACAACACATAGCTGGCCAGCAGTGACTATTTCACTTAAATACTTACAGGAGCTACAATATATTAAAACAGTATTGGTCTCATTTATGCCAAACTTATGTCATTCTTTTATTGAAATAACATTCTCACTTGCATTATTTTCTTATAATTTGTATTCTTTGATTACATAAACAGGAGATGGCTGCCTCTGGTGTTAAAATTAACTTCAGACAAAACCAGTGCTGACCAGCCTTTCTGTTTCATTTTACCAGATAGAACTGACATTAGATTGGGGAACTTCCAAGTTTTTGTGCAATTTCTTAAAGCCACACCAAGCAATATCGTTTTTCTGATTCAGTCTCAGCTCTCTCATCAAATTAGTTTGCAGCAGTAGCAGGCAGCTGTTTTCATCCCACTGTACACTACCTGCCTAGCAACAAACAGCAGACTGATAGAGTCAGCGATATGATGAACATTGTTGAGCATTTGCTGTCATAAATCCCCCTCCAGTGTGATCTTATCCTTTTTGGTATATTTTGAAGAAGAAGCCCACAGCATCATTTTGCATTGGACCTCTATGGGGTCTGCAGAGTGGTTAGATTTAACTGCTTGGTTAGGGTTGGAGTTCATGGTTGATGTTTGTCACATGACTCGACGAATGTGACTAACAATTGATGTGACAAAATAAATTCACACTGACTTTCAGTATCACACAGCACACAAACAGCAGTCTCCTAGGTTAAAGTCCTGTGCTTGTTGGACCCATCCATATACCCCCTCTGCCATCTGCCCTAAGTGGACTTTCTCACTCTTTATAGCAGGTCCACTGCTCTGAACATCCAATAATGAGCTGCCTGGGTTTATGTTTGAGTTGGTTCAAAGCCCATTTTGTCTCATACAGATACAAAAGGGTGCCCATAGCATCATTATAGTGACACTGAGGACACTGTATTTTAACATACTTTGGGAGTGAGATCAGGCAGACCTCCCTCATGTCGGTGGACACCAAAACAAAGTAAGAGGGAGATAGAATATTTGATTGAGACTTAGCAAGGTGACAGACACATGACTCTAAATGAATGTTGAAGTTGCTTCATGTCTGCTGGATTTCCAAATAGGCAACTGTTAGCTAACATGACCGCTGTTATAAGGTGATAACATCAAATATGTGTGATGTTCAGATAATAACTGCAGCTTTAATCAAGCTAGTTTACAGAAGTTGGAGATGATGCATACAATTGTAAGGGAAACTGAGGTATTTCCTTGGGAACTACAGTAAGTATCTTTAAGTGCAGTGCAGTACTGTTGCTACAAGGGGACAGCAGTCATAATCATATCTGATACAGACAATGGGCAGTGATGAGATCTTTAACTGTCAACTAAACACCAGTTTTGTACTTCAAACCATAGTCTACGTGTAACTACACTTAAACCACTCGAGCACGTCAGTGACATCAGTGAGGAAATGATTTCATGCTTTCTGTCACAGTTTTCAGTGGTACTAGTGTGATTCACACTGATGGTTTTCATAATAAAGGGAAGTATATTTAGCATTAGTGGCGCTTTCTGTTCCTCAAATATTCTTCATCAATTTACTGAAAAAAGAATGCCCCTAAACCTTAATGGGGAACAAGACCACAGAGGAATTAATAATGGGAAAACACAACGGAAAAACAGGACATAACAATGTTAAAAATTAGAGATGTGAAACCCAACACCATTAAACACAGCAACACTACATCTAATTTGTAAAGACTTAACAGCAGAAATTCTAGCAGTGGCAGCATGTGCCCATGAAATGAAGAATAACATATAAAGATTAAAGAAATGAGTGTGCTGAACTATCATATAATCACATTTACTTTAGGTTTCCTCCACAGATTTTCAAGGCCAGCACCAACAATGTGTTAGTCAATCTCTCATTACTTACTGACCTCTCAGTTCTGTGGCTCTCAGCTACAAGCTCATTGGTTACAACCTGACATGTTAATGTTTAGAAACAGAGCAGAATTATATAGTTTATTTTTTATATTAATTTTTGGAAGATATGTAATAGGCAGTGAAGGATTGTCTCCCTGAACCGCTCTCCTCCTGCTCTCTCTGCCCAGTTATCAAGAGCTAGCACAGCACAGCATTATCTTACCCCTACTCGTCATATCATAGTACTCGTTAGAAGCCTGTCCAACACTGAGCCATTAATCTCACACCAACACCACAACAGCTTGACTTTGTCCTTAAACCTGTAAATAACCACTGGGTAACATTAGCCATGTGAAGCTAACAGTTAGCCCGGTACTGTGTGTGTGTTTGTGTGACGCTGTCCCAGGTGCAAATTTGCAAATTCTAAGATAGCGAAGTGGTGACCTACCTATGATTGGCTAATACTCTTTGCCTTTGTTGATTGGATTGATTAGGTTTAGGCAAGAGGAGTGGAATTGGTTTGTGTAAGGGTAAGAATGTCAGGGTAAGGCAATCAGAGGCAGAGTCAGGTAGTGTAAGGCGGGCCATTCCTTCGCTATCCTAGGGTTCACAAATTGGCATCCCGGGCACAGAGCTCCAGGAACGCAGCGGGAGTCTCATGATAAAGACAGAGAGAGAGGGGCTGAGCTAACCAATGTGCTGCATGCAGCCCAACAGTTGAATTGTTGAACAGTTGAACATTTTAATTGTTTTAATTAGTCAAAACTTGCAGTAAAGTTGTGGTGATTGGGCAAAATTGCAAGGTTGCATAGAATTCACAGGAATTGGTAGAATGTGGCAACACTGCAACATCCTGGAGGGACTAATAAACCAACCACCCCCAAAAAACTTAACCCTTAGGCTTCCAGAGCACCCCAAAAGATCCGTAAATAGCTGTTAACTGTATTTTTTTTTTTATCAAATGTTAATCAAACAAGACATAATAGTGCATTTGTGGGGGACTGTTTTCAGTGGTGGATTAATCCACATTTGGTGCTGTAGTGAGTGCTTGTGGCAGCAGAACGTGTATGTGGGACTGAGTCAAAAATAAACTACAGTGTGTGTGTTCAAGTAATAAAGGAACATGTCTCCAGGTGCAACAGTGTGACTCACTGATGTGTTTTTAATAGTTTTTTTACAACAATGGTGCTCTATGGCACAGAGGAGGAACATGTATCAGGCTTACAAACTCAATACTTGCTACAGAAAAGGATGAATGTGATTTCAGCTAAATTCCTCCATTCCTTCTCCCTGCAGACCCTTGGTGTGATTCATCCTATGAGAGCCAGGCGTACATCCGAGCCCTCCGACTCTACCGACAGGACAAAGGGTGCTATGAATCCTGGGAAATGCTGCTGGGCACTGAGGAACAAGTCAGTTAGCACACACACTTCAGCATTCTGTTTGTTTGTGGTTATTCATCCACTCGCTTATTCAATCATGTTTACATGTGTAGGTGCTGGCCTGCCAGGTGATGGAAGAGGTGTTACCATGGTTACAGAGTCAGCTTCAGTCCAGAGTGAAGGGCAAGAAGACTGAAAGGATACGACAGTGGCTGGCAGTGAGTTGAGCTAACACACCAATACAACATAGATGTGATGAAAACGCAGTGCTTAAGTGTGATGACATCCATCATCAGCGCGGTGCTCAACAAAACTCAAATATCAGCAATCTCTGTACTGAGCAAGCAGCAACCTCCGAAGCTGAAAAATGAAATGTCATAAACTGCAGTTCCTCTAATGGCCACTTGAGGTTGGCCTTTCACTCCTCCACAGCTCCATCTTCTCGTCCAAATATGGTCACTTCTGGCTCCAAGAAACAGGATAGCAATAGTCAAAGTGCCAAACTTGAGACTTCAAAAAGGCACTCCACAAACCATTGGGTGATGTCACTTAGCTACATCTATTTTTTACATTTTACATTTTACATTTTAATATGATTCTCTGTCTGTATTATGTTTCCTTTTTCATTTTAACAATTATACATACTTAATATCTCTTTTTTTTTCACAAGTTCAGTGTTTTCCTCACCCTGAACCTTGTTCATATTAACTCTTAAGATGTTTTAACTTTGTACTTTTCTAATGCAGGATGAGGCTGTTCAGCAGAGAGTGAAGGCTCTGTGAATGTAGCTTGTGTTTAGCTCTTCACTGTGCTGTAATCCAGTGAGGTTTCTTTTAAGTTAATATCTTGAATAATAATCTAAACTTCACTTAGGCCTTTTTTTCTTCTCAGAGATGACTGAAATAGTTAGATATAGCACTAACATATGTTTTTTCTGAAAAGCTCTGAAAAGGTTTGGCACACCCCAATGAGGGTAAGGAACCTCAGGTTGGCAACCAGTGTTTTATACAGTCTATGGTGCCGCAGTCTACAGTATGTTAAAGTTGTCAGTTATGTGACATAAGCATGTGGTCTTTCTTGTTGTGGGTCATCCATGTGAACTGAAATATCTCTGGCAGTTCTTAAAGGCAACATATAGACTATGAGGCCCCAGAAAATACCAAATCAATTTAACATCCACTACTGTTGTGTGAATGTTTGTGAACATTTTGACTTATCAGTACACTATCCCTTCTATCCCAGCCAAGTAAAAAACATTTTTGCTAGATTTCAACTTTTTTTTTCTTCAAAATTTCAGCTGAGTTTCCACTCAAATTTTATTAGTTGCAAACTGAAAATGTGCATGAAAACAGGAGGATGGAAATGCACTTAATGAGATCTGTTGGAATATTCAGAGTAATTGAGACACTCTGAATATTAAGCTTCTACCTCGAGAAGAAAAAATAAACCCTAATAATGAAATTAAAGCGCATTGTGTACGTTGTTAAATTGTGTCCTGTGTAACAAGTAGCACATTACTCCACAAAAATTGTTGTCCTTAGATCAATCTCAGACCAGTGAGCAAAAAGAATGACAGACAGTCTGGGATTAAAATAATTCTGGTCTCTCAGTAATGAACCCACAGGCATTACCATCAAACTCTGTAGTTCCCACAGCTCTACATAGCTTTTTAACATCTTTTAGGTCATTCATAGTTTTGGTTTTTATGGCCAAAAACTGTACTGTTCAAGATCAGACTCACTGCTCTTGTTAACCTCATTCTCAGCAGCAGCAGCAGCAGGCAGCTGATAAACCCACTGTGCACCATCTGCCCAACACCACACAGCATTTAGCAGCTAAAGAGACAGATACTCAGAAGCTGGGACCAAACCAGAGCTAAAAGAGGAATGAAAATCAGACTTACATTCTTCCAGTTGACAAAAACACAACTCCAAATGAATGCTAATGTTGCTCTGTGCCTACAAGATTTTTAATTAGCCCAGTCACCAAAAGATAATGTTAGCATTGTACATTTCTGCAAACACAAACGTGTTACATTTACACGTTTCATATGCATCACAGCAATATTTCTAAAGTGACTGAGCAGACCTTCAAGTCACTGGGAGGTGGAGGGAATGGTGTATGGCATAACACCTAGGTGGAGGCCTGCAAAGCTGCAAAAAAACTGCAGACCAATAAACTGGTTGCTTTTTTAGTGAGTCATCACTGTGTTTCCAGCAGCTTTTTAGCCACCAAATGTGGGAGTTCTTCAGCAATCAATTGCTCTTTTTCCAGCCCCTAAATGTGGGCGTTTTTTTAGTGATCTGGGGCAGTTTTTCCAGGGGCTCTTCAGCTTCTAAATGTGAGTGGTTTTTTAGCTACCCATTGCTCTTTTTCCAGACCCTAAATTTGGGTGTTTTTCAGTGACTTGTGGCCGTTTATACAGATCACCACATGATTCCCGAGTGCGGCACCGCTGCTGCTCACCGCTCCCTCAGGGGATGGGTCAAATGCGGAGAACAAATTTCACACACTCAGGTGTGTGACAATCAGTGGAACTTTACCTTCACCTTATACAGCTCCTTTTCAGCCCCTAAATGTAGACATTTTTTATTGACTCATACCAGTTTTTCCAGCGGTTTTCAGTCCCTAAATGTGGGTGTTTTTCCAGTGGCTCTTAAGTGGGTGTTTCTTAGCGACCCGCCACTCTTTTGCCAGCCTCTAAGTGACTTGTGGTGGTTTTTCCAGCGGCTTTTCAGCCCCTAAATGTTGGTGTTTTGTAGCAAGCCGTTTCTGTTTTTTCAGTGGCTTTTCAGTCCCCAAACATGGGTTTTTGTTAGCGACCCATGGCTACTTTTCTAGCGGGAATTGTGCCAAGTTTTAAGCCAAAACATTATTTTTTCCGAACCATAATTAAGTTGTTTTTGTGCTTAAACCTTACCTCACATTAACTAGAGCGCTGTTGAAATGTAAAGTGTCAACATATCTGCTACATTATAACATGCAAATGTAACATATGTGGTTTGCAGAAATATATAATGCCAGCATTTTTTCTGCCAATTCGGTTGGTTTTAATAGGACTAACAACTTTATAAGGTGAAAATATGTCCATGTTAAGTTTACAGCTTGTTATGCTATCCCTAAGTGGCCACAAAAAGCAGTGTATGCTTTCGGTGCAATGCAGCTTTAACTTTTTAAAAGTATTTAGACCTTTCTTTCCGCCAAATTCTGATTATGATCTTATAATTTTGACTTCTCAGGATGCTGCAGCATCTGTCAGAATTTAGATATTAATCTCATAACTTTTTTTTCCGAAGGCAGCTTTAAACACTACTATCTTTGTTAAATTTACTGAACACAACTCTGAACCATATAGTGAAACATTTGCAACTCAGTGTTGATATTATTTTTATTACCTGTTTATAGACAGTGCAGGCAACCTACACCTTGGTGCTGGAACAACTCACTGCAAGTCTGGAGGCTCTGAGGGAGGAGTGTCGTCAGACAGCATCATCCAATCAGGCACTAATCAGGTCTAACCTGGACCAGATAATCTCTTCTCACTGCTTCCTGGAGGAGAAAGTCAGAGGTACTAGCCCCTACAGTTTGAACACATCTAGAAAATAAGTGAGAGACTGGTTTTGAAGGGCAAACAGTACTGGAGCTACATTCTGAGTTTCCTGTCTGATAGAGTCCTCCAGTAACTTTTTGTGTCCCTTACATGAAAATGTGCGTGTGTTTGTGTGTTTGTGTGTTTGTGTGTTTGTGTGTGTTCCAGCATGTATATGTGAGGAAGCAGAGAAAGTGTGCTGTGAGTCTGTAGCACCCTACATGTCCTCCATCCTTGAAGCGCTGACAGAAAACATAAGTGCAGGGATTCATGGGATGCAACACACACTGCACACTCAGATGAACTCAGCCTTCACACACACAAATGGAGGAACAGAGGAGACTAAGAAGGTGAGAAAGTCCTTTGTGTTGTATGTGTGTGAAGAAGAGTCTATGATTAGTGTTTACAGGGTGATCTGTGTGTGTGTGTGTGTGTGTGTGTGTGTGTGTGTGTGTGTGTGTGTGTGTGTGTGAGCGCATGTGCTGAGTCTTGGTTCAGTCATTTTATTATTACTATTTTTTGGTTTCAGCTCTTGATTGTGGTTTTGTGTGTGTTGTGCAGGCCTTGTCCACTCTGCGCTCCGTCAGTCTGGATCAGTGCTATAGGCAAGTGGAGAACCTGACAGAGAAACTTAAAGACTTAAAGCAGCGCTTTGGACTGAGCAGCACTCAGAGACTGGTTCACTCTGCACACCTGGAGATGGAGAAGGTATGGAGCAGTGATGGAGGTTCAGTCAGGGCCTTTAGCTGAGTTTGGCAAAGTGCAACATTGAATACAACTAAGGCCTTTCTACAGTGTGTGTCATTTGTCTCTTCCAGCTGTTTGACAGTGCTGTGTACACCTTAGAGCTGTTCACCCAGTCATCAGCCCGACTGGAGCCTTCTCAAATCCCTGTCAAGATGGAAAGAGCTAAAGAAAGAGTCCTGAAGGTAAGAAAACAACAGCATGGATTACCAAATGAATTATGTGGCAAGAAATTACTTTTTCACCTTGTATGATTTCAACGTATCAGGCACTAGGGTGGTTGTGACTAAATAATTTTTTCTTTTTTCTTTTTTCTTTTTTTTTTTTACTGTATGAGCTGCATAATTATGTACTGCATACGTGTTTAGGAATCATTCATCTGCACAATGTATGAGAAATTACAAGTTATATAAGGTTTGAAGTTAGGTAAGTTAAGAGGTAAAAGAAGTTCTCAGAACTTCTGGTAAAAGTAGCAATACCATATTGTACAGGTACAGTACAAGTACAAGTCCTGCATACAAAATCGTACTCAAGTAAAAGAACAAAAGCATTGACATCACAATATAGTTGAGAAATAATGTAAATACTGCTGGACAGGGCGTAAAATTAACACCCGCCAAGCGCCAATGGCGGGTAAAAAATGAGTTTGGCGTGTAAAACAAAAACACACACCCGCCAGTGGCCGATGGAAAATTTTGAATTGCATGTGGGTTTTTTATGTGCTTCAACCAGGTTCTGCCAGCTGTGTCCAGGGACGGATTTTTGCTATGGGCAATGTGGGCGACCGCCCAGGGCGCAATCTATGTGAGGGCGCACGAGCGCCCTCCAAAAACAAAACAAAACAAAAAAAACTCGCCAGTTTTCTAGACTACCGCTCATTTCCATGTCAAGTTAGTAGAGTAGGGAGCCCCTATTATCACGTTTCAACCAGCAGCAGAAAGGAAAGGCGAATCTTGGAGGTTGTGGGTTGAACGGGGGTCACAGACAGGAATACGGCGGACGTTCATAGTGCTCTGCGGCGCAAGATAACGGCTTACCGGCGACAGAAGTCCGACTCCAGGTCCAGTAATTTCCTCTTTCGTTGGTGTCATGACTGCCCAGTAGTACCTGGACAACCGAGCCGTGGTGGAACTGGCACCTCTCCAGCTACCAGTCCACGCTCCATATTTTTGGTCCAGACGGGGACTTGAACAGGCGACCCTCCGGTTCCCAGTCCCTATGGACTGAGCTATGGACTGTTCTTTACTTGTCAGGGGCGGAGGGTGGCTGGTTGATTTTTATTTTATTTATTTTATTTTATTTTTATTTTTTTTATTTTGATCCCCCCCTATGTTAATCACTTATTGATGCTGTTTTTGAAGTATGAATAAGTCAATAAGTAATTTATTCCATTGAAATATCATTGATGTATTACAGAAAAGTGATTTATCTTATTATAAATGACAAAAGGCACATCTGCCTCACTTTTGCTGCGGTATCGTGATGCTGCTACTGCAGCCTTTGGCGCAAGCACGCCAAAGAAACACAGAGGACAGGGTTGGATTTTCCTAAAGTTGGATTTTCATACTAAAAACGTACGGTAATTATTTTTCGTCAAATAAGGCACAATTTTTTGTATTTGGATGGTGAAAAATATTTTTGGCCGGTAAATTTTTGGAGGTCGCTAGCCAATGGCAGATGAGGTAAAATGTTAATTTTAGCCCTGCTGCTGGATAGTTTAATCTAAAATAATGCATAATCATTAATTAATCACTGATAATTACTGATTATATTTAAACCTGTAATGTAACTTGTAACTAAAGCTGTCAGATAAATGTGGTGGAGTAAAAGTACAATATTAATATTTTAGTTTTGTAGTGAGCTGGTGAGTGTTCTTCATCTACTCATGGACGAGAGGCTCATGCTTGTGACAGTGCAAGATGTAAACAATTATAGCATCCTCCTCAGCTGAGCTGTAACGTTGGCTATTTAAGTGGTGTTAGGTGAGCTAACCAGTAGATGCACGCTTCCTTCTGAGCGGTGATATGGTTGGCAGGTGTAGGTCGGTAGACAGAAAATAGTTCCTACACGAAGCTGCTCACAACAAGGTCTGTGGATTATCTTGAGTCACCAGGTCATGATTTCTGGAAAAAGACATTGCTGTTGAGTTTTTCAAATGTATTTTTGGCACTTAAAACACCACAAGCTAAGTGCCATCTAGTTTCAGTTTGATTCGATTTAATTTGATTTAACTGAATTCCTTTTTTTATTGTCATTGTAAATAAATACAACAAAGTTCAACGCACAGAATAAAACACAACTCATTATAAAAGTAATAAATAAATAATATAGGAGGGGATAAGATATATTCATACTTCTTGCTTTCTATACCACTATTCTGACATTTTTGTGTATTAAACAAATAAACCTTAAAATGTTAAGTGGTAACGATATAAGCACCCAGTCAGTGAAAATCGTGTGTGTGTGTGTGTGTGTGTGTGTGTGTGAGAGCAGCAACTGGACTATGACAGCAGAGTTGTCCAGAGGAGGCTCTATGAGGAAGCTCTGCTGGGGATCACTCTGCCCGCTCTCACCATGAAGATGGACAGCAAGTGGAAAAGTGTAGGTCAAACACACTGCTGCAGTCTTTCCCACTCTGTCTCTAACACATTACAGTGCAGACTACAGTAGACACATTCATACTTGCTTTCATTTCACTAATTTTACTCTATAAAGTATTTCATGTGTTTTCTGTTCAGGAGCTGCAGCAGTTCGAGCAGTACATTTTCTCAGACTACAGCAGTTTCATCCTGGTTCATAATGTCTATGATGATGTGCTGAGAAACATCCTCAGTAAGGAGATAGAGACAGGTAAACACACACACACACACACACACACACACACACACAGTACACATTTGCCATATTATCTTCATCACAGTGTGTTTTCCTCATACTTTTCATATTCTTTGTTTCTGCATTGATGTCCAGGAGATTACATTGTGTGAACATAAATTGTAAAAGCAGCCAGGCTGTCCACACGGAGATCCTGGGAAGCATTCCTAGGGCGCCTTAATGTGCTAGGTCCGGTACTGTTAGTATACTCCAACGTTGATTTAAATGCTGTTTAAATTCCTTCCCCAAATTTCAGGAATATTATTCTATCAAAGACACACAAAATCCCATTATTGAAGTCTTAATTTTTGCCTAAAACCCTCACATTTACGAACTGTAAAATAATCAGACTTTAAAATCTCACCATCTGTAATTTTTGTGTAATTGTAGAATGTCAACCACTTGGGTTATTAAAAGCCACAAATTCCAAGAAGGTACATTAACTTTGTGTCAATAAAGGAATACTTCACCTATCACTTACTCACCGTGTATTACCTTGAATTCATGAAATGCTAAGTCATTTTTCTTGCAAGCCTCCATGGTGAACAGAAAATCCAAAAAAGGTGACTACTCTTCATGAATAAAAGTAATCAGGGTCTGAACTTAACAATGGCAAAACTATATGAAAACATCAGTTTACAAACTCTCACACAACTCATGCAGTTTAATCTAAGCCTCATTTATCTAGACATATGCTCAGTACTTCACAAACACATGCATTTTCACTTTTTTCATTTTTCACTGAAAAAACCCATCAGTATTATTTTTTGGGGTCCTGGCTTTGATGAGAGCAGAGATAAGTTTCACTTCAGTTTTTCAACAAAAATGCGTGTGTTGGGGAAGTACAGATAATGAGGATAATGTGACTGCACGAGCAGGAGTTATGTAAATTTGTAAATGGATGTTTTGATATAGTTTTGTTGTTGTTCAACACAGTCCCCAATCAATCTACAAATCACTATGTTTGCTGTTTTCCATGGTGGCATGTGTGAAATACAGTTTTCTTCACAAATTTAAGGTAACACAGCATGACTGATTGAGTTACAAATGGTCATTTTGTGGCTGAAGTATTCCTTTAAATGTAGACCCTGATTACTTCAATTCAAAAAGGGTGCTCACCTTTTTGGATTCCCTGTTAACCGTGGAAGCGTGCAAGACGAACAACCTTCTTTAATACAAATTTAAGGTAACATGTCGGTTACTGATATGCAAATGGTCTTGTTGCAGGGGAAGTATTCCTATAATGGTAGCTGCGGCCCTGCGCTGTAGGACCATTTATTTTAAGTTACTGAGGAAAAGAACATCTCCTGAACATACCTGTCTTTGTCTCTCCCCAGTGGTCCAGGATGCAGCCAGTAAGAAGAGCAACAATCTCTTACTGGACACTTCAGATCTGGCCATTAGTCAGTACAGTCTGCTGGGGCAGACTCCACCTCGCTCTGCACAAGGCAGCCCAACCTTTGCTGCTCGAGACTCCTCCACAGCAGCAGCCAATGAAGGTAAAGAACCTGCTTCTGTGGTGGAGGAGGAACGTCAGACTGTCTCTGAGAATGACCCAGATCTTAACACTGATGCCAAACCTGACCCAAGCATGACTCAAAGCTGTGACCAAAGCACAGTGCCTTTGTCTCCTATGATTGTTGTGACGCAACAGTTGGATGAATCTACAACTGAGGAAGCTTCTTGCATCGAGGAAACCCACGAAGTCCAGCTTGCAACTTCCACACCATCAACAACAGAGTCAATTCCAGCTCAGCCTTCCAACTCAACCCCACCTGACTCTGAGGCAGCTGTTACACATGAAGTTGGTACACTTAACCCAGATTCTACCAATCCCAGCCCAGACTCTCCTGACCCTCCGACGTCCACTGTGTCCTCGCCGCAGTCCAAAGATGCTCCAGCTGAATGTGCTCAAAGTGATCCACCTGCAACACCTGAAAGTTCTGTTACACCTGACCTGTTGACCTCAGATACAGCGACAGAAGACTCATCCCTGGTCCAGCATCCCTGCCCCTCATCGCCACATCCACCTGGTACAGACAATGCAGTGAAAATCAGCCTTGGGTCACTATGCCAGGCGATTAGTTGTGACTCCGCAGCACCTTCTGTAATGCTGACAATGGAACAGCGCACCACTGACAGAGCTGTCTACCTGAGGGGAGAAATAAAGGACAACTGGGAGGTGGAGAAGGACGGAAAGGAGAAACAGATAGAGGCAGCAGAGGAGACCGAGGTGCATGAGAGAAGCAAAGAGGGGGAGGAAGAGACGCAGACAGGAGATGGAAAAGAAGAGGACACAGAGGAGGAGAGAGGTGAAGGGAAAATGGAAGGTGTAGCCCAATCAAGAGCTGAGCCTGTTGATGAAGGCTGCCAGTCCTCTGAACCACCAGCAGAGAGTACCACTGCCTTCACCACAGAGCAGAAAGAGGACAAAGAGAGGGTGGATGATGAAGAGAAAGATAGAAAGCTTGAGACTGAGAAAATAAAAGAAGATGAGGTAGAAAAAGAAGGAAAGAAAGAAAAAGAAGAGGAAGAGGTTCCTCAGCCAAGCGAATTGCAGCCAGAAAGTGCTACTGAGCTGCCATTGGACAGTGTGGCTATGATCAGAGAACTTGTGACTGAGATTACTGAAGTGGAGACTGTGATCAGCCCCTGTGCCAACAGCAGTCATACACCCTGAGACCCTTTACCACAGCAACTGACTGTTGGACCTTCCAATAGCCTGATGTCATTTACTAATACCTACTTCACACTTTTTTGTTAAAGGAAAAATTCGCCAAGTGTGTATGTGAAAATCCAATCAGTGTTGATATTGAATGTAGTCCACTGAAGCAATAAATTCCTCAGTGCATGCTATTCTGACCAATAAAGTTGAGTTCTCCTGCTTGTTGAGCCGTGCCAGCAGTGCCTACATATACCAGGATGCATTATATGCAAGCTAAAACATACATCAGACCGTTACATACCGTACTTTGCAAAATTTCAAGAATGTGGCCCCTTTTGGGGCAGAGAGCCAAAAATCCACTGATGTCAATGCAATCTGTGTTTGGATTATAATTTTGACACTGTATACATTTGTTTCTTGTTAAATAAATGTTTGTCTTATAGATATGTCTAATAATTACTTTGCTACCTTCCCGGAACCTGCAATACATTCTCATCCCAACTTGTCAAATACTGCCGCTTTGTCAGTGGACAAACATGTCAAATATGACGTGCTAGGTATCCTACTGCATCTTCTGTTTTGGATGTTCATGGATGGCAATTTATGCTTGTTACATGCACTGTCTTTTCAAAATACACTTCCGTTTTCCCAGGAAATGTACAGCGTCTGTTCCTGACATGCATGAAATCTTTTTCAAAATAAATTTACAATGTTGGTGAAATAATTCGTTTTTCCGCTGATTTCCTTAGGTTCAGGCAACAAAAGCACACGGTTAGGTTTAGGAAAAAACATCATGGTTTGGCTTAAATTCATATGGGAACCCAACAGCAGGTGCCCAGCTGAAAGTCCAGAGTTTGTTGAGTCCAACTGTTTGATCTACGGACTGAGATTCTTATGGGCCTCAAACCGCAGTGTGAAAACCATGGTTACACAACAACTTTTCTGCATTTTCCCATTTCTGTCCTACTGTAACCGCACGTCTGTCTCCCCCAAAAGGGGACACAGGGTTGGCAATGACATAATGTGTATCTTTCTTATGACACGGAAGAGAAACAAATCAGAGAACAGCACTGTTGGATTTATTGTTGGTACAACCAACTACACAGCAGTGCTCCAGCTTGCGTTACTAATATAAACTGATTTGTTTCCACTTCCTCTGTGTACACTATTGCCACCTACGCCCATCGCTGGATTGTTTTCCCCCAAAAGGAGGCGTGGTTATGAGAGCCTATCCTGGATGATGCATTGCTGGCCTGATGTATAGTGTTAGGTGACAAAAATACTCACTCAATGGTCATTTGCCCTATTTGTCCTGCTAATCTTGGTCGTCTTCTCCAGTTTATCGTCAGCATCCTGAAGAAAGTCTCCAGCAAACTTCTGTCCAAGTGAGGAGAAAAACACTGGAAAATGTATCCTTGTCCATGACATCCTCTCCATTCATATTTTTGGAATGCCATTTCTGCTCTTGGAAACATAGCTCGTGTGCAAAACAAGCAAAGACAAGGAACAAGGAAGTTCTGTTTTTAATTGGCATCTAGAGCACGTGTCCTGGCTACTGGAGGCAAAGCTCAACCTTTTCTTTCGTTTTTTTAATTTGTCAATCAACACAATTCAAATTGTATCTCTTTGCGCATCCCTCTTCTTACACACACCACATATGCATTAAATGAATGGTAAGCGCAGGGTCATCCATAGACTGGCACTCCTGGAGCAGTTGGGGAGTTCGTAGCTTTGCTCACAGGCACCTCGGCATTACGCAGGAGGTGAACTGGCACTTCTTTAGCAACCAATCCACACTCTCTTCTTGTTCCTTGTGGGGACTTGAACTGGCGATGCTCTGGTTCCCAAAGCCAAGTCCCCATGAACTGAGCCAGTGGTGCCCCAACCTGTAGTTCCTCCTGCCTCATACTACATCACTGTCACATCAAATGACGGCACTGGATACAAGAAGAACATGAGATTCTAGGCTGCAAACTCCACATTCTCTGTCAATATAGCACGCACTAAGCAATTTATGTCTTCAGCTGACAACATGTACTGTCAGCACTGATATGATATTCAGTTACAAGGTGGTACATTTTCCCTTTAAATGTTACAGAGACTGTAGATGGAGGAAGAGGGGAAGTGAGAAAGTCCATAAAGAAGGAGAAACAAGGTTAACCCATTATATTATTACTGTATCACATTTAAACAACATTTTGAGGACAAAACTGTTTTTTTTTTCTTGATAAAAGCTACAACTTTTTTTTTTTACAGTTTTACAGTTGTTTTTTTTTCTGCTAACATGGACATGAATAAAAATGACCCAAGAAAGATGTAAAACCCTGATCTTAAAGCTGCATTCACTGTTTTGGCCAACACTGAGCTACTATCACATTACGAAGTTGTTCACCTGATATGGATAAGGTGTTACCAAATATCCAGCAGTTACAATGCAACATTATCATTCATTTGGAGGTGTGTGTCTGGCCATGGAGAACTTTATGTATATATTTACTCTCATTTAAGCCCTGTTTTTTGTTTCAACCAGATTTTTCTTTGTGAAATTTGTCTCTTTAGTTGATAAATGGTCCCATGTTCCCCAGCTAGCCACTCACCATCTACCTGACAGTTGGTACTCAGCAGGTATTGTACATTGGGATTATCAGAAATGTTACGCTGAAAACAGCTGCCTGCTGGTCACTGAAACAATGAGATCTAAAATAGTTAAGCTGCAGGCCGTAAAATCAAAATAATGAATTAAAAAAGGCTAAAAACCTCAATAATATTAAATAATAATGACCAATAATTACCAAGTGGGTTAGGTTTTAGGTTAGGATTATGGAAAAACTAATGGTGCAATTGTCATGAAATTTGGTGGTAGGGTGTAGCATTAGCCAAATAAGAACCTATGACATTTTAGAGAGGATCTGAGTTACAGGGCTGATACATTAATTATTTCACACTTTTAACACTGGTGGAGCATTTGGCCTTGGTGGTCTGCTCTCTGAGTCCTCCCAGTTGACATCTGGATTACATAAACCAATTTTGTCTCTTTCTTTCTTTAGGTATTCTTCAAATTGACAGTGAAGTTGCCATTTCAGATGACTTTTACATATCTTCATTGTTGTTATTTACTATTTCCCTGTTATTCTGAGTAGCTCTTAATAGTATGAAAAGCTACTGATGATGCGATAAAGGAAAGGTAAGCAGACTACCTGGTGAGAGCTGGAAGAAGTTAACGGTAAAGGGACCCCTACCCCATGGTACATAAAACTGAGCTCCGCCTGGACTAGCTGCCACATGAAAATGCTACATTATGGCATCAGTAATTAAACACAATGTGTCATTTTCTACCACTAGCAGTTTACAGAATTATCAGCAGAGGTCTCTGTCTCTCCAAATCACACGGACCTGGTGCTTTAAACTAGTAAAAAACACTGAATGCAGTAGTTTTGTGCTGCTGGCTCAGCTCCTGCTAATGTGTACTCTTTTCCCCCCTCCAGCTCAGGGGGATTTTATTGATTAAGAATATTCCTTAAGATGCTGACTGGTTCAATTAAGCAAAAAAAAAAAAAAAAAAAAAACCAAGACATGATAGATTTATCATAAGTGATATTTATTGTAGAAAACAGTATTTAACCTCTTTTAGATGGAAAAAGTGTGACGGGTGTGACTGAACCTAAATGCAGCAGTCAAGAGAGGCAGGCACACAGTTGGTAATGACTTTAATGAAGCTTGCAGCAGACAGGGAAATGCAGAGGAATAATCCAGCAGGTAAAAATCCACACAGCACACACACCAAGACCAGTGTGGCAACACAGCAAGAGTCTCTGCTTAACAGGGAGTCACAGGTTGTAAGGACAAAACTTACACTGTTGTGACAAGGCAGGTAATCTCCAAGCACCCACAGGAACAGGCAGACAGAAACCAGGAGAGCAAAAGCAGAACTCATGGTCGAGGACAGAAGGCTGAGGCAATTACCAGGATTCAGGCAAGGTTGGCAACAGGAACTCAGTCCAGGAAGTAGTGCTGGAGAGTCTTGCATACAAAGAGGTGAAGAACAATCTAGCAGTGAGTGTGTGGAGCCTTTATACTGAGCCAGTCAGTGATTGAAAGCAGGTGAGTGGAGTTAGGCTGATGAGATAGCAGGCTGAGTTGAGCAGGTGAGCAGAGTTGCCTTGATGAGATGGGTGTGGCTGGCAGTCAGAGTGGAGCAGAGGTGGGGTAAATGGAAAAGTACTGCATGAGGTGAGCAGAGGAGCAGAACTGTGACCAAAACGATGCCACACATACAACTGAAAATAGAATTTAGACATGAAGTTATATTTTATTGAAATCTGAAATATTAAATGCATTGAAGAATAGAAAAGCAAACTAACTATAAACTTTTGAGGGCTCATTTTTTTCTTTGTTATTTAAATGATTTCCCTATGTAAGTAGGGGTAGATTTTTTGTTTTGTCTTTTTGTTTTCTTTACCAACTGTATAATTATCTTTGTTTAAGATAATTGTATGGATTGAACATAATAAAATGGGGAAAGAAGTTACAGACTGTGCTCTTGATTCAAATTTAAAATTCCTCTGGGTTTGAACATTGTTTAAAATGTTTGGGAATATGTGGGAACATAACTCAACAAAATACATGACATTGGTCTAATCTTTTTTTGACATTTTAATGCAGAAAAAGTCACATATATTTTGAAATGATGGCACTGACAGGGATCATTCTGCTTAGTTATTCATTTAATGTTATTTATAAAATTATATTTTGTTCATAATACTCCTGTATTTTGACTAAACATTTTGAGTACACCATGAGAAACACACTCGTTTTAATTACTTGGTACCATTTCTTTGTACAAAAAGATGATCTGCAAGCAGACACACAGCTATCAGGTACAATTAGTAGTTTACAAGAGTACCAGAAAGGTGTTTTAAATAGTGATGTTATAGTGAAAATGCATGGGTTTGGGAAGTACTGAGCATACAAATAGATAAATGAGACATACTGCACAAGTTGTGTGAGTGTGTAAGCAGATGTTGTGCTATTGTTAAATATATTCCCCAATCAATCAATAAATCAATGTTTCTGTTTTCTCTGGAGGCATGTGAGAAACAAAAAATAAAAATAAATTCAAGGTTAACACTGTGTGACTAACTTATATACAAATAGTTATTTTGTGGGTGAAGTTTTCCTTTAAGTATTCAATTATTGAAAAATGCTGCAGTGAAACATCCTCAGAACTATCACAGATGTACTTGGGGACCTGTTGTACAATAATATAGTTGAGTTTGCTCATAACAATTTTATTAAATAGAATTTTAAAAACCTATAGAAATGAATGGGATATTGTTATGATTTTAGCATGCAGTGACCTTAAAAAATAACAGAGTATTGACAGATGACAGGTCTGTGTATGTTACCATTTTAAACAACCTTTGTACAAATGTGAGTATAAATTACTGAGTTAGGTTGGCATGTTGTATTGCATAAATTGAATATTGTCAGTAAAGCAAACCAAAGGAAATACATTTAAAGCAGCTGAAAGGCCTAAAAGGGAAAAAAACAATGTGTGTTACAATGTGTCCAGGATGTAACTGTGAACACAGTTGTATTATAAAACAGTTATAAGAAACGTGGGATTTATTTTTTTATTAAAGAACCTGAGGATGAAAGACAGTGAGAGAGATGGAGTTTATCTACAGTACTTGCTTAAGTTTACAGTGTCTTGTTAAGTAGCAATAAAATCAATTATCAAAAAACACAATAATATACACAGATTAACAATAACTTACAATGAAAAAGAAAACATGACATGCATCAAATTTTAACTCTATGTGCAAATATGCCTAGAAGTAACAGCCTGTTAAACAGTATGTGTGACCCTCCATTTACATACTTTAGTTTTGAAAAGGGTGTCTATACTGCTCTGATAACATTTATACATTCAGACATGCTCTGTTGCCTAGCAGTAAGTGCCATATTCGAGGGTAAATTATTTGCTCCCTTAACCAAGCTAGCCTCAGTATTTAAATTGGTGAGAATCAAAAGAGTCACATTACCTGTTGCATTTTTAAATTGTACTTGTCAGTTAGTGTACCAATAAAACATGAAATTATGCCAATAATGTTGACTTAAGTTGACACATTCATCCCCATGGCCCCAAGTCTCCTGATCTCACTGCTGTTAAAACAGGGAGAAGCCAGAGGCATGATGAGCAATGACATCGCGCCTTATATGCTGGATGTAGAGTAAATGTACGGGATGACATTCTTAGCTCTGTCCCAACTACTTAAATGTCCAAATAAGTACTCAATATTGAATACTGTTAGTGTATATGATTCAACAAGTAGGATAATTACATGTGCATATCAAACACTGCACATGCCAAAACTTGCATACTATCTCGCTATTCAAACAGCCAGAGAGAACTAGACATGGGCCAATGAGGATTATGGATATCATTTTTCTTTTTAATCAGCAAAAATGGAAAGCTGGAGGATTCTCTCCTACTATTAAAGCCAGTTCATTTAAGGAAGGTGGATTCTCTTATCTCCCCCTATACAAACTAAGAATAACACTAAGCAGGTGTACTATCAGTGACCAGAATAACAGAAACCCCGGTACTTTGTCTGGTCCTGTTGCTAGCTGCTACATGTGCTGACAATGACTCAAAGGACCTGGGACTTCCTGCAGTTAACACTGACATGGTGAGTGGAAGCCCCGTTTTAACGAATGCTTCATTCAGGTGCACTCCAATGTAACACCCCAGTGCAAGGGCTGTATGGTGGCAGCTCAGTAACATAATTTTATTATGTAGTGACCAGTGACTGTTTATAAAGATGGATGACATGGCAGCTCCCTAAAAGTGAAACCGAAACATCTGGATTGCCCCCTGGTGGCTGGCTTCAGTACAGGTCATACACCTGTATACACAGCTTAATTTTGTATGGTGGGAGGAAGTGGAGACGCGTTGTCCATCTTTATAAACAGTTTGGAGTAGTTACATACAGTATATACAGTTGGAAAGAGAGGGCCCATTGCTTCTGCAGTGACAGGGTTTCTACTTTTCTCATCACTGAAAAAAGATAATACTGTTATGGTTCTACATCAGAAACATACAGAACACACTGAGTGGTGGCCACAGAAATGACCAGAGAAATATGGTGGCACAACATTTAAAGCTTCAACATAGAGCCATTATTTCTTAAGACAGACTGCCTCCCTTTGTCATAAACGTGCTGCTCAGATGGTTTTATCAATCTGTGGTGATGCTTTCCTCATCAAAGTGCAGCTTTTGATGGCTGTTGCCTGGAGACAAGGCTGGTGAGTATTTTGACATGCGGAAAATGGAAAATAATGGCTGAGTGATGTAACCACAACCAACTATGAGGGCTGCAGAAAAGCAAAAACAAGCAGCCCTTCATCACTGCCCTCCTTGCTCATTGGGCCTGAATGTTTCTCTCTGTTCAAACATCAGTGAGTCTTAGCTGTCTTTGTTTTTCTCACTAACAATGTAAAAATGTCATAATGACATCATGAAGACATCCACATACAAGACAAGTTTTCCAGTGTGAAAGCACCCCAAGTTTTACGGATCAATGACAACGCTGCACCAATTTCACAGTGACATGGACAAAAGAAAACTATGTGCATGTTAATAAAATCACTGTGTGTAGTGTTAGTGTTACTCATAATGTAGGTTAGCATGCTGACATAGTGACGAGTCAAACTGGTGGATTTCAAACTGTTCAACAATGGAATGTAAGAAAACATTTCACTAATCTTTTTTCAGTGGATTTGAAGAGGCAACAAATATTCATTATCATACAGGAAAACATGCAAAAACATATTAACATAAAGTATATTATTAGAAATGTGAAGTCTGTTCACAGTCTTTAAATTATTTGCTGACCCACTGGGAAGTCACTATCCGAAGGCCGTAGCCAGTGGGTTAGGAAGACTAACTATTATCTGTTTAACATAATGGTGAATGAATGAAATGGGTTATGAAAGGTGACTGCTTGGAACTGCAGTTTATTTGATAACTAGTTTAAAATCTACAGTGGTAGTGTGTCAGTCCTAACCAGTAATCTCTATGATCAATAGGTGCACTTACATGGACTCTAATATTCCACTAATAATCTGGATAATAGCCCAATCAGAATAAAAATGCCTCATGTGACCATCTCAAACAGAGGAGAGTGGTCTGAACTAGCCTGATGGGAAGGAATTTGGGGTTATGGTTAGTTTGATGTTCTGTTCCAGATTTTTCTATTAATTACTTTGAGTTTGATGTTCAGGGCCACATGTATTGTTTTAGCCTAATACTTTGCCTTAGACATTCAGTTATCAGCTTTCAGAAACCCACTATGGGTCGACCTCTAACAACTACCAGTAGCAGTAGACTGCGTATGAGATGTTTAGGGAGCATGGGTAAACTGTGGCGTCTACTGATCTGTCCGCATATGAGGTGTTTAGGGGACATCTGTAATTTGTAGCTACAGAAAATAACCTGTCTTAACACTTCTGTTACTTCGTACTAAATTGTATGAACAGGCAGAACCACCTCTTCCACTTCTATACTTTTTGTTCTCCTGTTATATTACTGACAGATTAGACACTTCACAGCTGTTGACACCACTTTGCACATGTCAAAAAAGCTATAATCTAATTTAATGCTCTGGGGCATGTAAACACACGTCTTATCAGACTTATCAGAGTTGGAATCTCTAATCAGATTAATTGTAGTTGGATTGAAGAAATATTGTCCATGTAACCACAGTTATTGTCCCAGTAACTATACTAATGTGATGCCTTCAGTCATGAGGGATTAAAGCACTGAACGTTCTATCTGAAGATGTTAGAGGTGGAGGAGGAATGGATCTAAGATGACAGGGTATACTGTGTGTGTGTGTGTGTGTGTGTGTGTGTGTGTGTGCGTGTGTGTGTGTGTGTGTGTGTGTGTTTCTATGAGTACTGATAGAAGGGTTGTTCATCAGGTCTGAAGCCATAAGCTGTAGCTGGTCGTCCAGGTGAGGAGCTGGTCTGATCAAAGACTTCGTTGTCATCTCTGGAAAACAAAGCCACTCAAATGAATAGACTGTTACTTTCACTTTGCAGGAACCCAAAATAAGCACAACGTGGCCCGAATGAGTCTGCTAGCAGTAGAGGAGGGACACAGATGTATATGAAAATAAATAAAAATAAGTCTGACGTTAAAACTAGCTAAATTCAAATGTGTGAACACCTTTCTTCAGTTGAGCTTACACCATCTTCAGGTGTCTGTATAATTGTGTTTGTACATTGTCTGCTGAGCTGTAACAATTAATTGATTAGCTGTCAATTATTACATTAATGACCATGTGACTGGATACTTGATTAACTGGTTTGAGTAATTTTTAAGAAAAAGTCAAAATTCTCTGATCTGATTCTAGCTTCCTAAAGGTGAATATTTTCTGGTTTCTTTGGATTGTGGACAAAACATGGTATTCAAAGACATCATCTTGGGCTTTGGGAACACTAATCGACATTTTCTACCATTTTCTGACATTTTATAAGCAATTTATCAAATAAATTGACAAAATAATCAACAGGCTAATCCACAATGAATATGATCGTTTGTTGCAGGTAGGACTGGGCCATATGGCTTAAAAATAATATTGCAAAATTTTTAGGCTGTATCATGATTAACTATATAGATCTTGTTATTTTGAAATGTCCTCTAAACTACAGCAGACTAATAAACCACAAAATTATCAAATGAACTACAGGTACAATAAAGTTAAATAAAGTAGCTACTTTCATAATAAAGTTAGTATAAAAATTTTTTAAAAAAAAGTTATGATTACATAAATCAAAGTGAAACCACAAGTGCTTTAATTTTGAAACACCCGTCTCGTATCGGGCTTAAAGTGTGTAGTCACACTTTAGAGCCCTACATGTACAAAACACATGCTTCATTTGTATGTGTGGGACGAATCATATTTGTGAGTCTATTATACGTGTGTCTGTGAGAGGGAGCGAAAGCCGAAACGCTAACACAATTCTCATGCTAGTGGTTTAAAAAAAAATGTGAAAACAGTCATTTCATACATCACGTGTCAAACAAGCTGCGATACAACAAGCATATCAAATATATCGCCCTCCCCGAGCTGCAGCCCCAGTTGTCAAATTTTTTTAAAAGGCTTATATTAGCAGGTAATCATTGCCTGGTAGTCTGCACTTTAGAGCTCACAGATCTTCTCCGTCATTGAGATTACTGATCACATTCTCCTCTAATTGTCTGGGAGAAAATAGCAAAGCATATTCTGCTGTTATTTATTTATTTATTATTTATAATAATTTAATAATTATTTTTGGAGTGTGTTAACTCACCCTGGATGGTGCAAGTCTCCATTTTGAGGCTGTAGGTCACTGAAGAAATCTGGGCTGACTGAACCATCTGCTGGAGTTATTCCATCTAAAGACACACACACACACACACGAGGATAAAACACACACATACATACATTTAATACACACAAAACATAATTTATTCGCAAGTGTTTAGTTATAGATAGTGCTTGCACTTTATAAAGCCGTGTTTATGATTCTGTGATGAATCAACACTGTACCTACAGTGTAGGCTCTGCGTAGGTGCCTGACATGCACCTCCTCAGAAATCTAACTACAGGTCACAGTGACACAGACGTCCTGTTTATTTTGGTAAGCTGAAAACCATTTTCAAGCTTATATTTACATTTATTTGACATATAAGAAACAGCGAACTGTGAAAACAATAAAATCCCCCAAAACAGCATTTTCAGTCTTGTGTGTGATTTATTTCCACTTCATACCAGTAGATGAAAACTCCACTAGCCGCTAGGTTAATTTATGTAATGCGACATGCAATAGGCGTATGCTAATAATGGTAGTATGTTGCATTTGTGGGGAAAACAAGACATGACAGTTGTTTTGTCTGTGAACCTCGTGTGTTATAATGGAGCCCAATTTTGTACTTTAGTTCATCATTGCGGATATTAAGCCATGTTTAATGTGTGTTTGGTTGAATCAATCAAACTTCACTGCTCTTTACAGAAACTCCACGCAGTGGCATAGAAACCCTACTGCCAACAAGTGTTTGGAGGTGTAACTGCTCACAACAATGTAGGGCACTCGCGCAGGCTACAGTGTGTGCTCTGTGTAGAGCTGACGCACAACTATAAATCAGCCTTTAGCCAAACTCATCATAATTAGTCTTTTCTAAATGTTGTTATAGGAGCTGTAAATAGTATAATAGTTTGTATTAGGAAAAAAGTCAATCCACACTGACACCAAAAGCTTCTGTGTTGGTGATTAAATTAATTAATAAATAAAACTGTTTTCTTCCCGTATATGTAGTCTACTTGAAAGTGATTTTTGTCCAATGAATTCATGGTCGTTTTTGTGGTATTTCCGATACTGGTTAGCATGGTGAGGACAATTTAGTAGCTGCTGTCTGCTAAAAAGACACTATAATGGTAGTAGTCACTTTGGAGGAAATGTACAGACACTCCTATAGAACATGACATATCTGTTGTCAATTTTCAACTTATGATATTGTCATTGACATTGACATGACGTTATGATACGTTATTTACTGAAACTGGCACAATGATCTGTAGGTATCTTAAAATCCTTGTGGTAAACTTGATAATTCAGCATGCAAGATAAAATGACCAGCATGTCACTTTTTGCAGTGCAAATTATCATACATGTATGGGTGTGTGTGCACGTGCGTGCGTGTGTGTCTATGTACCTGCGCTATAGAACAGATCAGTCCTGTCGTTGTCGTTGTCGTACAGATATGGTTCAGACTCATCAGCTTGGCGACTCTCGACCATCTCCAACCACTGGTTGTTATGGAAACGGAACTTCTCTGACTGAATTTTCCTTCCCCACTCCTCATCGTACTCCTGGAAGATAAAAATGAAGAGAGATAAATAAGAGGAAAACCTACGGACAAAGACAGGGAGGTGCATTTCTCTAACCTTTTTTTGAAACACCTTCTACTTAGAGGGTAAGGAGCTCCTGGACTTCATTGTTTTCTCAATTTTCCTACATTTTGACTGCTGTTCTTCGAATTCGCTGCTAACTGCTATAGCTACTTTTTAAATCTCCCGCAGTGCATCACAGTTTGTCGAAATGTCACACCCATGCTACCCATGATACTGTCCTGCTGACTGTACCAATTATACAGCAGTCATTTCAGCACTGTTACTACCTCTGATGCCGCCTTAAAGGCAAGACAACTCTGTCACCCCATTCTGCAATAGTACCTTTTATTAAGAACTGCAAGGCAGCAAAATGGCTTAAAATTCCCACCTTGAGGAGGCAGTGTAAAGGGGGCTAGTGACTCTATCTGATGAGTTACTTTTGTTACTTAAAGTTGCTACCCTGTGTGTGCATCATCCTGTGTGTTTCACTTACAGCAATAATATCGAGGGTGTTGTCACACACTTTTCTGATCTCAGCATTCTTGTCATGCATCAGATCAATGAGGTAGGCTGGAGCCTCTGCAGAAAAGGTTAAAGAAAGAAATTCTTAAAGGGTGGTGATCTGAGATTTTCCAGTTTATGAGACCTGTTTCACCTCAACTTCAGGAGCTGTGGACCCAGCTAAAAGATTCTCATTAATCTTTAAATCTGCAGTAGGCAGAGTGCACTGTGGGAAGGATACGTGTGTCTTTGATGATGACATCTCGTGTAGCTTGGTGAAACACCATCTGATAGAAGACGTAGACAATCTGACACACAAACTCATCATCCTCCTGTTGGGCTGTATTCAACAAACAGAAGAACATATGGAGAACAAGTTATAACACTGGTCTAGAAGTATCTCTTAGCAGGTTTGACACTCCATACTGCAATTACTACGACTACTACTACTAATGTGTAAACATCTATCACTCAGTTCATGAGTCTAAAACACAACATCTTGAGTAAAACCACAGGTAAGTGTGTGTGTTACCATTTAGTAGTTCGATAAGGGCAGGAATAATGCCAGATTTAGCCAACATGGCAGCGCAGGCATCATCCATGGAAACTGTTCCTATCATTATCACCACCTCCAGAATAAGGTCGTCCTCTGCTGAGCCTGAAACAAACACAAATATAAAAGGATGAAACTTTATTAAATGTTGGTGATCCAGGCTGTTGTGGTAGAAAATAAGATACACCAAAAAAACTCCTGCTGAATGAAGGCTTTTAAATTACTCACAAAGCACAAGAACTGATCACACTGAGCCAAATCAAGTTGTCTTGGAGGCCATATACTAGAGACTAACTGACGTTGGATGTTTGAAGTTGAAACTGATAATTGAGTGTGATCAAAGCCCAATAATGATATGTCAGATGATATGTCTTAACACACACAAACACTGTAAAATTAATTTTAATAATATGAACATTTAGTTAAGAGTTGTGAGAACGATATGTGTGAGGCAGGACATTTTACATGTGAATGATAGTCGACACTAACAGTGAATATATAACTTGAAGTTAAGAGAAGTTAACTTCATTGAACATAAAGTTAGTTCTAAATAACTAGAAATAAAAACACAAATAAAACAATAAACTTTAAGAAAATTGCAAATGGTACACAAACATGGCAGACAATTTAAGATACATTTCTGCAGTTTACTGGGTTGAGCATCACTGTCAGGTGAAAACCTTGTATCTATTTTTAGTCATTTTTATCTTTTTCATAAATCAAAGCTACTGGTCACACTTTATGTCTGAATGCAGATTTTATAAATACATAACCAATGAGAAGTATTAAAGAGCTTGTGACTCAATCTCATAACTCCACTAGATCCTCAAACTGTTGGTTAAACCTCATAGCTTCACCCCATCTCCACTGGATGAAGTGCTGTAATAAAGCACTTCTGGTGCTGTAAACAGCAGAGCTGAATATAATTGGTGACAAGGTGATTTCGTCTGACTTCTAAATAAAAAACTGGTTGTTTGAATAAGTACAGTGTTTTCTTTACTCAAGTGTTTCTTGAGTCTGCAACCCCCGGTGCTGGGGTTTGTACTGGCTGAATTTGAGTTGCTGCAGTCGCTTCTTATGTTTAGTCACCGGACCTTCTGCCTGCTCTCCTCTTGGCGAATAGTCTCCTAGAGGTGAAGAGTGAGGCAGAGGGATCACAGGTTGTGCTCGCTGGCTAGCTAATTCTTGTATCATTTGTGGTCTGATAAACAGTGAGAAAGAGACTTTGGCCAAATGTAATCAACAACAGAAAAACTAAGTGCATACATAGCTACAATAAACTTTATGACCTGTAAATTGCACTAACCACCTCAGACTAGGGTTGGGCGATATGGCCTTTAAATAATAACACAGCATTTTTAGGCTGTTTTGCGATACACAATATATATAATATATTCTGAAATCTCTTCTAAACTACAGTAGACTACCAAAATCCTAAACTACTGAATAAAATAAATGAATTACAGTTACTATATATAAATAAATAAATAAATGAATATGTATATATCTATATCTATATACATCTATATCTATATATATATATATATATATATACAGTACAGGCCAAAAGTTTGGACACACCTTCTCATTCAATGCGTTTTCTTTATTTTCATGACTATTTACATTGTAGATTCTCACTGAAGGCATCAAAACTATGAATGAACACATGTGGAGTTATGTACTTAACAAAAAAAGGTGAAATAACTGAAAACATGTTTTATATTCTAGTTTCTTCAAAATAGCCGCCCTTTGCTCTGATTACTGCTTTGCACACTCTTGGCATTCTCTCCATGAGCTTCAAGAGGTAGTCACCTGAAATGGTTTTCCAACAGTCTTGTAGGAGTTCCCAAAGGTGTTTAGCACTTGTTGGCCCCTTTGCCTTCACTCTGCGGTCCAGCTCACCCCAAACCATCTCGATTGGGTTCAGGTCCGGTGACTGTGGAGGCCAGGTCATCTGCCGCAGCACTCCATCACTCTCCTTCTTGGTCAAATAGCCCTTACACAGCCTGGAGGTGTGTTTGGGGTCATTGTCCTGTTGAAAAATAAATGATCGTCCCAACTAAACGCAAACCGGATGGGATGGCATGTCGCTGCAGGATGCTGTGGTAGCCATGCTGGTTCAGTGTGCCTTCAATTTTGAATAAATCCCCAACAGTGTCACCAGCAAAACACCCCCACACCATCACACCTCCTCCTCCATGCTTCACGGTGGGAACCAGGCATGTGGAATCCATCCGTTCACCTTTTCTGCGTCTCACAAAGACACGGCGGTTGGAACCAAAGATCTCAAATTTGGACTCATCAGACCAAAGCACAGATTTCCACTGGTCTAATGTCCATTCCTTGTGTTTCTTGGCCCAAACAAATCTCTTCTGCTTGTTGCCTCTCCTTAGCAGTGGTTTCCTAGCAGCTATTTGACCATGAAGGCCTGATTCGCACAGTCTCCTCTTAACAGTTGTTCTAGAGATGGGTCTGCTGCTAGAACTCTGTGTGGCATTCATCTGGTCTCTGATCTGAGCTGCTGTTAACTTGCCATTTCTGAGGCTGGTGACTCGGATGAACTTATCCTCAGAAGCAGAGGTGACTCTTGGTCTTCCTTTCCTGGGTCGGTCCTCATGTGTGCCAGTTTCGTTGTAGCGCTTGATGGTTTTTGCGAATCCACTTGGGGACACATTTAAAGTTTTTGCAATTTTCCGGACTGACTGACCTTCATTTCTTAAAGTAATGATGGCCACTCGTTTTTCTTTAGTTAGCTGATTGGTTCTTGCCATAATATGAATTTTAACAGTTGTCCAATAGGGCTGTCGGCTGTGTATTAACCTGACTTCTGCACAACACAACTGATGGTCCCAACCCCATTGATAAAGCAAGAAATTCCACTAATTAACCCTGATAAGGCACACCTGTGAAGTGGAAACCATTTCAGGTGACTACCTCTTGAAGCTCATGGAGAGAATGCCAAGAGTGTGCAAAGCAGTAATCAGAGCAAAGGTTGGCTATTTTGAAGAAACTAGAATATAAAACATGTTTTCAGTTATTTCACCTTTTTTTGTTAAGTACATAACTCCACATGTGTTCATTCATAGTTTTGATGCCTTCAGTGAGAATCTACAATGTAAATAGTCATGAAAATAAAGAAAACGCATTGAATGAGAAGGTGTGTCCAAACTTTTGGCCTGTACTGTACGTATGTATGTATATAAATGAAAGCGGAACCACTGGTGCTTTTATTGTGAAGCATCCAGCTCGTCTAGTTTATCATTCACCACGGTATACGGACCTGCTCTTGTATAGTGTCTTCTAGTCTAAGCCGAGGCTAGCATATAAGTTGCCACCTGCTACTCAGCTTATCCAAACTCATGCACCCATACAACAGCCAAGGTGTTTAGTATCTTGCCCATGTATATTTCACCAATGTGAACTGTGGGGACTGAATTGCCGATATTCCAATTAGTGAACGACCCACTCTACCTCCTGAGCCACAGCCCCTCCCTGAAGCTTCCGTTCAACAGCAGTTGTTAGCAGTTAGCAGAAAATTAAACCATTACTACCACACAATTCAACATTAAGATTTGTGCTGGAAACAGCTCTCAAATATTAATAATATTTGCAAGTTGCATTGGTGCTCCATTGTCGCAAAATATGACAAAATGGTCAGTCTGGAGCCCTGCAGACACAAAAACCCACACTTCGTCTGCTCACACTATTGTTAAACTCATTAAAAGTTAAACTGTTACAGCAGCACCATTAAATCCGAGGATTTACTCACTATGAGAGGGAAACTAACAGATCTCCAGTTCATATATTAATATTTGCAGGTCGTACTGGTGCTCCATGGTTGCTATATGCATGTTCAATCATTTTAAAAACACAGGGTTTTTTCATTTCCTGAAAAGTAGCAGTTTTTGACATACAAGGCTTCTGCCCGACAGTGACAATATGCTATGTAAATGTGCAAAATCCCAGTGCAAACGTATCTTTTCTAAATGTGTGGCTTTATCAGTTGGGCTCTAAAACTGGTTTTTAATTCAAGGACTATTCTTAGGTATATGTCTATGCCTTATGTGTATTCCCTAAATTGTATCAGTACCTGGTTTAAGTCTGTCTTTGAGGTAAGGTACCAGGTTGTATTCCTTTAGCACCAACTCCCAGTCCAGGTCAGGGATAGTGAGGTTGGCAAGCGTCCCTAGACACTCCAGAACCCACTCCTCCTCTTCCTCTGCACGGATCTCTGCTGCCAGGTCCCCAACATAGTCCTGACAGAGACAGACAAAGGAGCTCATCATGACACTAGAATAAAAGACTGCTTCTCCTGCTTGCACTGCTACCACTAACAGTAATACTAACACCAATACTAATATTTATACCAACAATACTTGTGCAAAACCAGTTTTTTTTCATGGCTTTTTGGGGTCTTGGGAGTAGCACTATTTTTTTTCTTGCATTTGTAACTCACTATGAACACTGGTTTGGTTGGTCCATCGTGCTGTGAGATGTTTCTGATCATCTTCATCAGAAGGCAGTCTTTCATCTTCAGAGCTCTCTTCATAAGCATCTTTAACCCATTTCCTACATACAGGCATACACAAACAAACAAACAAACAAACAAACAAACAGAGACTTTACAGTAAAACACAAGTACTATTTAAACAATAATCACAGATCAATCAAACCAGGCTATAAACACAGATAACTCCCTTGCTAAGTCAGGGACTGAGTCAACACCACCACTGACAGACTACCTGTCTACCTGTGGAAAAAGTGTCAGTAGTCTGGAGATAACAAGTCATTATCTGGTTATAAAAAGCAGATCAGAAAAATATACCTTCACACATGAGCTGTGCATTCCTCTTGTTAGCAGCCAGGTTGATGCAGATGGAGATAAGCTCAGCTTCTATCTCCTCCTCACTGTGCTCATACAGCATTTGCATTAGCTAGACACAGACACAAAGACAATGACAGCTTTGTATAAATGAGGTCCAGGAGCTCCTCACCCTCTAAGTATAAATGTTGATGTTAACACTTTATATTCCTTTAGTTTGTTTAAAGAGATTTTCTGTGGATTTCAACGTACCTGAGGTATGCAGTCAGTGTAAACAAACATCCCCTTAAAACGGTCATCGATGCTGATGTGATACAAGATACGCATGACTACCTGACGGTTGTTCTCATCGCCTGCATAACAACAAACATATCCAAACATCAGTCAAAATATTCTTGTACTCTTTAATTATTGACAGCCTGTTCATCGTCTTACAGGTTTTCAATATCTTATAGATATTTGATGCTAAACCAAAGTATCTAAATTTGGCAAATTTTGTTAGGATTCATCCTCTGGGGAACATGAATTTCTGCACAAAATTTTCCACCCATCCATTTAAAAGGTGACCAAAAAGGTGGATGGACTGACCTGCATTTCTATCTACAGAGCTGCTAACATGGCTGAAAACTTAATATAATGTGCTCCGTAAAGGTAGTTATTCATCACATGGCTACTGTATTGAGAACAAAGCAGGATGTATTGTACATGCAATATGGACAGTATATATTGTTCTCTGTTAATGTGTGCAGTTACCTAGCAAGGCAGTCAGTTTCGGTAACAGTCCAACTTCTACCATCTTGGCTCTGAGTCCAGAGTCAAAGGAGAGATTGAGCAGCAGACGCAAAGTCAGGTTTAACAGGTCTTCATGGTCACAGGGAACCAGACGAGCCAATCGTTCTACAGTATCCACCTCAGCCTGCAAATCACAAACACAAAAACAACAGATATTAATTGATGGGGATCTGAAAAAGAGCCTCTGTCATCACAGACTACATTCAGGTTCTATATCACAACCACGATTCCTGGGAAGACATTCAGAATATATCTTAATCTTCACAAATCCTGAATTTAACATTAAACACAGTTAAATGGAAAAAGAAAAAGCCTTTAAACACAAGGACAGAGCTTCCCTAAAATTCAATGGCTGCATTGTAATAAATTACACTATTTATGCCAATCTCAGATGCAAAGATAAACTTGATGCAGAAGCAACAGACAAGCATTTCAAAAAGTAAAGATCCTCAGTGGCTGTGACCCAAGATCCATCCTCTCCACAATAACTGTCCCTTTCTATGCCAGGAGGATGTACAGTAACAAATAAGTTGCTGCAAACCAGGCAAAGCGCCAGGACCCAATGACGCCCCAGCAAGGGTGCTGAAAGTCTGCACCATGGCACCCTCTTCTGTTCTCCGCTCACTCTTCTACCAATCTTGTAAACAAACTGGTGAAGGTCCAGCTGTAAACTGACAGCTACAGTTTTTTTTAAACATGGGAAGAGCTGTTTAACATAGGCAATTGACTCCTTTGCCATTGCTAAGAGACCAGAGCTGAGTAGACTGCTCTACAGTTGAAATACTGCCCTTCTTTTTTTTCTTTTTTGTTTTGTTTTTCTGGTTCGATGTCACAGATGGACCTGAAAACTGATAAGTAAACAGTAAAAAGCAGCATGGAGATCAGTGAAAATATTACGGTGGTTACTTCTTTTTTATATGTCTTACTTATTGAGTCTCTCTTCCAGACTTGGTGCTGACTAGATTTTGAACGATGTTCAAAGACAGTATTTTGTGGTGGAGCGTTGTAATGTGCTGGAAAAGGAGCTAAAAGTAGTTTTTTAGTTTCATTACTGCTGATTCGAGCTGACTGACAATGGGCCAATAAATATCTGTGACCACTGCTCCGCTCCCTCAAAACCTGACATCTGTAGCATTGTGTTCTGTCATCAAACTGCACATTTTAGAGTTGCCATTTATTGTGACCTTCCCAAGGCACACCTGTGTAGTAATGATGCTCTTCAATCAGCATCTTGATACACCACATCTGTCAAGTGGATAGATTATTTTAGATGGTAGCAAAGAAAAGTGTGGTGCGTTTCATTTTTTGTAACTGAGGATAATTCTGAAGTTAATCTCTTCCACTCACCATGTCATTCTTGTTCTCCAGGAAGATGGACAATTTTTTGAGGAATGAAACCACCAGGACCAGCAGCTCCTCATCGTTCCTTTCAAGGACTTTAACGAGAAGACCAACAATGTTTTTATTCCTCATCTTCAGCTCTGTCCTGGTGTCCTCAGCAAGGTTCAATAGAAGGTAAAGAGACACTGGGTGACGGCGAATGAGACAGAAAGAGAGGAAAAAATAAGAAACAGAAGGAGAGAAAGAGAGAGAGAGAGATTTATAGGCAACTTGTTATTTCTGGTACCATCAATCAAATCATTGTTGGGTTAAAATTAGAAAGAAGAAAACCAATGGATCTAACAATTTTACATAAATGTTGCATTTGCATCACAGCAAAGACTAATACAAGCTCTGTGTTTTTGCTAATGTTTAACAAAAAAACAAAATAAATAAATAAAGAAAAAAAACAAGTGTAGTGTTGAAAGGTTGGCCCACCTCTGAGCAACTGTTCCTGCTTAGCCAGAAGGCCATGGTATTTTCTCACAGCTTTGTCCTGGTCTCTTCTTAGAGAGCCATTCTCTGGCGCTGACTCACGTACACAGATGAGTGTTAAGAAACATATACTGTACACACACACACACACACACACACACACACACCCGCACAAAATAAGTACGGTAAACTATACAAGAGCAGAGTAGACGGCTTATAACCTGCAGCTCAATGGAATAAGCAGATGACAGCAGATAAAAGGATATAAGCCTTGGTTTTCTTGCGAAGCTCCTCACGCCATACATCGTATCTCTTCAGCTCATGTTCCACCACGCTCATACACAATGCACCTATTTTATAATGACTTACCACTCCGTGAAACTGGGAGAAACTGAAGGAGAGGAGACGCATAATGTAAAAGGATGAAGTAGAATAGTTAGACCTTTCTAAAGGAATTGTGTGTGTGTGTGTGTGTGTGTGTGTGTGTGTGTGTGTGTGTGTGTGTTACCTGGAGAAGCAGAAGAAGATGTAAATGATGATGGTAGCAAGCTCTACACTCTGTTTCCAGTCCTCCCTCAACACTCTGGCGAGGGCACCTAGGGCTGCCTCTAAACACACAGATGCAGTTCATGTGATGTAACATGACTCGTACAGGTACAAGTACAGCTGACTGTGTGTTTAACAAGGCCACAAGTCTGACTGAGATGGGGATTGTTGCTGGCATAATTTGGTTGTCTGAAAATTCTAACTGTTCAGCTACAGTTGGTGCTCACGTTACCAGAATCTTTTACATCAAGATTTTTGTTGATATTTTTATTTGCGGTAAAATTTATGTGTATCACAGCCAACTCCTTAATAAACCCACCAAAATACAATAGAAACTATAAATTATTGTTGATTCATTATTGTAACGATACCTGGAAAATGTCTTGCATCATTACTTTCTTCTTTAATAAAACCTAAAATCAAATCTATTGTGAGTCTCTTTATTTCCATCACTAGATAAAAGTGGCTTTCACTTTATCTGAATGCTGCACTAGATGAACGGTCAGTCTCTGCCACTATGTTTGGATTATGAACACCTTAATTACAAATAATATGACTAAACACATTAACTGGTTATAACATAGTAATTGAATTGACTACCAAAGATACTTTGAAAAATCCAGCTTGGTGTGAAAATCACGTTAAATTAAACAGCATGTTTACATGATTCAGTAATATTGAAAAGATCAGAATATCACAAGTATCTTAAACCAAGGTTCCCATAAACTGGAATAAATGTGTCAAATTAACTCACTAAAAAACAAACAAATAAATACAACAGACTGGAGTAAGAAGTCCAGGCCACAGTAGAAGACTGCTAATTCATTTTTAAATTACTTCAGGATAATCTGTAAAATTGTACATGAGTAAATGTCAGCTAGACACATGACTAAATGAATCACATTATATGCATTTCTTATGGCTTTTTATATCTATTGCTGTGATCACCTCAAGTCTGATCAGAAACACGACTGCATAGAGACTGATTTTATGTCTCTAGCTTAAACAGAGACAAAGAAGAAAACTGGGTGGTCAGTCACCATGGCTGACAAGAGTGCCTTCACCGACAAAAAAATACAGACAAGAAGACATCATAAACATATGCTTTAATTGGCCTAATGAGGGCAAAATATACCACATCTGTAGCGACTGAAGGGATAACTCCAGTCTGTTAAAGTGGAGTTGGATAACCTACAGTAGATAGCAGTAAGCACACCCCCAGTTTGGAGAAACAGGCAGCAGTACCAACATGGAAGCTAAGCAATGTACTTATGTTCAATGTACACATTTTAGCTTCCTAAACAATATCAATATCAGTTTAAGTATACAATATATATTGAGAATATTTTTTACTGCTTTACCTTATTGCAAACAGCCCTTTCTGATGGGGAAGCCATTAACTACGTCAGTTCCCCAATCTGTGCTTTCGTCAAAGCCACCAGACTCCGTTGACAAAAACAGTAATTTAAGCTCTCTGAACACAGGAACTACTGGTCTACCACTGCCTCATCATTTAATTAGTTGGTGTTACTGTGTGACTATGGTAAATACTAACTAACACTTTTAAAAACCAAAGTCACACAAGAACGGAAATAAACTAACTGATCGAGGCAGCGGTAGACCAGCAGCTCTGTATCCAGCAATGTTAACTTACTGTTTTTCTAAGTGGAGTCTGGCTTTGAACAAAGTGATAGTATGGCTTCAGTTCCCTGTCTGAAATCGCAGTCTGATAGCAAAGTAAGAGTGGTGAAAATATTCTCCATATAGTATACAATAAAACTGGTATTGTTTTTTTTAACTGGGACTTTTTTAGGTGGCTAAAATCCATTTTGCTGCTGCCCCTGCCCACAGCAGTACACTGATTAGCTTCCGTTGTGTTACTCCAGCCTGCATCTCCAAACTGAAGCCATGCCATCTACTGTAGGTAATACTCTGACTATGGATAAGCAGTGGTGTAGTGGTAATTGATGAGGTGGGTGTACTACTAGGTAGATAGGTAGGTTACTGATAAGGAAGTGGGCATACTCTCCTATATATTACAATGGCTTTTTAGCTGATAGGTGGATATACTATAACTGGATAGAAAAAGAAGTGGGTATACCCTGTATACCTGAGCATACCCTCCACTACACCACTGTGGAAAGATCCAAACTATCCCTTTGAGTAAAATATTTATGAATGTAAATGTAGGTAGGAGCTTCTTTGCTAAAAACATCAGCATTAGCAGTCTGAATGAAACTATACCGTTGTGTAGCAGCTCCTCCAGGTTATCAGGGTTGCGAGCTAGCTGCAGAATGAGAGCAGAGCCTCGGATCTTCTCTGGGATCCCTTCATAGAGCAGTTCAATATACTCATCCACTCTGGTTATATTGGCCTCCTCGTTTAACTGCACAGACAAACATGCAACACAGACACATAATGTTACTAACTATTAACAAGGCATCTAACTATACTAGTGAACAGTAAACATGACATTTGAGGCTTGGGGGGCTTTAGTCTTTTACCATCCATATTGTAAATTATATTCAATGAATACATGCATGGGAAGTCATAAATTATTGCATGATACAGAGGCCTTAAATTTGGTGTTGGTGCAAATCAGGTTAGAGAGCTAAAAAACGATCATAAAAGCAAGATGCATAAACAAACAGGCAGAGTCTGCCAGTGTTTTAAGTTGTTACCTCCATGCCTTCAAACGGTGTCAGCTCTCTAGGTTTCACGGTTCTTTTCTCTTTCTTCTCCACTGGTGACACAAAAACACAAACAACCAACATCACTGTGTTTCCTTCAAAACTTGAAACATATATTCATTCTTTGTAAGGTTTATGATTTCATTAGATACTGAACATCTATGCATGGATCTTTTCATCATGTATTCAATAACAACAGGATCTATGGCTAATTTGGGAACTGTTAAACATTGCTTCATCACTCCTCATACCTGCTATCTGTCTGTGTTTTTACATATTTAATGTTCTTGAAATGTTTGCAGCCTGCTGAATTTCTTAGGATTTCTCAAACTTTGCTTTACATTGAAATGTCAGTGTTAAGTAACGTTTACAGTGCTTACAACCTTCCATACTGTCATGTGTTTTGTAGGCCATAGACAGAACAGCATTCAGTGAGGCATCAGCTGATAGGAACTCCAGTGAGAAATAATACAATTCAATCAACTGAAGCTGGTTCATTGATCCTACAAGTAAAGCTTTACATGTATAAGTGTGGTGCCAGACTAGATGAGAGGAATAAACTGAAGTTGGTCATTATGTTTATGATCAAATTTTGATGTGAAAATTGTGATATGTTTACACTCTACAGCAAGGGTGCAAAAATGGTGATGTGACTGACTTTTGCCCTCCACGGGGGATGATTTCCTATTCTGCAAGTAGTAGAGGAGCTGCTCCACCTGGGGCAAACGGGAAGAAGGAATGAGTTTACACTCCTCCACCACTTTCTTGGCCAAAGCTCCCACATCTGTACTGGGAGAAAGACTTTTCACTCGGATGCTGGAGGGAGAAAGAGAGGACAAAGAGAAGGGTGACAAATGAAGGCTAACTGACTTCATCCATTTTAACAGCTTTTAGCAGGTTTTTAAGAATGCAGTCTTGAGTAAGTGGAATTATCCACTTACGTACCTGAAACAGAATTTAAGACCACTGCAAAACCTACAATGAAGCTGAAACACTAGCATGTTACTAATTAAACAGATCTGATTATAGTTTTTTTTATTCCAAATTGGACTTTTACTTATGTTCAGTATTCATCTAAGAATGTTCATGCAGTGTAAAGAAGCTTATCATTACCCAGTGAAAAATAAGACCTCTCCCTACAGCATTTCAGACTTGTCTCAGAGACTTCAAGAACCAGCTGATGTGATATTATTGCCTACCAATCAAATGACTAATAATATGGCCAGCTGCTCATATCCAGTCTAGATACACACACCAGCCTGAATAAAACTAAATCAATTCCAGTGAGGATAAAATTAAAAGAGGTAGACAATAATGGAAATCTAAAATGGATGGTCTGAAAATAAAGATAATACAAACAGAAAATCAAATATAACCATGTAAAAAAAATCAATGACAAACCTGTATCTTTACATTTTAATTCAAATAAAGAATGAAGAAGGGATAAAACAATGGCCTGAGAGGTCATAGAAAGAAATAAGTTATGTGTATAAAATCAAGAGTGCACTCACATTTTTTGTCCTTCCTTTCGTTCACCCAGCATATGGCCTCCACCCTCTCCCAGTATAGATGCTTCCACCTCATAGTGGACCACAAGGGCCTTCTCTGTGGGATGGACATCTAAACTGCCCGCAGTCACTTTGCTTTGGGTGACAATGAACAGACAGTTAACAATAACTCAAACATCTTTGTTCTTGTAAACTCCAGTGACCTTATTTTAAATACATATTAAATAATCCTTGCATTGAGCTTAAATTTCAAATCAATGAATTCTACAATAAATACGAAGGGTGATGTCAATATCTCTTTCAAGAAAAGAAACATTGTCAGGCCTGGGAATCCTAGCCTACATACATACATATATATATATATACAGTACAGGCCAAAAGTTTGGACACACTGTGGACACTTCACAGGTGTGCCTTATCAGGGTTAATTAGTGGAATTTCTTGCTTTATCAATGGGGTTGGGACCATCAGTTGTGTTGTGCAGAAGTCAGGTTAATACACAGCCGACAGCCCTATTGGACAACTGTTAAAATTCATATTATGGCAAGAACCAATCAGCTAACTAAAGAAAAACGAGTGGCCATCATTACTTTAAGAAATGAAGGTCAGTCAGTCCGGAAAATTGCAAAAACTTTAAATGTGTCCCCAAGTGGATTCGCAAAAACCATCAAGCGCTACAACGAAACTGGCACACATGAGGACCGACCCAGGAAAGGAAGACCAAGAGTCACCTCTGCTTCTGAGGATAAGTTCATCCGAGTCACCAGCCTCAGAAATGGCAAGTTAACAGCAGCTCAGATCAGAGACCAGATGAATGCCACACAGAGTTCTAGCAGCAGACCCATCTCTAGAACAACTGTTAAGAGGAGACTGCGCGAATCAGGCCTTCATGGTCAAATAGCTGCTAGGAAACCACTGCTAAGGAGAGGCAACAAGCAGAAGAGATTTGTTTGGGCCAAGAAACACAAGGAATGGACATTAGACCAGTGGAAATCTGTGCTTTGGTCTGATGAGTCCAAATTTGAGATCTTTGGTTCCAACCGCCGTGTCTTTGTGAGACACAGAAAAGGTGAACGGATGGATTCCACATGCCTGGTTCCCACTGTGAAGCATGGAGGAGGAGGTGTGATGGTGTGGGGGTGTTTTGCTGGTGACACTGTTGGGGATTTATTCAAAATTGAAGGCACACTGAACCAGCATGGCTACCACAGCATCCTGCAGCGACATGCCATCCCATCCGGTTTGCGTTTAGTTGGACGATCATTTATTTTTCAACAGGACAATGACCCCAAACACACCTCCAGGCTGTGTAAGGGCTATTTGACCAAGAAGGAGAGTGATGGAGTGCTGCGGCAGATAACCTGGCCTCCACAGTCACCGGACCTGAACCCAATCGAGATGGTTTGGGGTGAGCTGGACCGCAGAGTGAAGGCAAAGGGGCCAACAAGTGCTAAACACCTCTGGGAACTCCTTCAAGACTGTTGGAAAACCATTTCAGGTGACTACCTCTTGAAACTCATGGAGAGAATGCCAAGAGTGTGCAAAGCAGTAATCAGAGCAAAGGGTGGCTATTTTGAAGAAACTAGAATATAAAACATGTTTTCAGTTATTTCACCTTTTTTTGTTAAGTACATAACTCCACATGTGTTCATTCATAGTTTTGATGCCTTCAGTGAGAATCTACAATGTAAATAGTCATGAAAATAAAGAAAATGCATTGAATGAGAAGGTGTGTCCAAACTTTTGGCCTGTACTGTATATATATATATATATATATATATATATATATATATATATATATATATTTCTTTTATTTTTTTTTTTAATTGGAGAAGACCTGATAATATTTTTTTTAAAAGCCCCAGACCTAATAAAGTGTCACAATTCAACACATCACAATTCATGACCAAGCTGGAAAATAAAATTAAAAAAATTAGATTTTAAGGGTAAATAAGATGCCAGAGTACATAAAAAGCAATACACTAGAGCTTGTTCATTATTAAATATTATTATATTATTAAATATTATAATATATTATGATTTTAGCTATCAATTTTTTCACCATTTCCCATTCCAAATGTACCAAAGCTGAGGTGTTTATGTCATACCTCTTTCACAGAATTTTGATAACTGGCTTTAAATGTTGACGGAGCAAATATGGGGGAAAAAAATCGCATTAGAGAAATAAAGATAACAGTAAAAGGGTTTGGTTCTTACTCTTACCTCAGTAACAGTTAAAACAATTTGAACTATCGTTAACGTTTAACCATGCGCTAAAACAATAACGTTAAAGGAGGACACGCCCAGACAGCGACATACAGAGCTGTACTGGCTGGTCTATGAGCTACCGGTATGTTTCCATAAAGGGCTGGATAATTATAACTCAGTGTGAACTACCACACAGTAAACATATATAAGACCGCTAATTTGCTAGGTAGTTTATAGGTCACCATTTCACAGTAGCTTGCTAGCACTATTAGCTGTAACCCTGTTATCCCAGCCCCCTTCGTTGAGGCAATGTAATGCCATACCAGGTTTAACAATCTGTCACTTGAATGGCGTTGTGTTTACTGGCGAAAATATATATCGGCTGGAAAATGAAAAACCTTCTCAGTGTTTTTTGTTATCCTGTGGTGAGTTCGGCACAAAAACAGTTTGGTTTCAGGTAGTGATTCACACAGATGAGCTCTCTAAAATGACTGCTATGGGTTAGAGCTAGCTTCCACGCAGGAAAGGTTTTTGATTGTGAAAGCGAGAGTATCGGTTATAAAATGCAATATTTTTTATGGAGTAGGTCTTTCTCTTTAGTTAACATTCACGCCGAATTGATTGGTAGGACATAGTGGTATACGAAAGCGCTTTAGACATCTTACACTTGGTACTCACTTTGCTCAGCGAGCAAGAAAACATGAAATTCCCCCAAATTTAAGCAGTAACGTTGACTTGTGTGAGCTGCAACTGAACTGCACGCATCGAGGCTAATTAACGTTAAATGATGGAATTTCAATAACTTCAGTGCTTGGTTAAGCGTTAATAGTCACATCTGATACAGAACGCTGTCACATTTTAATTACATCATAATGCAAGAGGTATTGTAGGAAGGTTAGCTAGCTAATAGTGATGTTTCTTTTCTCAAAAAAATACTAAGTTAACATTACAACCATGTTAACTTGTTCCGCCTCACCGTTTGAGGTAGCGCGCGTCATCCTGCATCTTCTTCAAATTTAATGTTTCAGGTTTTGAGTTAACTTAATAGCTCGATGTCATTTAATAGATCTCCCAAATCACGACCATAGAATTCCGTGTGCTACTCGCTAGCACCACTGTCAAAACAGCAAGTGGACTACAAACATGGGGTTCGTCTTTCTCACACTTATGGACTTCCCCCCCAAGATTAGACTCTCAGGAAGCATTTATTTTCGTGCTGCGTACAAACACTGCCTTGATCAATAAATTGAAAATCGGAAAATAACCAAAATCTGAACCGTGGTTTTACCACGACGCTTGATATTCTAATACTCAACACCATTCCAACTGTATATAGCAGGTTGAGACTGCAGCTGCCTGTGAGGCAAAACTCTGGGATTTTATTATTGCCAAGCAGCCAGTTAATGTATCTAACAGAAACTAACTGGGACCAACTGGTTAGTAATTTTCCCTTTGTGCATCGCTTTTCTTAATTATCGTCCAAATCTCATGAATACATATAATACAAATAATACAGATACATATTTTGGACCTTCACCTCGTCAAGTCATCACACTTGAACCATCAGTAACGGACCTAGTTTTATTTCCTCAAGACAGAATTTTGGGGGCTTTTATTATTCAGATTAACTTTCATCATGGATTTGCCAAACAGAGGATGTGTATTAGAAATTGTCTTTGGATATAAACACTGCTATTGTCCCAAACTGTAAGTGAAATCAATGTTTTCGTTTTACTTAATTAAAATAATGGCACATATAATGACCAAGTTGGCTTCATCCATTCTTAGATTTTAGTCATGTGGATGGGTTTAAAATAACCACTCTTAATGATTTGACCACGTATTGCTGAGTGTCATTTACACACAATGAATGGTTACCTACCTTTGAGGTAGTTATATGGCAGGCAGATCTGGTCAGATGGACCTATATTACATTCACACAACAGTGTATATTTAACAAATAAAAATAGAATTAGGGTTTAGTTACCTTGATTGGCTCATTGACTTAAATGAATACTTCACCCGCAAAATAACCAGTTGTATGTCAGTAAGTCACTGTGTAACACTGTGTAACCTTGAATTCATGTATGATCCTAAGATCAATCAATCAATGTCACATGAAATCATAAAATATGATTTCCATCAATTTGTATATGGTTCCATCAATTGTATATTCAAAACAGTGTAATAATAATTAATATATGGCTATGGTGGGTAGGTTTAGGATTAGGATTAGGCAGGGTCTTGGTTGAGGATCCTTGTGGCATGAGGGTAGCAGCTCTTCCTCAGTGCTGGACTGGTGTAACTCCTCCCTATCTCAATGGGGGGAATAGGCACTTATCCAGGTGGTTGGGATCTTTAGTGATTCTCCTGGCCTTATTTCTGCAGTGCCTGCTGTTAATATCCTTGAGGCTGGGTAGAGCAGCACCTATTGTGTATTTAGCTGAACAAACCACTCTTTGCAGGGCCTTGTGGTCGTGTTCAGTGCTGTTTCTGTACCAGGTAGTTAAGTTTGTCGGGATGCTCTTGATGCTGCAGGAGTAGAACTTCCTCAGAATTTGAGATGCCTGGAGTATTTGCAGGTGTCTTAGGTAAAACAAACTCTGCTTTGCCTTTGTCACCACTGAGTCAGTATGCAGCATCCAAATCAGGGTCTAGGTGGTGTGGACCCCAAGGTATTAAAGATATCCACCCTCTCCACTGAGGACCCATTGATGTTAAGGGGAGCGTAGTTCCTTTGCTGCTTCTTCCCAGTCTACTATCATCTCAATTTAACTTACATTCAAGTGTACGTTGTTGTCCTGACACCAGAGGTTCAGGTCCTCCACGTCTTTCATGAAGGCCTTTTCATTGTATTCTATTATCAGGCCCATTGCAGCTGTGTTGACAGCAAACTTGATGATGGTGTTGGAGTTGGAAGCAGCTTCATAGTCGTGAGTGTACTGGGGGTACAGCAGGGGGTACTCAAAATGCAGCCCTGGGGTGTACCATCAAGGTTTTTAAAGTCCAATTTACAATATTACACAGACACACACAGAGAGGGCACTTTGGTAAAGACATCTTTTATTGGAGAGCTATGATATGACTGTAAAGCGGTATTTCAACACAGACTCACACCATGTGGTTTACACCTAAGTGCTTCTAAATACAATCAGCATTCATGTGTGCTGGTGGATGCTTACTATTGTGTTTATCTGCACATGCAATATATAAGCTTATTTAACTTGTGTGTATGTGTCTTGACTGAAACACTGTCCCCACTGTTTTCCTCCAGTTTCCACATATTTTTTTCTCCTTTCCTTTGCCCATTTACTGTCATCTGCTTTTACCCACTCTTCCTCCACTACAATCCATTGTTTTCTCCCCTTCCATCAATAACCATCTTCTCCTCCTTCGCTGTCTTACTATTCCACGTCCCCTGTCTCATCCTCATCATCAGCACATGCTGTGAACTCCTTCTCAGGTAACAGGCCATATTCATTAAGAAACCCCTCTACATCCGTTGCGAAGAAGTCTTCATTGAAGTGTTTGGTAACAGCCAGAAAGTTACCCAGTAACTCACCAGCCTTGTACACCAGCAGGGCAGGAAGAACCTGGAAGGATATTAATGAGAATCAACATTTACCTGTAAGCTGTTTTTGGAGTTGATCATTTGATGCTGGTTTTAAAATAGTAATTAGCATCTTACAACAATATTAACTTTTTTCAGTCACAAGGTGTTTAAGTCAAGGCTACTCCAATCTCAGTAATATATTACAAATGCTACACCAACAATTTATTTTTTTAGCAGCCATTGCAGCCTCTAAGCAACCAAAGATTCAGCTATTTAGTGTTGCTGTCAAGCTTTCTATTCTAGCATGATGTTGTTTACAATAAGTGTCAGAACAATGGCTCCTTGATTTCACAAAAAAGAAAACAAGAGCAGGCTTTTCATTTTTAGCCGATAACCATCAGCTTGCTGACTGAAATGCCAACCTGTTGGTGACAGATTTTATCGGCTGCAGCCAGCTATATAATTAATGTTATTTTAGTGGCTGAGAAACAAAGACTTTGGCTGACTTTTAATGTTTCTGTCAATTATAATCTCAGTTCTTAACAGCAGTGTGACTACAAGCCTTATTACTAATTTGATGGAAATTATACTGCTAATTATACTGCTATTCTGCAACCCCATGTACCACAGTAAATTACTGTAATTTAATCAATTATAGAGTCCTGCAAGACTTTGTCCTAAAACGTGGACTTCAGATAGCATTTTAATGCTTCTGGCTCCCTCGTTTTGAAGTCTGTCGGTTTTCAAGTTTTGTTCAACAACATAAAATACTTCAGTAAATACCGTGCTCATGAACTTTTATGTGCATTTAAAAAGGCGATGTCTAACAAGCGCTTAAATGAGATTATTGAAGGTCATCACGGCAAACATGGCTTTACAGCCTTGTTGTCATGGTGACGTAGAAGTCGTGTGACTGTAGTTTGTTTATAGCCTAACATTAGCTTTTTACTTATGGGGATTGCATTTACGCTTTAACAATCATAAAAGTGGTGTTGATTTGTAAAGATTTAAGTATCATATACTTTTGTTTGCACAGAGCTTATTTTCTGCAATAATCCAAAATCCAAAAGAAGGATATTGTTGGCTTTATGTCTAGGGAACCAGAGCCCTGCTAACTTCCAGGTTGGCCAACAAAAAACAGTCATGCCTGCAGCACTCTATTACTCCAGTCTATTACCATCATCATTTTCCTACTAGGGATGCATAATATATGACGATATATAATGGGCCGATAATGGGACATTTTCGTGTTTGTGCCTTATTTCAATAATTTAAATTACTGCCAATAAAAAGCGCTGATAAGTCATACTGCTTTAATTTACTTAAGGGCAGCGTCTACACACCTGACATAAACACAGACAATAAAAAAAAAACAAAAAAAAACCAAACAAAACAACAACAACCGAAGCACACTGGCGAGAGGGCAAGATGTCTTTCACAGTTCCAGAGGAAGATAACAGGATTGCGCTGAGGATCAGGGGCCGTATTTATCAAGTGTCTTAGAGTGCCATTTTAGTCTTAAGTGCTGAGAATTTGTGAAATTTAGTCCTACTCTCAAACTTAAGAATAAAAGCTATTTATTAACCTTCTCAAGTCTAAGAATCACTCCTACTCCCCCAGATATTTAAGAGACCTCCAGAGGTGTCCTAAGTGGTTAGGAGTTGCCAGTAGAGGATGGTACTGAGGCGAGAGAGACGTGCGCGAACGTTCCGGGAGCGGAAGGATGTCCTGGCTTTGTTTGATGACGAGCAGCTGATCAAACGGTATCGTTTGGACAAAGCGGGTATTATTATTGTCACAGATTTAATAAGGGACGTCAGCTCATCAGTAACGTCACGCAGCAGAGCTTTCATGGCAGAATTAAAGGTCATCACAATGCTTCGATATCTTGCCACTGGAAAAATGCAACAGTGTAACGCTGATTATTTGGGGCCATCACAACCGTCAATTAGCAGAATTGTTATGGAAACAATAATGGCCCTTAATGCTCCTCACCTCGTCAGGCATTTCATTGACCCCGGTAATTCAACAGAAGCAAACTGCATTCATGCAAATAGCTGGCTTCCCTGGAGTGGTCGGTGCAATCGATGGCACACATATTAGGATCATCGCTCCAAGCGTTGACGAGAGCATTTATGTAAACAGGAAGATGGTACCACAGTATCAACACGCAAGTAGTGTTTGATGCAGACTACAACATCTTGGATGTGGTACCCAAGTGGCCTGGGTCCACCCATGACGCAAGGATCCTAAATGAAAGTGGCCTGAAGCAGCCGTTGGAGAGGCACATTGTGCCACCTGGGTGTCACCTAATTGGGAATAAGGGATATCCCTTACGCCGCTGGCTTCTTACCCCTTATCAGATGCCACAAGACTAAATGAACTATAACAGGTTAGCCCAACGAAATGCCTAATTGTTTTAAATTTAAAATGTTTAATTAAGTTTATAGAATATGGTTTAATAGGAGGGTTTATTCTCGTCACAGGGCCCACAAAAGCACAAGAAGTGTGGTGGAGGAGGAATTGGCCAGTGGAAGCGCAGATTCCACGTTCTGCATTCAGAAATACGGCACACTCCAGACAGTGTGCTGTATCATTATGGCATGTGCAATACTGCACAACATTTGTAAGGTGCGCAATGTCCCACTCCCACCAGCAGACGATGATGATGACGATGAGGGAGGAGATGGAGATGCGAGCGTCCCTAGCAACATCCATCCATCTGATAGTATCTTTTCTTCTCTCCAGTTTGGTTTTCTTTTTGATTCCATGTTGGTTTCAGCTTGGTGGACTGTGGCTGCAGTATACAGAGCCACTCAATTAACCGCACACAAGTTAGTTGCCTAATTAATGAATTGGAAAGATAAGGAAACATTTATTTTTGATTCATTGCCAATGTATTATTATATGTTTTGTATTATTTGTAGATTATTGTCAAAATATACACTCTCATTGTCCATTTAACTATTCACTGAGATATTTCTAAGATATTTATATATTCTTAGATAAGGGATTCCCTTCAGTGATTGGTCATTTCTATGGACTTGGAAGTGACGTCACCTAAAATTCCGTTTATGGCACACAGTACTGTCGTGATTCAGCTCTGAGACCGACACTTAAGATTCAGTCCTACACTTCACTAAAAGTATGAGTAGGATGCTTGATAACTAACTTTTAAGTGCAGCTTTCAGCGAAGAATTTTTTTTAGTCCTAAGTCGACTCTTAGCAGTGCTCTTAGGAGTCATTCTAAGAAGCCTGATAAATACAGGCCCTGATCTCCAACCACCCCGACACCCCACCAGTTCAACAAACTTCCTGCAGCCTTAAACAGGTTAGACACATTGTTGAAGTCTCCAGAGTGTTAGCACGAGTTAATTAGCAGCAGCGGTTTACATCCAACACCAAGCTTTTAAAAGGCTCAACTCTGTTGTTACAATACTCGCTAGCTATATGATGCTACAGTTAGTGACTATTTGTATCGTTACCTGACAACCCAGTGTGGAGCACGTCTATTTCTCTGGCTGTGTGTGTGTGACACAGCTGCTTGTTTGTCTGAGTGTAAATGTTTGAAGTAAATTCATAGCGCATCGCTATTCTACTTGGCAGGTGAAGGCTAGTCCATCGTGGGACAGTGAGACAGCATCTGGGTGTGTTTTTTTTTTTTTAAATGCAGCATGACAATATAAACATTTCATACAACATATAATGTGGACCTGCTGATGTGCATTCAAACTGTTCACATCAATCAGCTGTCACTATTTGTCTCTGTTAGTGGAGACTCCACTCTGCAGTGTAGTTTATACACTTTAGAGGTTAGATCGGGCCCAAAAAATTCAGCCCGACCCGGTCCAAGCCCGTGCACGTTATGTCCGGGACCGGCCCAGCCCGTCCAATTAACTGTAATTATGGGCCCGAGCCCAATTTAAGCCCGACATTTTTCAATAAGTTGGCTGTTACAATTGGACACACCGAGCGCGTTAGTGCCGCGGAAGTCCTGCGAGTGCTTGACTGTTCACACAGGCAGCACATTTCTCCTGCGCTCTCCGCACTGGTTAAACATCGACTCCACTCATCTGTTCCCGTCAGTACTTGTTTTTTCACTTCAACAGGTCATTTTAAACGTGGGTAAGTCCATATTTTCATCGTTTTTTTTAAATCTTTTTATATTTTCAACATTTTACTAACCTCTGGGGAGAAGCGCTCAGCAGCGCCTGTCGCCACAGCATCAATACGACAAAATTTAACGCTGGGATACTCTGAAGCCAGACAGTCCAGACATGAGTTCAAGTGTTCACACCCTGACAAAGGAGAAATAATGCATGCATAACCAAGAAAAAACAACACTTTAGTGACCTATCCCATGGGAATACATATAGACATTTCTGGAGTTGTGTAGCATGTTTAATGTAGTTGTAACATGAGTCAATGAGCTAAAACTTTAACACACAATTTAAAAAAAAACAAAAAACAAAAAAAAAAAACCCGAACCTTTGACACCATGTTGGTAGATGTGGACAACCACCAGGGTCAACCTATGTTCCTTCTCTATGACTTCCAGGAAGGCTTCTCCAGTCTCAAGCTCGTGGACTTCTTCAAATGTGGGGCCAAAGCTCAGGCGCTCATGCATTTCCTGCATACACTGTTTTCTGTAGCGTTTCAGGCAACGTTCATCATCTTCTTGGATCATTTCGTACTCTTGAACACTCATCTAGAGGTAAGGAAACAACTTTTGCATTACATTTAAACATATTTGTTTTTGTCCCAAGAATCCATGCCATGTTAGGTTGTTGTGTGTACTTTATGTTTTGATTTTTATAGTATCTGTCTTCCTGTGAATGTCCCTTAACTCACCTGTTTCCCATTTCCCTGATTACCTCTACAGTACAGTACAACATACTGGTCCACACTTGTCACTTGCAAGATTGTCTTTGCATTACGCTAGCTTTCCTGCAATCCTAATACCACTTGTCTAGACATCTGCCTGTTCCCTGTCAGTTCAGTCCACCTTCTGTAATTGATCTCTTGGTTTTGACCCTGCTTGAATACCAGAATAAATCTTGGACTTTGAAACTTAGCTGTGTTGAGACTTGTGCTTGTGGATTCTTGGCTGCTCTGTTTTTAACAGCTGCAGTCTGTACATATCTTTTTGTATCTTTGTGTATCTTTTGGCACATATCTGCGCAACTGTGGTAGAGTCTACTAACATCCTTTCATTGACTATAAAATCTGTCAAAGGTATGAGTTTCCATCCACCTTTCTGTTGAGTCTCTCCTTGTCATCCTCTCGGGGGCTCGACATTTGTCTAAGCAGCTCTCTCTTGCTTTGCGGGACAGTTGGATCAACACTGTCCAACTTAAACCTTCGCCAGTCATTTATTACACCTTTTGGACCTGTAGACACAAAGAAATACCCACAATAACATTAACATTACTTCATAAAGACATACTTAAGTATTTTGAATTTAGTAATGTCATGAAGTGCACAATGATTGATGCCTCAATTTAACTTTTTATAGAGATAAGACATTCACCTGTTCAGAATGGTACAACTGTTGTGATGATTCACAAAAACTATTCTATACTGGCTGAGGCTAGACTGCCATTTTAGCTATTCACATTGACTGTATCTTTCTGGGGCGGCACGGTGGTGTGGTGGTTAGCACTCTCGCCTCACAGCAAGAGGGTTGCCGGTTCGATCCCGGGCATGGGAGCCCTTCTGTGTGTAGTTTGCATGTTCTCCCTGTGTCAGCGTGGGTTCTCTCTGGGCACTCCGGCTTCCTCCCACAGTCCAAAGACATGCAGATTGGGGACTAGGTTAATTGATAACTCTAAATTGTCCGTAGGTGTGAATGTGAGCGTGAATGGTTGTTTGTCTCTATGTGTCAGCCCTGCGATAGTCTGGCAACCTGTCCAGGGTGTACCCTGCCTCTTGCCTGATGTCAGCTGGGATAGGCTCCAGCCCCCCCGTGACCCTCAAGAGGATGAAGCGGTTAGAAAATGAATGTATCTTTCTGATTTATGCCTCTGACCTGTGTGAATGGCAGGCAACTCCTCTTCTTCCTGGGTAGAGCCAGACATCCTGCAAGTAGTCTGCAATACAGACAACACACAATCTGGATAACCTGATCAGGCCCATACTGAGAGCAGGTGAGGTTTTGTGTCATTTGAAAACCATGTTACAAGTCCCACTCAACAACAACTCTTTACATGCCAGGTTAAAATAAATCAGAATGATGGATTATGTGTTTATTCTTTGGTAAACTGTGTGCTTATAGTGTGTGGAAGTCTACCACTTTTTAAAAAACTTAATTTCATTCTCCTATGCACTTGTCTTACAGGTGTGTGTTTGGTGTTAAATACTTTTTAGCTCAAAATTTAGCTCATAAATGATCCGCATGATATACAGATAATTTATGTTTGGTATAAAAAAAAAAAAAAAAAATCAACCAGCCACCCTCCGCCCCTGACAGTCCCTCCATAAGTAAAGAACAGTCCCTAAAGCTCGGCGAGGTTTGTGGAAATGTGAACAGCTCGTTTCTCCTCTGACACGCCACATACCTGTGTACCGCCATGGCTCGGTTGTCCAGGTACTACTGGGCAGTCATGACACCAATGAAAGAGGAAATTACTGGACCTGGAGTCGGACTTAGTCGGAGCCGGCTGGTTGGCCCTTATCTTGCGCTGCAGAGCACTATGAACCTCTGCCGTGTTCCTGTCTGTGACCCCTGTTCAACCCACAACCTCCAGGATTTGCATTTCCTTTCTGCTGCTGGTTGAAACGTGATAATAGGAAATGAGCAGTAGTCTAGAAAACTGGCGAGTTTTGTTGTTGTCGTTGTTGTTTTTTTTTTTTTTTTCTTCGAGGGTGCTTGTGCGCCCTCACATAGATTGCGCCCTGGGCGGTCGCCCACATTGCCCATAGCAAAAACCGTCCCTGGACACAGCTGGCAGAAATGGCTGAAGCACATAAAAAACCCACATGCAATTCAAAATTGGCGGGTGTGTGTTTTTGTTTTACATGCCAAACTCATTTTTTACCCGCCATTGGCACTTAGCGGGTGTTAATTTTACGCCCTGCTAGGTTGCCACTTGCAGCCATTTTGAGAAAGTGGCAACCAACTCTTGGCCTAGGATTGCCATCAGTGGCAAACAGTTTTTAAAATATATAAAGGGACAACAAACTGCAAAATATACAGCCTCAAATACATACATTTTTTAATATTTGTTGCTTTAGGAATATTTAAATATAGCGGTTTCAGTCAGAACCAAATCAACATGTGACAACCCTTCACGTGTTGGTGCGTTTACTCATGTGCGCAGAGGCAGTGGTTTTGGAGACAATGGTGAAGCAAATTAAGTTGTTTTAATGTGGGCTGAAAAGATTGACTAACCTGTCAACATCAAAAACGAAATGTGCAAATTGATGTAACTAAATAAGAACCAGATGAACCTGAACGATAAACAAAAAGGAAATCTATGAAGTCTTGGGAGGCTGCAAAGCATGTGCAACACATGTTAAATGTCAGATAAAACACAAACTACAAAGAATTTTGTTTGGTTAATGTAATACCGCTTTCACGCATTGTTTTAATGGCAAAATTTTATTATTAAGAGGACGTATAATAGCATAGTATTTGAATTATTCAAAATATAAAGTGACTAAAAATGGCAACCTCATTTTCAGTTCCAGCAACCAAAAGCTAATGATTGGTTGCCAGCCTGACACCAACTTTTAAAAGCTAGTGTTGAGCCCTGCATGGATCCATGCAATTGGAAACACTGTTGTCATGAGCATGTACTGTGAGCCAGGCTTAAGTTTACTTAGCAGATTATGCTGAGATTACCAGGAGTCTGATGTGCGCACATGCCTAGGACATCCGTATGTGCGTGTGTGTGATATGACATAATATGCTTGCTCGGCCTGTCAGTCTGTTTACCTTTTTGTAACCCCAAGTGTTCTTTTATATTTGCGATCCTGAAAACTGAAGATGAATCTCTTGTGACAGACTCAAGTTTTAGAGGAAAAAGGAGAGAATTTTACTTTGTTACTTAGTTTAGTTACTTTATTTGGGTTCCTTTAAATGTATAACCTCCAATTTTCTTCTGTCAAAGTAACCAAAATGTGGCATGAATGATTCCACTTAATTATAAATAAATCAACAGCAATTTTGACGTTGCGTATCAAGGAATACGTGACAGAATCACTTCTTCCCTGGAGACACCAGTAAAAGCCGGACAGAAAGCTATTGTGCTGATACAGCTGAGCTGTCGATGACAACAGGGTCCTAATCGACACTACGTCAGTCATAAAACTGATAATACCCTTTAGTCTGAGGCAGCTAATTCCTTCATGTTATCAAAGCAATACATTTCTTGCATGGTGACATTAACTCAAAAGCAGTTTAGCAAGTGGACTTTAACCCTAAATGGTTTTAAACATGGCATGACTAAAGTAAAAACACTATAACATATGCATATGCATGAACAAACGATTTGACTAAAGCAATTGGATATGTAAGCATATATAAATGGATGTAAGCATATATATATATATATGTGTGTGTGTGTGTGTGTGTGTGTGTGTGTGTGGCTATGTGCTGCTTCTGGGAAAAAAAACATTTCTGGGCGATCAAGGTTAATTTAAGGTGATGTGGTGTTGAAGTAGCACTACAAGAATAAATATATACAGTATATATATCTTAATGCGAATTTGTTGCAAATTGACCATGACTAACAGTGGTATATATATAAAACTCAATTTCTAACATAAGTATTTCAGTGTAGAAAAACTATACCTGCAGCTTCAGAACTCAGAGGAATTTATGTCAAATATCTGCATGGTACCTAACTAAAGCAGCAAGAAATTCCTACCTTTACGTCTTGAGTGAGAACTGCTGTCTGTCACCTTATGCGTTTGTTCAATCTTTTTCGTATTTTTTTTAATCTTCTGTCAAACTACGCATTCACTGAGTAGTGTGTCCACGTATAGAGGACTGACAGGAGAGAGGGAAACACAAGTTAGGAAAGGGTGGGGAGAGAGATGAGGGAATAAGCTTAATCTTCATTGTCATCCTCTTCATCACTGTAATGTGATGTTGTCTAATATGATTATATGTGATACCAGGCTCAGTGTTATGGACTTATAATGGCAAAGTAGACAAGAAAGAGATTTTTTTTTTTTTTTTTTTAACTCAAATTGGTTTTCTTCTTGCCATTTATTTTTTTGACAAGGCTTATCCTATCGACAATGGAAGTAAATGGGCTTGGGATGTATTCTGTTTTTCATATGGACCCATTAGCATTTGCCAGTGCCCACAGCAGTAGGCGCAGTGGGTGGGCAAGGTCATCATTCATTTTCATCCTCCTGCTTTCAACCCCTTGGATCATGTGGCGGAATAGGTTTCTATCTGGCTTCAGAACCACATCTTGTGCTTTCTTTCCATGAGCTGTTTTTGTGAGTTCTGTGAATTTCACATACCTTATCATACCTTGTTTGCCTAAATACCTGGTAGGCCTCTTCTCCTATCTCAAGAAATTGCTGGTCACATCAGTTGAAGCCATGGTGCCAGTGCAGAGGCCAACCAGATCAGTCTCAGCGGGGGACATAGAATTCAGCCAGTTATTACCAGGGCTCCAGACTAACTTTTTTTTTTTTTTTTTTTTTAAATTAAGTCTGTCTTGCATTCTTCTGTTGTTTTTATATTACTAATTACAGGGGTGATAGCAAAAAAATATATTTTTGGACTTATTTGATGAAGGATTGAACAGAATTTTCAGCACAGTATTATTACACACAATATTATTTTTCCACAATAAGGTTCTGTTGAATTCACATCGGAAAACTAATTCTATATCTAGAACAGGGCTTGACGCTAGCTTTTTTCCCAAGGAGCACATGTGTTCCTAAGTTGAAAAAGTAAGAAACTTTAGGGGCACAATGTAAATTGGTCAAATAATGTGTTTTCTGTAATAAACGTGATGCAAATAGACATTTACAAGCAAAATTATTTAATGAATTTGTATACAAAATGTACAGAAAGGTAAAATCATCAAGTTTTGAAAAAGTATTGCAATTTAATTTTGTCTTTAATGTTATTATCTTATATATATTATCTTTGCAATATGATTATCTTATATAATGTTATTACTATCCTAAAACATTCTCCAGGTCCTCTGAAACTCTGCAGAACTTAAGCCTCTTTCACACAGAGCGCGATTTTCGTGGTGCCCACCGCAGGGTAGGGTGCAGAGCAAGCGGAGAGCAAGGCGCGCAAGACAGGATTTGGGGTACAGGCTCGTTCAGGAGCTACAGCTCCATGGTGACCGCTTCCGGGTCTACTTCAGGCTCTTCTCTGCTATTGGACGTGCTGAGGTGTCGTCACAGCGCGTTGCGGTGAAATTAAAAAATTTTCAAGTGCAGGCTGGCGGTGCACAGACACCGCGGCATAAGCTCGGCAGCAGAGCGGTGCGCTCTTGCGCCGCGGTAGCACATACACAATGAATGGGTTCGTTGCCGGAGGTGAAAAGGGCTTTATTTCCACCCTGCCCAGCAGCGGTACCGTGGCAAATGGTCCCTAACTGCAGGGAGAACAGAGGCTTCACTGGAGTTCCGCAGCTTTTCCCGGTCCTCGTCTCCGCTACACTTTGACTTATTTCCACCCAGCCGACAGCCTGGCCGTGGAGAACGGTCCCTAACTGCGGGGAGAATGGAGCAGGCTTCCCCGTAGGTCAGCCGCTTCCTCCACACTTTGACTTATTGACTTATTTCCACGCTGCCGACAGTGGGACTATGTTCACTGTTTCGACAGTGGGACTTATATTCATTGTGCCGACAGTGGCTTGGAAAACCGCCCATAACTGTGTCACATAACGGGGAAGAGGGAAAGTCATTAAGGCTACCACAGGACATGAAAACGGATATTGATTCACTTTTTAAACAATATGCACCATTTATTTTGAAATACAATTAAACAATTAAAGTGCAACGGTGAACAGAAGATAATACTGTAGTTCTAAATTGCAA